>NC_135532.1:16661995-16978745 GCF_045843805.1 Urocitellus parryii | reverse complement strand
ATTGTCTTGGAGCTGTAGCTCATGGCCTCACCTAACATCATGAGAGGGTTTTGAACCACATATTAGCCAGGGTAACAGTCAAAATTCAAATTTAGGGCTATGAGAAACTTTTGCACCATCATAGAGTCAAAAAGTAAATAACATCCTAAGGTGTGGACTTTCTGTTCCCATGCACTTGTAGTAACTGCTACAGTAAAATCTTGAAAAAACAATTCAGAAGTTAATAAAAATGTTCATATGTAGCCTATGGATGAAGGGAGAAGAGTGTGGAGGAGACATAGATAAAGGTAATACTTGGGGACTATCCTGGTGTTTTACATATTCAAAAATTTTAAACCCCAGCAAAATGAACCCAAAAGCAAGTCTTAAAACTGAAACCAAAATAAGAAAAGCAAACCTAACTGTATCTCAAATAAATTTCCTCAGAGGAAAACAAACACAATTTTCACTTGACAGTACTTAATTGGGCATCCTTAGTAGGATATGCTCTATGGTCATGAGGAACAACAGGGCAAACCTTAACACCCTTCAGCAATGGTAAGTTGTAACACTGATATTGCTGTTTGAAAATAGTCCATCTGTGTATCTATATTTATATATCTAAACCCATGTATACATTTATATATCTACACTCATAGATAAATAAAGCAAAGAAGTAATTTTAGTAAAATAAGGTTTTCAGTGTAAGAAAAAGCAAATCCAAATATAAAATCAATGAAGTTGGGGCTGGGGTTGTGGCTCAGTGGTAGAGTGTTTGCCTAGCATGTGTGAGGCACTGGGTTCGATTCTTAGCACCATATATTATTAAATAAATAAAATAAAGATCCATCAACAACTAATAAAAATATTTTTAAAAAATCAATGAAGTTGTATGAATGTCTTCCAGGTTAGAATGGAAATGAAAGTATCTACATGACTTTATTTCCCATTGGAAAAGCCTGATAGTCAAGTCACATCCTTACCCAGGATACTGGTCCAGGACAATGGGGGAACTGAACTGAGGTCCCAGAAAGGAGAGTGAGGCATAGATGAGGGGTTGGCTCACCCTTCCTTACACACTGCTTCACCCCAAGCTTTTCTAAGGAGTTACTGGAGCATCTGTGGTTCTCCATAGTCTAGAACTGGGGCAGAGACTCTCCACTAACAGGAGTGGAACTATCCTACCCATTCCTTTTTTGGCCAAATATGCCAAAATTTCAGGAGGCAAAATATATAACTTATTTCTTTTTCTTTTTTTGGTACCAGGATTTGAAGCCAGGGGTTATTATTTGCTGAACTTTTTATTTTTTATTTTCAGATAGGGTCTCACTAAGTTGCTTAGGGCTTCACTAATTTGCTGAGACTGGCAAAATGTATTTATTATCAGTCATATGCCCCCATGAACATATGGAGGTTTACAAAGAAAATTAATTAATCATATGTAGGGAATAATGGAATAACGGCCTTGTCTTCAGTCAACCTTGAAAGAGGTGTGAGAACTCAAGCAAGTCAATAACCTTCTAGAAGCTACCATTTCTGTATTTATCTATAAAGGTAAAAGGTTGAAAGGTGATTCTCAAGATTCCTTTTAGTAAAATTAAAATGGTTCTGAATATTCGATATGATTTACCATACATAGCAGAAAGCCTGTTGGTGTATTAATCTAACTGACACTATGCTCCAAGAAGCCTTGGAAGTGAGGGAGTTTTTGTTTGTTTTTATCTAAAACTCACTCACTTTATAATAAGGGAAGAAACAGTATTTTCTTAACATAAAAACATGCACCCCTATTTCCTTTTAAATAACATGAGATTCGGCTGTCAAAGTACAAAAGCAATGTAGAAACAATTTCTCTTTGTCAATTAGATTTTGACAGTCTTCCCTTCCTTCAGTGTATGTACAGCCACAATAAGGAAGTGTCTCAGTCCCTCACTTGTGGCAAATAACCGTTCTGAAGGTGTGAAATAGAGACTGGAGGAAGCGGTACCTTGTGCAGATTGTACATTTCATTCCTGCCCCTTCTTTCAACAGTGAAATTGCTGTTTGGTTTTGCTTCAACAGTTTGCCTGCTCTCATTTTTTATTACCTCCAAAGAGCCATGCTCCACATTACAACAATGTGACCAAAACAACCACCCAGAGAATTAGACTTTCTTTTAACTCTCAGGTCCTAATAGAAAGAAGAGAAATAATACCAATGCAAAATAAATAGATAGATAGATAGATAGATAATAGATGATAGATAGATAGATAGATAGATAGATAGATGATAGATAGATAGATAGATAGATAGATAGATAGATAGATAGATAGATAGATAAAATTAGCTTGTACATAAAAAGCAAAATTTGAAGCCAGCAAAATCTTTTTCTCAGGTCAGATAGGCTATCCTGCCTCTAAAATAGGGTCTACTGATCCTCTGTCCTCCCACAAAAAATAGGGTCTACTGACAAGAAACCTTGACCATACTTTCCTTAATCTTGAAATGTACTTGATTTCCAAAAGATTCGTTTGGCGTACAAGTCAATCAACTCATCCTCTTCTATCTGCTGTTCCCATTGTCAAATGCACAGTCATTGTACCACTTCTCCTGTCTTTTCCAAACCTGCCTGATGATGCTTATTAATCTACTTGTGACAGCTATCATTTTAAGTGCTAAAGGGCAGTAGGTGTCCTGGTTTTGGAAACAGAAATAGCAAAGATAATTAATTCCCTGTACAATCGGACAATTTAGTACACGTTTGTTCAAAGATTAACATTCTCCACTACAAAGACACAAAACCCAAAGTCACCTGAAAACACACATCATTTATGGACCCATACCCACCTGAAAGGACTCTGGCTACCTGAAACACAGCTGGGAGCAAACAAGCTTCCATGCCAGAACTGCTGATTGGAATGTTAGGAACTGCCAAGAAAAAGACTTGATTCTATTCTATGCTAATTGAAACATGAGCTCTCCAGGACTGTTTGTAAGAGTCCGGGGTTAGGTAGGAAAGTATTTATGCTGGCAGAAAGATGAAAAACTGCTTCAGGTTTAAGAATGAGAGGTTTCATTAAGGATTCATCCAGGATCCCTTGCAAGGCAGGCACCCTCGGAGGAAGACTGTGGTAGGAGAGAAAGAAGAACCAAGCCCAAGTTCAGGTAAAAAGCAAGGTGGCCACACATGTGGCAAAGATGACTCACTAGGGCAAGTCAGGCTAGATTAAGAGACCACTGGAAGCCATTCATCAGAAGCTCAGTCCCAGAAATCCTGGTTCAGAATGATGAGGAAGCAGCAGCAGGAGGAGGAGTAGGGAGAAAAACAAAGCAACGTAAAAAAGGATATCCAATTTGGCAGGTGGAATTAGAAGGAGAGAGCCTGTGTTTGGTATGCAGGTGTTTGAATACGAGGTATCCCCCCAAAGGTCACATGAGACAAAACGAAATGTTCAGAGGGGAAACGATTAGATTATGAGAGCCGTAACCTCATCTGTGGACTATTTCATTTGATGAAGTAATAATTGGAGACAACTATGAACCTGGGTGGTAACTGTAGCAGTAGGGGCAGGGCTGAAGGATGTAGGTCAGTAGGGTCATGAGGTTGGAAGTTCTGTTGTGGCCCCGTGGCTCCTCCCTCTCTCTGCTTCCTGGCCATGAGTAGAGCAGTATTCCTCATCCATGCCCTTCCACCATGATGCTCTGCCTCATCTTGGGCCCGGGGCAATGGAATCAGCTGACTATGGATTGAATCGTTGAAACTGTGAGCCAATAAATTTTCCTTTGGTAAGTTGTTCTAGTCAGGCATTTTGGTCACAATGATGGAAAGCTTACTAACACAATAGGTAACTGAGGCTATAAATAAGTACCTAGGGCTTTTCTCAGGAAGCATCATAGATTAGCATGGGATTCAGAGCAAATTGGACACAACAGGAGGCAAATCAGAGTGGGCATCTCTGAGAGTTCTCTTCTTCTATAAACTTAGGGCAAATTACTAAAACTTAGGAATCTGTTAAATGAGAACACTAATTCACATTTCAGAGGTTTTTTGAAGACAAGTCATGGTTGTACAGAGTGTGGCTGGATCACTTACACGGGATAACCATTCTTACCTAATGCCAGCTCTATTACCTGATATTCATTTTTATTAGCCTCTAAGAATTTAGATCTAATTTTCTGAAAATGAAAATTAGAGAGCTGTGAGGGAGCTTGATTTTCAGTTTTTCTTGGAAGATTCAGTCCTATGGGAAGAAAAAGAGATAGAAGTGGAGGCGTATGTGTAACTACTTCATGTTATGTCCATTAAGTCACCATGGCCAGTTAGGCTAGCCACTCTACATGGGGTCAAGTGCTCATCATAGCAGATTTCACCTTTGAGCAGCTGAGGTGGTCTATCTTCAAATGTAGCAGGGGTCATTGACAATGTTTTGAGTTCCACACTCCTAATCTCATTTTTTCCCCAATAAGCCTATGGTTTTATAATGAGATTTTTTTTTTTTTTGGTAGCATGATGATTTTTAGGAACACATATGTCTCACTAAAGCAAAACTATACCAAAAAACTCTAGATAAAATTGATATTAATTTTTGCTATTTGTTTTTATCTTATAGGTATTTACTTTAAAAACTAGATAAAACAGGCTGTAGCTCAGAGGTAGAGTGCTTGCCTAGCATGCGTGAGATGCTGGGTTTGATCCTCAGCACCACATAAGAAAAATAAAGGTATTTTGTCAATCTACAAGTAAAAACTAAATGTTTTTTAAAAAAACTAAACAAAACAATAGAGCAGACAATAGATATGAACCAAATAGAAGAGCTGGTTTCTAATTTAATTGGAAGAAGTACTGCTTTATCATAATAAGTCAAGGTCTGGGCCTTGGACCCTTCTCATATTCAGACAGCAATTTCTTCACGAACTGAAAATTTGCTACTTTAGCTGCTGTATACATTGGGTTACACAGAAATATTTTCTTGAAAATCCAGGATCTCTTCAAGTTCAAGAAGTTGGAGCTGTGAGCAGTGAAGCACAAGGCCACATACCAGAAATCTTTATTTTGATCAACCTGAGAAGCCCTGGCATCCAAGCAGCATGGATTTAAGGTTCTGCAAGGATTTGGGGAAAAACCTTAATCATTTTCTGTGTTAGTCTTCTCACATTAAATGAGAATATAGATACCTTCCTCAGAATAGGTACCCACAATGTATATTTAATATTTGAAGAAAAATACTATTATAAAAATTGAAAGAGAAAGAAATGTCATGAATGCTTTGATTTTTTAAAAAAAGCCTGGAACATAGTTAACATAGGTGTGCATGAGCATGTGTGTGTGTATGCGTGCATGTTTTGGTTGAATTTCCCCACAAACACTTATGTAGCATATTGACATAGAGATCTCCTGTGTGCACCTTGCTTGCTGCTGGAATTAGAGAACCATACCATATGAGCCCTAGGTACTAGGAGATAAGTGAAGCTTTAGTTCAGATGCAACTCATTTTATTTTTGATCTGCTGTGAAGGTCTTTACATCAGTTTCTTCTCACCCACACAGGGGAGTCAAAAGAGTCCATGGTATATTGCAATTACTTCCCCAACAGCTTTCTTACTAGGATACACCCAGGTTGTACAAGGGAATTTCTAACCAACAATTAATGTACATGCTATAGCACCAGGCCAAATAAATCTGAGCATTGAAGGAGAAAGGGTTCCATAAACACTTAGTTGTCATAATCACTGAACAATTGATATCCTTTGGCTATATTCAAAATGGTTCCCCACGTTAGTTATACAATATATTACACATGTCAGCTGTGAAAGTGAGATAAGTAGTGTGTACGTTTTGAGAGGTCAGTAATCTAGAGCATTTTAACCACCAACAGAAAAAGTCTGCAAGTGTCTCCCCTGTGAGAGTTGGTGGTCTTTCGTTTATTTTCTGCTCAGGCAAGAGGATGACAGCAACATGAGAGTGCAATCATGCTCCTTCTTTCAAAGGAATCTCTAGGCTGGGTTACTGTCTGCTGCAGAAAATGCTAATGTCTGCTTCAGTCTGATTAGTTGTACTGAGAGTCAAGGAGAGGAATGAAAGGGGGAAGCCACAGGATAATCGCTTTTTATTTCAACTCACTGCAGAGAGAAAATGCAGGACAGGAAATATAATGCATATGCATCAAAAAGGATCATTCCTAATGATAAAGTATGGATGGGGCAGGAAAGAAAGCAGGAACATCCCCCCCACACACACTGTCTACAAATCTATGTAAAGTATGAGAGATTTCCAATGCGAATTTATCTTTAATACGGGAATTCATCTTTAAAATACCTGAAATACCATGGCTTTCGTAGGAGGAAACAGGACCACAGAGACCACCTTTCTTTTATTCTCACCATAAATCAGCATATTCTGGCTGCTGTACAGCAGGCAGTCGGAGAATTGAATTCAGCACTAAAGGCCAAGTGCTTAAGCTGCCCAGCATGCATTCCACCATGATTTAGATACTAACACAACGGAAACTACTTTTCCTTGATTCAAATTTTTAAAAAGTTAAAATAAAAACAAAAGTGGGTGAAGAGTGCCTCCAAATCTAATGACCTGTCAATGTAATTCTGAGTGTACATTGAAATCATAACCGGTTAAAAGGTTTGGTGACAGAGCAAGAAACTTGCTTAGCCTCACTTCAAGGGAACTCCAGAAGAAGTAGAAAGAGAATAAGCTCCTTTGTTGGAGAGCCACGGCAATGTCTATTTTTGTAAGCAATACTACAATAGTATAAATTTAGGTTCTATGCTTATCCTACCTGGGAAAAAGGGAAAGTTAAAATTTCCATCTCTAAAAGGTTTAATTTGTTGGATTATAGTTTTAATAAGATCCCACACAATGCAAAGAATGATTTGACAGCTGAAAGATCGCGTATCTGTGCAGTGTACAAAGTTCCCAATCAAAACCTCAGTTTGTTGTTATCTTTGTTTAAAAACAAGTATGAGAAAGCTGCAATTAGGGAGTGTCCCATTCCTCACAGAATCTTCACAATCCATGAGAAACATATGCTCTTTGGTTCTTTTTTTTTTTTCCCCCTCACCCAGGTATCTGAAGGTGCTTTGAACAGAAGCAGTCAAACTAGTTTTTTTCTTTCTCAGGAGGAGTAAATTACAGAAACTGTATCAAAGAGAACAATTCTGAAAACAGCCAACTATCAACCAACTTAGACATTTGAAAAAATACTGGAAGTTGTTTTCTGATGTTGTTTATAGCTTGTGTCTCAAACAGCATACAGAGCTGGTAGTGAACTTCCAGTAATAACCACAGCAATTTCAAAGGAAGTTAGGAAACAGTGTGCAACATCCGGTGAATTCTTTTCCGTCACCAGAAATCTGCAATGTACAAGGTCATCAGATTTTGCAGCTCTTATAAGAAAGAGCCTGACACTAATCGAAACTAAGTTTTTCTAGAAGGTATTGAAATACACAGATAATTTTGATTTTATTTTTAAATTATCTCTTTGTAGTCTACCACCACTTAAAAATTATTTCTCATGTCTTTACTGTAAAGGTGAAAGAGCATAAAGCTTAGGTATCTGTGTTCTGTCTTGGCTTTGCCTTTCATTAGCTAAGTGTAAGATCCGTAATCATGAAAGAGAAGGAGCAAAAAATTTCTAAGTCTTTTCTAGTTCAGAATTTTCCAAAATATTCATAATATTTCCATCAAAATGGTTAGTGTTTCAGTGATGATTCTTTATCCAGAAAGCTAATGTTGTATTTGAGATAGTGCATATGCCAAGATCTAAAAAGGGATAAAAGAAAACTAGGAAGCTTTACAATAGATCTTATGTTTTTACTTATATCAATTATTCCTAAAGACAAGCTCTCAGGTACTTAAGCCTGTGGAAACTGTGATTAGACAAATAGGAAAGGTTTCCAAGCCCAACCAGTCAGCAAGTGGCAAAGTCAGTAATTATATTTGAACTTGAATAGTTCCTAAATTCACAGACTTTCCTCCACAACCTGCTTCCTCTGTACATTGATATCCTCCTAAGAGTATGAAAACATGAGAAACATCATCTTCCACATGCCACTTTATGTCACAGGAGAACATCAACAGTGACATTTCCTTAGACTCTAAGCTTGAGGGCAGTTCTTTATATCAGCACAACCAATGACAGAAAATTACTCAGAGTGTTTTCGATAAATACTAGTAGAATAAATGCATTGATTGCTTTATAAGTACATGGTAAATGAATGGCTGAAAATTTACATGAATTTTTCAAAACCACATTTATATTTAGCACTGAAAAATAATGCAATTTGATTTTTCAGTTGTTATTATCAATGATATATTTTTCAAAATGTATATCAGTCCAGAAAATAATTTTATAAAATTTTAAAAAGGAAAATTTCAAGAGTTATACAATACAATATTTAAATGGCACAATTTTAAGGTAATGAGATATGCACTAATATATCACACCTGCAGTCACAGCTGTAACTTAAATAAAATATTCATAATTTGGCTACATTCAAAGATTTACAACTACCTTCATAAAATTTTGGAGGAAGTATTCAGGAAACATTGATTTCTTAGGAAAATCTTCACTTGATCCAAGTATATATCTCTACATGAGCTATTGAGATATTTGAAAAATGTGATCAATTTACTACAAACATTAATAAGTCTACTTTTTCTACATTAATTTCTTTCATCTTTTCTCTCTTGAATGAGACATACCTTCATTTTAAGATGATTTAAAAGAGAAATTATTATGTCTCTTTTACAGTACTAAAGCTAATTCCTTTTGGATTAAAAGGAGTCATAAAATCATGTAAACAAAATTAATTGTAATCTACTTTTGTGAAAAATATCTCCAAATATCAGTTTTAAGCTGTTTTTATAGTGACAAACTAATAATATGAATAATAATAGTTTTTCATATTCTAAATTCATTTTATAAAATATGCTTCTGGTTTGCTTTTATTTGCCTCAGAGTCCAGATTATCCTCAAGTGAACACTTTGTTCCAAATTTCTAATGGATAAAAATATGGAACTAAAGGCCATCTGTCAAAATGTGATGGTGTATTGTGAAACACATATTTAAAACACACAGACACACGCACCAGCAAGGAGACATGTTTAACACCACAGCCCTAAGAGAATAAATGAAATGGGAAAGGAAATATGTTCACAAAATTTCAAAAGTGGTAATGACTCAGAAGATGGAATAATTTGAAATTCAAATTAGAGATGAAGAGATTCAAGAGGCAAGCTAATTTATATTGCAAAACCCCCAAAACTTTGACATTAATATTACCTTATACCTCTGAAAAATGGGTATGAGAGTGAGAACAAAATGAGAAAAAAAATGGTTGAAAAGTAATTAAAGTACTCAAACCAAACTACTGAAAAAAGTTAAAACATCCATCCTTGAACCTCCTTACCCATCCCAAATCCTAGCAAAAGATGGGAGATGTGTACTCTGCAGTAGGTAGAAGGGAGGTCTCTGGATTACAAACACAGGTAGGTTTAGGGTATTGTTGTCCTGAAAACATAACATTAAGTAAAAGTTTACATACCCCTTTTCCCCCTTTGACTCCCTCATTGCTGGCAGCCAAGGCTATAACACCAAGGCAAGAGATGAGACAAAGTTTTAAGAATCTGATGCCCAAGTAGAAATCCTGATATGAACCTGCACAACCAAATCATCCCACAGTAGACCCCACAGTGAGCAGGCTCCACCAGTACAGTAAGAGCCGGCCTCTTCAATGTGAGCAAACAGGCAAAGGTGCAAAGCATTTCCAGAGACCTTCTAAAATACAAGGTCAAGGTGGACAAAAATAAAAAATAGGAACATAAATAACAAAAGTTTTTTAAAGACATAAGAATTTTTAATATCTTCAGAAAGATATAACAAAAAATTATTTCCATAAAAGTGGGTCAAAATAAAAATTTAAAATGAATCATCACATAGTTAAATAATTAATTAGTCCTCAAAAAATTTAAATAAGCTAGACAAAAAAATAAAGAACTTACTATAAGGAATGCTTCCAGAAAAATAGAGTAATTAACAAAAAGATGGAATGTGGGGGCTGAGGGGAGAACAAGAAAACTTGAGTCCAAACCAGGAAAAGCAAAAACAGAAACATAACTCAAGAAAAAGTAGCAAATTTAAAGGACATGAGTTTCAAAATTGAAAGCAAGCCAACATGTGTTTAGAATAGTGGATGAAATAAGTCCACATCAAGACATGTCCCTGGAAATTTCAGATAAAGAGGAGATCCTACAAGCATCCAGAAGGAAAATCAAGCAAACAAAACCCAGGGCATGTATAAATGAAGGATTAATTGTAACAAAGCCTACTGAGCTCCTCAATATCAGCAGGAAGAGTGAAACATTAGCCAAAATATCATAATGATATAATTTCCAAACTAAAATTTTTTTCCAGCAACATGTTAATGAAATGTGGATAAACATGTCCTTTAAAAAATGTTTTTGAAAGGACATTCAAGACATTTATCACACGCCATCTTTCTGAAGACGTTATTAGAGGACTTAGGTTAAAATAAGCAAAGGGGAAACACCAAAGAGAGAAACATGGAATATAGAAAATGGAAATTCTCCAATAAAAACATGCATAGAAATCCCTAAAAGAATAGGGAAGAGTCTCAACGTCAGCTTCCTTTGATCCTAACTGTACTTTCTGGGACAGTTGTCCACAAGGAGAGATATTAACAGATAAATACCTGAGGATTTTTCATATATTGGGATAATCTTAAGAGAAATCTATTAGGCAGTGACAGTTCAAGGATAGATTCCTTTTAAGTTCATAGAAAACTGACATAATTTTCTACGACCTAGATAATTCTTTACTTCATAGAAGATAAAATTTGTACATGAAATAAGTTACACTACTTTGCTGAACTGGAAATGACACTGACCTATGTAGATATACATAGAATATCATCTAACCAGTCTCACGACAGGTTGGAAGAACAAAACATGGGAAATGTATACGGCTAAACTGCACATCTTCCATGGCAGGAGGTCAAGCACATGATGTGTAAAACTGAGAAAGTAAAGCAAAGGGTAAAGCTGCAAATATTATTACTTAAAGATAAGGAGATAAAATAAAAATTAATTGGCTTTTAAAGAGTTGGAAAATATTACTCACCTCTGAGAAGCAGGAGAGTGGGTAGGGAAACAGTGTGGTGAATGCATTTAGATGAGCATTGGAATCCTAATAAAAGCAAACAATAAAGTCAGCAAAAGAGACAAATAATGATAATTTTTTTAGCTGCAATGACAAATAATATTGATAAAATTATTCTAAGGACCATATACACATGTCAGCTTTGTTGAGTTTTTTCCCCCCATATCACATTTAGGGAAATATTAAAGTAGACTGGATTCTCTTGGGAGTTAGCACAAAATGCTTCCTCTCTTAATGACAATACATGATCTTGGAGTAGTAACTTAATCATTTAGGAATCTATTTTCTATAAGCCAAAAAAATCATATGTTCATTGGTTGATGTCTGCAGAATCTTTCTAGAACATAAGTGTTGTCCTGTATTAACATTGGTTTTGTGTATCCAAAATTTGGTTTTGTCAAATAATTGGTTTTATTACTTCTATTCAAAAATGCTAGTATGTTTTCCTTCTCCTTTCTATACTTTATGTTGTTATGTCTGGTTTTTCTCCTTCCAATTTGCCAAGTGGTATGGAAGGTGATCAGCATCAATATTGAGTTGGAAAATGATGTAACATACTGTCCATCCCAATAAGTCACCAAAAAGCACTCTACTGAGAAGCAATATGCTCCCATTGTTAAGAAGTTGGATTCTGAAGGTCAATCTCTATGTCTTAGATAAGTTACTTCCCTCTCTGCTTTTGTTTCCAAATATTTCAATTTGGATTAATAATAGTCCCCCTAAAATCGTGATATAAAATGATTTAACATATTTTTAAGTTCTGAGAATAATGTCCAAAGCACAGCTAAGACACACTAATACTAGATCTGTTACTATTGACAACAATGAATAAACATTTGATCACTACATGACTGGAAACAAAAGAGAAGAGTACGTTTTATAAGAATGTATAAACTCAATTACTATGTCAAAATAGTATCTTCTCTTTACTACTAGAGCTCTTTACTGTGGAAGAGGTATATTGCTAGTGCAGGAAAGCACAGGTTTTGTTATTCTTATGATATTAAGATCCTGGTTCCTTACATTACAGATGCTTGGCTTTGGGTTAATTCATATTCTGAAATCACAAGAGTTCATACATCTCCCCAGGATGCTTAGTAAACATGAGTTTACAGTGATAACATGATGATCCATTAGTTCCTGACTTTAAAATATTTGAAATTGTTGCTCTTCTTTTTTTGCTGCTTCTCAATTTTCGAATTAATTGGACAGCTTAAAAATGTGAATCTTGCAAAGAAAATATTTACAAAGGAAAAGTATGAGAATGCACAGAAGAATTGATCATGTACATAATCAGCATGAGGGATGGCATAACTCAGAGGGCATTAATGCAAGTGGCCAGTAGACTGACAGTATCACTTATGAATTCCTGTTTGAAAACTGTAATAGCCTTCTAAAAGGTCTGTCTACTTGCAATCTCTTACTATGCCTGCCCACAGAATCCTTTTAGATACAGCTATAATCATAGCAGTACCCTATTCACATATCTTTAGTTTCCCCCCAGGCTATAGGAAATGAATTTCACCTGCTTGGCATCATATCCAGAGCATAGTACAGTTTGACCCATACATTCTTTTGAGCACAGAATAAGAGGTGGTTTGGCTTTGCAAGATACAAACAAAATAGAATATTCAATTCTTCATAAATATGACCTGTATCGGCCACCTCAATGTCTGTAATTGTGCCTTTCACCACTATTTCTCCTCTCTACCCTGCATAAGAAACTATAGTTATCTTTCTAAATTATAACAAATCTTTATTTTCTAAGCCAATGGTCCCTTCTTTATGTAAATATTTCCCCAAAGCACATAAAAATTTCTTTTTAGTGCTTTCACAGTATTTTGAAGCTATGCATTGTTTCTCATGCTCATTCACACATTATCTGTGTTTATCTACTTCTAGACAGGAGTTTCATGAAGGAGAGGGTCTTATAATTATCATTCTTTTAAAAAGAACAGGGTAGAAGGGACACCCTCTTCCATTCACACTGGCTTCCCTGGCAGCTCCAGACCTGGGAGGAAGAAATCAGGCATCGGGAGAAATTGCTAAGATGAGCGACTTTTACCACTCTGCAGTGGTAAAAGTAGAATGTACTAAAGTTCTTTGAACATGACTAATGTTCAGTACTTATTAAATTAACTGGATTTTATTGACCACTGACATACTTGCTCAAAATTTCCTTCTTATAATTAGCTATAGAAATTAATTTTCAAAGTCGTAACCTGTCTCCTTCTTTTTAATACATGCATGAATGATTTTCTGATATCAAACACTTAGAAACCTAACAATAATTAAGCCATGTCTAGAACATACTCAGACTACCTTAATTAATCCAAGACAATTATTATTGGGAACCAGTTTTAGGTTTAGGTTATTAAACTAACACAAATTATTTTGATTTATTGAAGAAAAAAAATATGAATCAAACATCTTAACTACTGTTTTCCATTGCTGCTGGGGCAAATTACCACAAATTTAGTGACTTCAAAACAATACAATTTGTTCTTATACTCCTGGAATTCAAAAGTCTAAAATGGGCTCCACTGGGCTGACACCAAAATATCTACCAAGTTGCATTCCTTTGGAAAGCTCTGGGAAATAATCCATATCCTTGCCTTTTCTGGTTTGTAGAGGTTGCCGGAATTCTTTGGCTTGGAGCCCCACTTGCCCATCTTCAGAACCACAAAAAAAAAAAGAAAGAAAGAAAGAAATCAGTTCTATTGAGATATGATTCACAAATCAAAACTACATGTATTTAGGGAACACTAGATGATATTTCCATGTGTGAAGACATTGAAAAATGTCTTCATATAAACAAAATATACATCCTTTCACATAGTTATGATTTTTGTGTGCAGAGAAAATTTGAGATTCACTCTTTTAAAAAAAATTCTGAGTGTATAATACAGTATTAATAACTGTAGTCACAATACAGTATTAATAACTGTAGTCACAATGCTGTACATTAGGTCTACAGTTCTTATTCATATTATAACTGAAGTTTGTATTCTTTGACTAATAACTTCCTTTTCTTCCATGCTTCACTCATGGTAACCACCATTCTACTTTCTATTACTACCAGTTTGTCTTTTGTTTGTTGGCATGTTATTCTGTCTGTCATAACTAGTATTGAGGTTTATTAATAATTTAATAGTACACGTAATTTAGGGGGGTACATGTGAAACAGAAAGATTCTGGACCATACATGAGGTTACATGAGTCCTTACCATTTTAAATATGTATTCTCTGACCTACCCAGAATAATGGTGGACTCTAATGAAGGTATACAAATTATTTTCCCAGCAAGCAAGGAACATTTAAGTTATTAATCATCTCCATTTTATGATCATAACATCAAATCATTTAATGACTTAATGATATTCTACAGGAAAACTTGCTTCATAAGTCTCTATATTATATTTATTTATTATAAGTAAAAGAAGGATATCTTGATAAGAGTGTTCTACTCATAAGTAATTTCTTTTTAGCCCTTATCATTAGTCTATTTGCCAGGAGTCTCATCATTATCAGCATGTTTACAAGTAGAGTAGACCAGATTATGTGCTTTCAGTCTCTAGGTAAAGAGAGGGAAATAGATCACGAGAAAGCTGCATTAACTCTTTATCTGCCATCACCATACTGGGTGATGGATATGATAGAATCACATAAAAACAAAAATTCTGTCTTTGAAGAGCTCACATTATTAGGGGGAAAACATAGGGAATTAATAATGACAGCAAGTGTGCTGTGTTATACTAAAGAAACTAGACTCAGTAGCAAAATCATAGGGACCATTGAAAAATCTTTTTGCCAAACAGAATTAGGAAGTGATCCTATATGGAGATGGGAAAAAATACACTAACAAATTCATTGCCATAATGCAGAAGAAACAAAAGTCCAAAAAGAAATTAGAGAGCCTAGAAATTAAGAAAAGAAGGAAATAGAAAAATTATTAAGGCTGAATCTGTCAATTACTCTGTGCTGGGAAAAATGGGGGCACACATATGGATGGAAAGAGAAGAAAAGGAAGAGATCTTGTTATTCAGGATGATATGTCACAACAAAGTATGTGCAGAGGGCTATAAACACACCTAACTAGGACACCAAATAGGGAGGAAGCTAAAAGGAGCTCAGATTTTGAAGATGTCATCTGAATTAGTACATGTTAGACATAATGACAAGAGAAAGGGAAAACAACTGTGAACTCTTAGGGAATCCAGTTTATAGAAATAATCACAGCTGACTTCCATAAAATTAAGTCCTATTGACCATATGGTTTATTAATTTCTTAAATACACGTAGCTTAATTAACCTTCAGAACTGAGTGTTTTTGATCCTAGAAGGTATTCTAAAATGATGCATCGATATCTGGAGAAGTTTTCAATAGAAATCTTAAGAATTTGTTTATAAAACACCTCTGATTTTTGTTATGCAGTTGATAGGACTTCAGAGATGTTAACGACTTTATGTATTTTTAATTATGAAATATTAGCAATGCCAGAATACAATTATTACTTTGAAAGTTCATCAGTCTTCTGTAGGGGAAAAAGTTTATATTTAAAATTCAGCCACATGGTTTGTGTCCAAGAAAGATCAACTGCTATAGAAATTGCTTTCCCCCTATTAACAAGCAGAAAATGAGACAAAATATATGGAAACAGTTGCTTCAGTTTACTGCCTGGAGGACGTCTGAGCCTGCAGTTATGCAGAATCCAGAGGTTGGCAGAGTCACTGAGGTGAGGAGAACAAGATTGGGGGTCAGGGAGGTTGAAGTGGCTAGAAATTGTGTGGCAGAGTAGAAAGAGGAAGAGATGTCCAGAGAGCATGCCAGAGAGTACAGCCCTCTTCAGTTTTTGGTTGAGTCCTTATCAATACATAACAAGAGAAAATCATTGAAAGTTATAAAAAAAAGACTAGAAAGTATATGATAAACAGCCCCCATAGCTTTGAATCTTGTGTTCACACCAGTCAAAAGAGAAATAATTTGAAACACATAGGGCACTGGGGAGAGTCCTCAGAGGAACCATGTGGAAGAAGTGGGGATACATGAATCCAGGCTAAATACTGCTCTGTTAGGGTTTGGATCTTAAATATCCCCCACAAGCTTGGGTGTAGAAGACTTAGTCCTCAATATAGAAATGTTCAAGGGTGGGGCTTTAGGAGATGATTGGACCATGGGAGCTCTGAACTCAAAAAATGGATTAATCCATTTACAGATTCATTAATGAGCTATTGGGAAGTTATGGGAACTATAAGAATTAGAGGAAGTGGGTCCCTGGAGACAGCCCTTCAAGGACACCTTTTGTCTCTGGTTTCTTGTTCTTTTTTTTTTTTTTTTTTTTTTTTTTTTGTTTTTGCTTCCCACTCAATGTGAGGTGAATAGCTCTGCTCCACCCCAGGTTCCCTGCCATGAGATTCTGCCTTGCCACAGACTCATAGCAAGGGGACAACAAGGGAGAAGTGACCAGGACCTCTGAAACTGCCAGACAAAATAAACCTTCCCTTCTTTATGTCAGGTATTTTGTCATAGTGATACAAAGCTGACTAACACATGTCCTGAAGGTCAAAAAGAAAGTTTGAAACACTCCACTTGATGCGTGTGTATCTTAACTACATGTCCGAAAAAGATGCAACACTCATAAAAGGAATAAATCGAAATGTAGCATCAATCCAAAAATTTCAAGTATACCAAAAAAAAGAAGAAGAATATTACCCATAACCAGGAGGGAAAATCAATGCAAAGCAAACATTTCCAGAAAGAGAAAGATAACAGAATGGAAATAAATGTACCTTAAAACAGCTAATATATGTTTTATAAATAATGCTCAAGGATATAAAGAAAATATGAACACGATAAGGACAGAAATGGAACATGCAAAAGTCACCCAAATGGACTATGTGGATATGAAAAATGCAATATACAAATGGAAAATGCATTGAGATTAATAGGAGATTAGATGCATCAGAAATAGAGTGAATGAACATGAATTAGAAAGTATTCAAGGGGCTGGGGCTGTGGCTCTGTGGTAGTGCCCTTGCCTGGCATGTGTGAGGCACTGGGTCTGATTCTCAGCACTGCATATAAGTAAATAAAATAAAGGTATATCAACAACTAAAACACTATTTTTTTAAAAAGAAAGCATTTAAAATGGTCGTGGTGAATTTACATATATACATGGGTATATATAAAATAATTTATCAACCTGTACCTTAAGGTGAGCAAATTTTATTTTATTTCAATAAAAATGTTTTGTTAAAACAATCACATTACATTATAGTCATACCTTACATCTTAATCAAAGAAAAGTATTAATTCAAAGCTTAAAACAACATTTATACTTATTGACAATAATTATAGTGATGATATATAAAATTTATTTCCACTCAATTACAATGTCCATGTCTTATTAGCTCAACAAGTAAATTTGTATTTGCTCTTCAAAAATTACTTGATTATTAATATATAACTAAACAATATGTGTATATATATATGTAACCCCTTGTTTTTCAGAATTTAAAATATAAAGAATATTTTTAAAGTTCAAATGAGCATTAATTAATTTGCATTTATTTCCTAGAGTTAGATGACAGAAAATATTAGATTTCTTAAATTTATTGTGAACCTTCATTCCCTTGAGAATGTTTTAACCTATTTTTAATTTTTACTTATCCTTTATAAAAGTATATTGAAAATCCCTTTGCCTAGAAATTAACTCTCATTAAGAATTCTTCACTTTTCAACTCACTTTATTTTTACAAATGCTCTCTCTCTCTCACACACACACACACACACACACACACAAATACACACTTGACATACAATTAAAGTGTAAATTTACCTTCAGAGGAAAATTTCTTAGGTTTTAACCATTGTTTTTGAAGCTTGAATAATTACCTGAAACCTGAGACTATTTCAAAACAAAATTATTAAAGTTTCAAGAAAAATCTCCACTGAATATCCTATAAGGTAAAATGTGTTTCTGTGCTAATTAGCATTCTAATGAATAACCTATGATCTTCTCTCAAGTGAAAAAGCTTATTGTTCCAGGAATTCTATCTCCACCTAGTCAAAAGAACACAAGAAACAACCTTTTTCTTCTCTGGGCAATTAATTTTGCTCAGGATGTGGCATCTCTGGATTTTCAATGTTTTGGATGTTATCGACATTGCTGACCATTGATCTGTGAATGTTCCAATAGGATCCAAGTAGATTATCAGGTGGGTGATATGGTGTCATTTGTGACTGAAAGAACTCTAAATTTCATGTCCTCCAACTATTAAGATATCTTCAATCTCATTTTCCTACTTCCTCTCAACGAATAATCATTTGCCATTGTTTTCCTTGGGAAATTGAAATCACCTTTAAAATGTGTTCCATAGAAAGAATAAAACTTGTGAGTCACTATTAGCTACTAGTATCTAAGTGAAACTTAGTTTATAACATTAGCATCCAAAGAAATCTTCAGTGCACAAGACTATATGATGAAGGAAGTATAAATAAAACTGATGGTCCAAACCTTGGCATTTTGCTTACTTTGCCAAATAGCCCACTCAATCCATTCTCAGGAATGATGGCATTTTCCACATTAATTTCAATACTCTTTTCAAAACCTTTCTTCTCCCACTTCTCCCACCTTCCCAATAGCTACCACTTACAAAGTCCACAGCGGTTGAAACTGTTGGCCCACTCTTTCTTTTACAATGTGCAGCTTGTCTTATTGCAGCCATTATTTCTAATTTTCTTTCTCACCTTTGACCATCTGTCTCTTTTTCTACTGTTCCTAATTCTTTTGTTTCTAAAAATAGGCATTTCTCAAAGTTTTATCCACAGCTTTCCTTCCTTTTCTAAGTCCATCTGTAGCCTGGCCTTTTCAACACTGTGACAATCAGATAAGTGAAGGACTCTAAATTTTTTTGCTTTCCACTCTATCCCTTTGTATTATGTTTTCAACTATCTGTAGGACATTTATATCTATGTACCACAGGCATTTCAAATTCTTCATGTGAAAAAGTATATTAATTTTTGCTTCTTAGAATAGTTCCTGATGCTAATGTTTTCTTTAACCTAAGCACAATTTTCCTGAACACTCACGTTTAGAATCATATCCTTTTCTTTCCTTTAGTTCTCACAATCTGTCATTCAGTCCCACAGACATTTTCTTGACACTCATGCCAGGTATCTTTCCATTTCCAGGACTACCTTCCTCTTTCAGGTCCTCCCCTGAGCTGTTACATTAACTCTCTGGTTTATAGTCTACATCCAGTGTCTCTCCTCTTTAATCAAAACAAGGTCACCAGACTACATTTCTAATTTAGCTACTTATAAAAAAATGTAAATAACATCCTGATTTCAATGAATAAAATGTATGGGCCTATATTGGACATCTGGGGATATTCAGATGAGTTTCAATCTAAGTTCTAGCCAAATACTTGCTCAAATCACCTGCTTTCATTACAACCAACATGGATCTTTAGCCATATTATTTCCCAAATCCCTATGTCATGACAAGCACAGATTCTCCCATTTTCTCTGTTTCCATTCTTATCATATTTGAGGGCTCAGTCATAAAGCTTCCTTCATTCTCTAATCCCAACACAAATCATACATTTTTCATAGACACTAAGAAACACCTTAATTGCCCTAGACTCAGTTTATGTATTAACTTCACTCCTATTTTATAAGCTTTTAAAGTTGAGATATAGGTCTTATATTTATATCCTCTATAAATATGATTATAATATAGACAGTCGATAAGTGATCAGATTAGACAAAGCACAAAGGGAATGAGATACCAGAAAGATCTGTGATAAGAAGTGATCAATACCAAGTGCAGAGATACTCATATAAAAGCAATAAATCATATTATGTGTCTAATATGCTACCAGCAGTGCTCTGGGCACTGTTAAACAAGTTTTAACATAATTTGAAGAGACCGATTATAGTACATTAGATGGTATCTCATCTTTCTTGTGGGTCTGATATATTATAATACTACAAAATGCCAGCAATGTTTCTTCATAGATAATAGGAAAGAGAACACAGACAACATTAGATTCTTCCTTCCTTTCAAATTCATCCACAGATTCTTTCCATAAAGTGCATTTTTTTGTGGGTAATTCTCAAGTATTTAAAGTGCATTTGGGATTTCCAAATGAATCAACCAGAAAAGTCATCCAATCTGTGAGAAGAAATCCCAGTTTCCTTCTTATTCTAATTTTTCATCCCATAGAAATTATAAGGGTGGGGAGGAAAAGTGCAAGACCCAGGTCAAGTCTAGAATGGGAGACCTAGGGTGCCTGTGGCAAGCAGGAGAGCATGACAGTTAAATTTAGATGTGCTACCTGGCATTACTTCCTTCTAGACTCAAGCCTTGAGTCTATAAAAATGAGGGTGCCAAGAAAACTCATAGGGTTGACGGGAAAACTAAATGAGTTCACAACACTGTCAATAACTTAGCATACAACTTGGCGCACAGAACAGCTTAAAAATCCTTTACCTACTAGTAGTATTTGTGGTGCTGGGGGTTGAACACAGAGTTCCTGTACCACTGAACTACATCCCCACACTTGTTTGATTTTTTGAGACAGGTTCTCACTAAGCTGCCAAGGTGGACCTTGAACTTGCAATCCTCCTGCCTCAGCCTCCAGAGTTGTTGAGATTACAGGTGTGTGACACTGTGCTCACCACTTATTGTTTTTATAATTTTCTTATGTTTGTGCTAATCTATACAATTTTTATAGTTGTCAAAATAGTAAACAATGTAAATCAATAAAAAATCAATATGTGAAAAATAAGAAAAATCTCAAAAAAAACCTAACAAATCTTGGGGGAAATAATTAATGATTCAAATTCTCTGTCTTCACTTCTCCTGACCCAATTCATATCTAGGATTGGATTCTGTATCAGGGTCAGGAGGAAGAAAGGTATAGCATTGATCACCTCCTAGTATAGAGAAGAGTTAAGGTTTTCTGACTTCTGCCTCTGCTGGCCTCTTGTCATGTCAAATATTCCTTACCCTATCGGATGTTATTTGCCCTGATGGCACTGGAAAATAACATTTGTAGCTGGTGAGACTGATTGATTCCAAAGTTTAACGATTCTCAGGGATCATCAGTATCAATATTATCTCCAATTTACATTTTTACAACTTCTATATTTATATTTATTGCATGGATACTGACATTTATTTTTATTTCTAACTATAATGGTTTGCACATAGAAAAGCTAGTAGTATTTAGTAATAATTTTAAATCTCATTAAAGTCTATTATTGCTTATAGCAGTTTTACTTTTACTGGATACTCTGGAATTTCCCCAATACTACTTGCATAGACCTTATGGCAGGGATCCTCAAGCCAGCTGAAGTATCAGGGAAGCAGGTCTCCTGTTGCCTGTCACACTCCAGGGCTGAGCAGTTGGATCTAGCAGAGTTGGAGCTCAGCTGCTGGGAGAAGGACCCAGGACCTCAAACTGTAATCTTTAACCTACAAGCTTATGGAAACACCAGCTGCTCCATTGGTGGATAAGAGGGAGCTCAAGTTAAACAGGAGCCTCTGACTGTGACCCAGTGATCACACCCTCAGATGTGGCCACTTTTTATAAAGTTTTCTAGAAGGAGATGAATCTTGGTTAAATTCTTACTTCACATAAAACCTCCCCAAATTTAAGCTTTATTTCTCTCTCCTAAACATTTGTCTCTTTCTTTCTTATTTTGCTTAATTGCCTTGGCTAGTATCTTCAAGAAAAATGTAAGAATTAGGTGACAGGGCAGCAAGTTTCTCTTGTTTCTCTAGTTTCATCACTGGTCACTGGAGAATCATATAAATGGGTGCCAGTGTTCTGTTTATGTAGTTATTTGCAAATTTATAATATTTTCCAAATCTGGATTTATCTAATTTGTTTGGTGTTATTGAATTTGCTTCTTTATTATTTCTTTTTCCTACAAACAAGAAATCAGATATGTAGGTTTTACAAAGTGTTTGGGGGAAGCTTTTTAATTATGTTGTTTTTTAAATCAAACCTGTTTTAATAAAATGCTTGGACTTTCTACTGATAGAATAAATCCATGTGGCTTTATCAGATATAAAAACAGAATTATATAAAAAAATTCCTATGTATCAAGATAATTTTATTGTTTTATCCTTAAATTTAATGTGATAAATTAATTAGTGAATTATCTCATCTTAAATCATATTTATATCCCTAAGAATAAATCTTAACTAGGGTCCTATTGCAATTATTTTTAATATAGTGAATGATTTTATATGGATTTGTATAATTAGTCTTTGCTGTATTTGTCAAGTCTGGGTATATTTGTCACACATGGTTTTAGAACAAAACTTGTTTTGGTTCTTTTGAAGGAATCATTTATTTGACATGAAAATTAGACATTCCATGTTTGGCTCATTAAAATTTAACCATGCATTTATCTGAACTTGGTGGGGTTTTTTAAGTATGTCTCCTAGAAAACTTTGTAAGTTTTTGACTTTCAGTTATTTGCATTTTTGTGTATTCTGTTTTCTTTCCCTTCTTGGGTCCATTTTATATAGATTAATTTTAATGGAATATACTTTATCTAGATTTGTTAACATAAAGTTGAGTGAGATGGTAAAATATTATCTTAAAATTTTAAGATTTTAAAATAGGTACCATGTATAAAATTTTTAAATTCATTGAATTTATTTTTTTTCCTTACTCAGATCTAATGATTTTATGCTTGGGCTTCTTTTTCCCCTTTTCTCTTGAACATGCAACTCAGTCATTCAAATCCTTCACCCCCAAAATAAGCAGTTGGCAATTCTCCTCTTATCTCTTCCCAAATTCTTTTATTTATGCTTTAATCTTCATTAACTTTCATTATTTTCCCTTCTGTTTCTTGTAAAATCACTTGGTTATTTTACAAAAAGACAAATTTTAATGTTAAATTTATTAATTTGATTTATTTTTGTTTGCAGTAAAAATATTTGAAGCCACGTTACTATCATTATTTTGTACATATTCTGCAATTGTGGTTTTTAAGTTCTTTTAGCCCCAAGAGTTTGTTAGAAAAGAGTGGCATAAAAATGTCAAATGCTTTTGGCTTTTTGTTTCTAACTTTGACATTTATTTTTTGTTTTATTAGATTGTGGTTTTGGAATATGATCTGATGCACTTTTCCTCTTCAGAATTGAATATTACTTTTTGGCAAATATGTGATTACAGTTTTTTGCAAAATATTTCTGGGGTCATTTTTTAAAAAAATGAATATTTTCCCTTTGGAGATTATTGCTTTTAGTATATGCTTTTAAAAATGGAATAAATTAATATTTCAATATATTTTTAGACTTTTAGGTAGGGACACTTTTATATGCATGATACTCTAAAGGATGAAAAAAGTGATCTTAAATTCTCTCCCTACTTTTGCTTCCATATGTTTCTCATTTCACTTGCTATGTGTTTTCTTCAGGTATTCTGCTGTGGTGTCTGTTGTTACATAAAGGCTTTTTGGGAAATTGTTTACTTCATAATTTTAAAGGGACTCTGTTTCCATTTAATGAATATTTTCCAAAATTAAATTTTATGTGATTTTTTTATATTACAAATTCTCCCTTCTTCCTTATGTACGTTTGCTGCTGGTATTTTTACTCATTATTTCAACTTTTCTGGGCTTTTTAGACATTTTAAGCATGATTGGGATTTGCTTATAAACCCACCTGGGATTTGTGCATTCCTTCCAGTTATATTTTTTTGTCACTTTGTTGTCTTTGCCCCTGGGAGAGGAGACTGTTTTTAGTACAGATGGAAACTATGTCCATACTTTTAGTAAAATAGTTAGGTACCATCTTCAGAAAATCTTCCAGAGAATCCACCCTCTACAAGGGACTTAGAAATAAAGGAAGCAGACTTCTCTCTCACAACTTTCCATCCCCAGATTTTTGTGGTTGCATCTGAAGTTTATGACCCTATCGTTTTCAAATCACAAGTACCTTAAGATGTATTTCAAGAGTAGTCTTTTTAATAACAGTATTCATTATGTATTTTATAATTTTAATATTATTTTTATATTAAAGGAAGTTCATGCTTACATTGGTGGTTTTTATATGTCAGCATTCCCATTGATGAGTTATATTTCAATGTTCTTTTTGAATATGTATTATATTTAAATATTACATATAGATCCAAATTCAGAATAGATCCAAATTCAAAAAATCATAAGTGCATTATAGTAAAAAGTCTGGTCTTTACCCCTGTACTACACCCCTCTCTCACCAGTTATCTTAATAGATAACTAATGGAAGGAGTTTGTATTTGTGATAGAGTGAGCACATATACTCCCTAAGATACTATACCCGCAAATGAGACCCACCTGTTTGTTACATGATATGGGCTCAGTCACTGAGCCTTCATTTGGTCACCAAATATTTAGAGAGCAAACTCTGTGTAAGGCTCTGTGTGCTAGGTGCTCAAGATAAGACAGTAAATCAGAGAGATGTGTTGCCAATGCTCTGGGGAGAGGAATGACAGTACCTGCCATCAAGAGTGATTTTGACTAGGGTAGATCAGAAGTGCTTTCTGTTAGCTATTACATCTACATTCTCTGTTCCCTCTTTTTAATTCAGTATGCCTCATTGTTACACACATCTTCCTACTCTTTCCTTTTAAATTTAAATGATGAAGGCCTTCTCTATAGAACTCCTTCAGCATCTTTAGAGATACCATGTAGTATGTACATGCTATTTACTGTCTGAAGTATCATAACCTAATTATCCCCTATTGATAGACATTTAGTTTGTTTGAAATATTTTGCAATTTTAAAAGGATTGTTGCAAAGAATAATCCTTCCACGATGTACATAATTGAACATATTCTAGAGATGGAATTGCTGGGTATTGAGGTATGCTATGTATAATTCTGAGAGACCTTACATCTTGTAGGGATTGTTCCTATGTATACTGTCTCAAAAGATAAAACATGAATGGCTGTTCTCCACCTCCTTACCCCCCAAATAGGCTATTAACCTTTTGGTACCTTAACTGTACATTTACTCTTTCTCTTTTTTTGTGGGTGGTTTGTATTAAGAAATATTCCACATATCTAAACCCAGATAGCTTTTTGTTACATTCATTTTCAAAACTTTTTATTGTTTTTTACTTACCTGTTGGTTTTTATCTTTTCAATGTGTAGAAATATCGTATATGAAGGAAATTAGACTTTCATGTGAGTTACAGATAGCATTACCATTCTCAAGTATTGAGTTTATTTATGATGAATCTTGCCATTCTATTTTTTTCAACAGTGTTGTAACATTTAAGTAGTTGAAGTTTCAATAATTTCTCTTACGGTTTTTGATTCATTGGTCATAGTTACAGAAACCTTTCCTATTCTGAGATTATGAGATTTTTACCTATGGATTCTCATAGTACTTAATGGTTGTAATTTATCTTGAAATGTTTTACTTATTTGGAATATGCCCTATTTAGGGGCAGAAGAGGAGTGATCCCTTGCCTGCCCATCATAAAGGCTCATGTCAACACTACTGTAATGACAGGTTAACAAAAGAAAAGCATAACTAATCTGCTTGATCATGGTTTCATGTGACACAGGGTCTTCAGATTGAAGACCTGAAGATTGGGGCAACTCTCCATTTTATACTTAGAATCAGAGAAGGATACACAGTCAAGTAGAAATACACGAATGGATAAAAGGGTACAATCCACTGATAGTAGGCTCAGGGGAAACCCAGCCAGGCCTGAATTCTCAGGGTTTTGGGCCCCCAGTTTTAGCACTTCTTTCTCCCAGGTTTGGGGCAAGAGCCCTCTGGAATGATGGTCTTAATCTCTTTAGGCCAGCTGTTACACAGAAAGGCAGGGGCAAGTTAGAGTAAAGTGTTTAGGTTTTGCGTCTGGTTTTTTGATTTTTTTTTTTGTTGTTGTTGTTGTTGTTGTTTTTTAAAGAGAGAGAGAAAAATTTTTTTTTAATATTTATTTTTTAGTTTTCGGTGGACACAACATCTTTGTTTGTATGTGGTGCTGAGGTCATGTCTGGTTTTGAGGGAAGGTGGGGTCTCCAACCTGCCTTGCATAAGAGGAATTCTGTTTTCTATGGCTCATCTTGGGGGTGTTGAAGGATGAGAGACAGGAGCTCAGGAGAAGGCCAGACAGAAATGTGAGGCTGCATCTGGGTCTTCACATCAGCATATCATTTTCTGGGCTCTAATGCGTAGTGTAAGATGAGACGGTAAATAAAATTTAGTTTTGTTCAGAGCACAACCAAGATAATTTTAGTATATAACCTTTGCATAACTAAGATGTCATTTTAATCATTTTATGTATTCCCATATACATTTAGGCATTTTTCTGGATATTTTCATGGGATTCCTTTCATATGTTTGTTTATTCATGAGCAACATCACACTGTTTTAGTTACTAGGGCTTAATAATATACTTTAATATTCGTTAACACCCCTCATTCTTGCTTTTCAGAATTTCTCTGATCATTGATGCTTGTTCTGAGGTTTCAATGTGTACTTTGTAACCAGTTTATCTCTTTCCAAAATCATAGTTGGTGTGCTTAATTTTTTCATTGGGATTACATTGAATGTACAGATTATTTTAGGGATAATGGACATCTTTGTGATTTTTTTTCTTCAAATCCAAGAGCATGCCATATCTCATCATCCAGGAAAACAGGATGTCCTTCCATTGGTTCTGGTGTTCTTTTGAGGCTCACTGAACACTTGTATTTAACAAGACTAGATGTGGTGGCAGAGCAATGCCTCTCTCTGCTGAAAATGTCCACACCTGATGCTCAGAAACTATAAATGGATTTGGTATTTTTAGAGTTTGGTCCTGGAACTATTGGTTGCATGGCACAGGAGAATTAAGTTGGTAGATGCAATTAAAATCATTCATCAGCTGGCTTGGAGATGGGAATGAGTCCTGTGTTATCCAGGTGGCCCCAATAATCACAAGGTCACTAACAAGAAGAAGGAGGAAGCAAAGAAGGAGAGATCAGAGTTGACAATGCAAAACGGAGTTGCTGTGAGGTGGTTCTGAGGTTGGGGAAGAGGGCCATGAGCCAAGGAATGTGGGCTCCCTGAGAAACTCTAAAAGACAGGAATGTATTGTCCCCTCCAGGAATGCAGTCTGGCCAAGATTGACTGTAGTCCAGTGAAAGCCATGATGGACTTAGGACATCCCAAATTGTGAGATCATTAATACATGTTGTCTTAAGCTACTCAGTGTGTGGAATTGTTATAGCAGCCATAAAAAGCTGATACACTAGTTTTTATTGTTGCTGATAGAAAAATTTTATTGATTATGTCTATTAATTTTGTACTTGACAACCTTATTTAATTCTCTTATTACTAGTGGTGTTGATCATTTGGAGTTTTTCAGATTATGTAGTCATTGTCTTCAAACAGTGTTATTCCTACCTTTCTTTCCAATATTTGCAATCACTTTCTCTCTGGGGTCTGAAAATGTTGACTATTTCCTCCAGATCTGATTCAGAGATGACGGTGGAGACATGGCCCTTCCTCCTGACCTATGTGGATGCTTCTAAAACTTTTTCAACAAGTACTGTTCTGACCTCTTGTTTGAGATTTTATTTTTCTCTTGTTTTTGCTTTTATTTTATGCTAGGGGGAGTATTCAACTGTTCTGACTTTATTTTTAAGAGTTCAGGTCAAGAACTCCGATTTTGGAAAAAGCTTTTTTTACCATTTACAGAAATGACATGTTTGTTCTGAGATCTGTTGGTTTTAGTCATTATTGAACTATCCATTCACTTCTGGAATAAACACCACTTGGCAATCATATATAATTATCTTAATGAGCTGCTGATTAATTAGAAATTTTGCTTCTATGGTCACAATGAGATGGAATTTCAGTTTTCTGTTTGTATCTAACTCTTCTGTTTTTTAATGTTATATTCTCTTTATTAAAGAATTTTTTGGTATTTTTGGAGTTTGGTCCTGAAACTATTGGTTATTAAAGATTTCATAAAATTCTCCTATGAAATCTATTTTAGCCTAGTATTTTCTGCACCTCATTTCTGTGATCTCTTCCTCTATGTCTTCAATGATAATTTGTCTGTACTCATATTTTGGAGCTTAATGATATTTCTCCACCTAAAATCAGTTTGTCAGGACTTTTTAATATTTTCAGTAGACTTGATCAAACTAATCTTTTATGAGCATTTTAATGTTCTGTATTCATGGTTATGTCTCACTTCTATTATAAATATATGTGTGTCTTTCAATTTTTCCTAAATCAAGATATTTAACAGTTTATCTGCCTTACATTTTGTTTGCAAAAATGAACTTTTGCATCTATTTATTGAACTCACTTTTCCATATATTATAAGTCATTAATTTCTGCTTCTATCTTTACTAGTATCTTGTTAATGATTTTCTTAAGTTTGTTTTATTATTATCTCCTACATTTTTGGTTTAATCCCAAATTAATTTTTATTGGTTTTGCTTTTTAATAAAATCACTGAAAGAATATGAGATTTTCTCTTAGATCTACTGCAGCCCACACCAAAGTTTCTACTCAGTAGTGACAGCATTTTTATAGTTTTCCAGAGTTCTTCAATTAAAGCAGAATTGAGGGTTTGAAAGTTTTGATCATTGCTATTGGCTTAGTTTACAGGAAGCACTGACCTTCTGTATATTTTATTAATTTTTTATTAATTTCTAGACTCTCAATGTGCAATATTTCAATATTTTCTTAAACTGATGATGTTGGAATGTATGGCAATTTCCTTTAGAGTCTATTCATGACCTACTTTTAGGACTGTTTCAGGAGCAGGTGAAGGGACAGAAAGGTTTTAGGTATATAGTGTGACATATCTTAAGGGTGAATTATGCCATTTGTGGCCTGAATATCTTTATGTAGTTTTTGCTCACATCTCTCCTGAACTGTGGATTAAGATCTTTTGCTGTTAGTGGCATTTATTTCTCCTCTTTCTGCTGTGATTTCTGATTGATGCCTTATGATGTTAGGTTGGTTTGTTCCTGGATGTCCATAGTTGTTGGATCTCCTTTATTTTCTTACTATGGCTCTTCTGTCTCAATTAATAAAGGACTTGAACTCACACTTGACAGAAGGTAAAATCAAAACTGCTTTTATGTTTGTACGTTTGTTTGCCCTTGCCTGGCACATCATTGCTCACATTTTCATTTTTCAGACTTTCTAAATTACTTTGGAAATCAATTCTTTTGCAAACACCATGGTACAAAGTTGTGCTTTGAAAATCTTTTCTTCATTGACTTGTCTATGTAAGTTGGTTGATAAGATTATATTTGGTTTTAATTGTCCTTTTAGTTTGTGCTAGTCTTCCTGATTTTGTTGCTTTTAAAAACAATTCACTGTGTCATCTTTTAAACTTTGATTATGTGTTCTGGTGTCCATTCTTATAACAGTGTATAATTTTATCTAATAGAGTTACAACTTCATTTTGTTAGACTATACATATGAATTCATACCATTATCAATAAGTAATTGTTTTCTTTTCTTCTTCTCCCCTTTTCTTCATTTATTTTGGTCATTGGTAAGCAACCTTAATCTTTACCATGTTATCTTGAATTTGGTTTTACTGGTGCTTCTCAACTTTCACTAGGGTCAAACCTATCAGAAGTTGAGAATATCATACATCAAAAATTCATTTAAGACAACTAACCTGCCAAACATCCCAGTTCAGCAGCACAGCTCCCTATAGAGCATAAGCTGTCTACACTTGTGATCCTGTGACTAGGAACTGCCACTCACTGCTCACCATCAAAAGGGAGAGACATACTATATCCCCTAGCCTGGAAAAAAATCAGAATTTGGAGAATGGTTCCTACTGAACGCACATTGCAATATCGTGAAGTCAAAAACCCACAAGTCAAGTCATTGTAAGTTGGAGACCCTCTCTACTTCTATTTCTTGATTGGTAGAGTTAGATTGTTTCCTTTCATCTCCAGTTAATAGCAATGGTCCTCCAGCAGACTTTCTTTACATACTTCCTTCTGTTCTCTTCCCTCCTAATTTTTGCTTTCTCTACTGTCAGTGCACTTGGCATACATATTCTATTTTTCTATCCCTACTCCCAGGGATTGAATCCAGGAAACACTGAACCACATCCCCACCCATTTTTTATTTTTTATTTTGAGACAGGGTCTCACTAAATTGTGTAGGGCCTCACCAGGTTGCTGAGAACAGCTTTGAACCTGTGATCCTCCTGCCACAGCCTCTCTAGCCACTGGACTTATAGGTGTTGGCTGCTGCAATTTGTGATTGTCCACCAGTACCATCTTCATTTTCTACTTTAATAAGTTCCTTTCATTTTAGTCGAGTTCATGATGACCAAACCGTAAATTTCCCAGCCTCTCACATCCAGGTGTTCAAGTGAGTGGAGTATGAACTATGGTGTTATATATTATTTTCAGATTTCCTTAATGAAGAAGTTGCTTGCTCTTGTTTGCATATTCTCTCAAGATTGCAGATTGTGGAGGAGCCATGGAGAAGGAGGAGAACTGAGATGTAGGGACCTGGGACCCTGAGTATTTTCCTCCAGTACAGCCCCTGCTTCAACCCCAGGCCACTCAAATCTGGATCATTTCAAGAGAACAGCACAAAACAAAATTTATTCAACTTAGGTCACTGAATTTGGTTTTGTTTTGCTATGGTGACTTAGCCTCTCAGCTACTCATACTAAAATAAATCCAATGATCATCAATGATTCTTCTGCTGCAAATTTTCTAATCATCTCTTGATAAACTGAAGTTTGTTCTCCACTAAATCCCTGTAAAGGAATTCATGAGACAAATATTCCCTAAAAATCTGTGCAAATTCAAAACTATATGTTAAGCCTCTAGACCTAATTTCTACAGGAAATAGAAGTAGTGAAGTAGTAGGTTAACCAGCACCCAGAGAAAATAATCAGAGAAGTTCAGATTTGAGGGGAAATATGCAAGTCAATTATCCTGAATGTTTCAAAAGATAATGGTACCAAGAAGAAACCAAGGCCAAGTGGTTTACATTACCAAAAGAAACTAAAAAGATCAACCTGATTCGTATTATAGGACCCTCCTACCAAAAAAAAGGCTGTAAAATATATTATTAGAGCAAGTTAGAAATTTTATATATAGACTGGGTACTAAATGAAATCATGAGTCACTTTGTTTATTTTAGGTGTGATAATAAAATAATGGTTCTGTAGATTGTCTCTTTCTCACACACACACTGAGAGGGAGGGGGAGGGAGAGGGAAAAAGAAAGGAGGAGAGAGGAGACAAGAGAAGTAAAGAGAAGGGGGCAGGAAGAAATGAGATGAGCTGTAGGTAAAGCAAATATGCCCAAAGAAAACAATCATTGAATTCAGCTGAAGGATATATACAAGTACTTATTAAATTGCTGTTTTAATTTTTTGACAACTCAAAAATAAGATTTGGGAGGATAAAGTAATAGTATTTAAACCACTTAAATGTATGTTATTGCCTTTATAATAGTGTGATAATTGGTCAGACAGGAAAAGAAATCTCTGGGCTCATTTCCTTTTTCAATCATTGTTCAGGCTTTGATACACTATTTGCGTGAAAGCCTGCTGTGAAGTGCAGGTTGATATAGTTTATATCCTAAGTTGATTTATATTTTTATCAGGTTTCCGAGTAAATTTTTCTTTATATGTATTAAAAGACAAATAACTTTCCTGCACTGTGCTTTATGGTTAACCTTTCTTGGTCATTTTTTACTGGAAACAATACAACATTGCCATTTCAGTTTGTAATTTCACTTTGATTTTAATCTCAAAAATAGTTTAAAATTTATACCCTTGAATATTTGTGGTGTTTTGTTCTTTTCATTTGTTCACAGAGGATTGCAGTCATGCCTATTATTTCCAAAGCAGTAATTTTTAATTGGTCATTTTTCTTAATTATATAATTATTATATTTGTATATTTTTTATTGGCTTTCACTTTCGTTTTTCATTATATCCCTTGTTCTCAGAATTGTCTATTTTTCAATGAACTTCTTGCAAATTCAGTTTAATTTGTTTAATAGTTTTAGGATTTTTGTTGTTGCTGTTGTTTGGGTACCAGGGATTGAACTCAGGGGCACTTGACCACTGAGCCACATCCCCAGATCTATTTTGTATTTTATTTAGAGACAGGGTCTCACTGAGTTGCATAGTGCCTTGCTTTTGCCTGAGGCTGGCTTTTGAACTCAAAATCCTCCTGCCTCAGCCTCCTGAGCCTCTGGGATTACAGGCATGTGCCACCGTGCCCAGCAGTTTTAGGTTGTTTTTATATATTTCTTTCTTGAGCTCTACAAACTCATCATTTTTATCTCACCATATCTTACAAGAAATATGTTTGCTCTGCACCCTGACTTGCTAGACATGTCCATTATTTTTTGACTTATAGGAAAGCACCCTCCTTTAAAAATGTTTTGCCTTTGCCTGAATCTTATATTGGTGCTTCATGAAAGCACCAATTACTTATTATTGAATAAGGTGAACTTTTCCGGCACCAAATATTTGCCAAGAATATATACTAAAGAGAGAAAAGTATACTCTTTAAGATAAGTTGAAGTTTTCTTAAGATTCAGGGCTCTAGGTATGATGTTTTTTTCCTTGAAATGAAGATGGGATCAATGGACATTTTCTCAATTCATATCCTCTTTCTATGTGGAAAAGAAAAAATATAACTTACATATATATGGAGTGTCCATATGATTGCTAATTTGGTCCTAACGTTTCTGCTTCCTGAGTTAAGTAAAATTCATGCCAGGTGTATTGCTATTTCTGCTACTAAAAATAAGGAACTTGGGTTTATTCCTAGCGAGTCCTTCATTTTGTACACTGAACTTTTTGCATTTTTTGCTTTCTCTGAGCAGAAGCTCTCTAATGCCATCTCTGTATTATCATTTGCTGGTTTCTCCTCTGGTTCTGCTGTGTGGTGTCTGCTGTGAGCCACCCTTCCAGATAGCCTGTGAGCTGGGGTTTTAGGTGTCTTTCAGTTTCACCAAACATGGTATTTTTTGTTTTTCACTTATTATTCTCCTTGATGTTTCTGAATGTTTCAGAGAAGACAAGGGGAAAACCTGGTTTTATATTCTGACATCCAAATAAAATGACCTCTTCATTATTTTTTTTATTTTGATTTTGCTTTCCTTGTGTTTTTTGCTTGTTTTTTAAGATTTTTAAAGATGGACACAATATCTTTATTTATTTTATTTATTTTTATGTGATGCTGAGGATCAAACCCAGTGCCTCACCTGTATGAGGCAAGCGCTCTACTGCTGAGCTATAACCCCACCCCCTATTCCTTTACTTTTTATGTTACTAGGTAAGTTCTTCTGGGAGAATTTTCATAATGAATAACAGAAGACATGTACCCTGAGAACTAATGTGCTTTAAAAAAATCTTCCTGTCATCTTTATATATGAATCTTCATACCCATAATTCATATCAGACCAGTTACTTGGAAGAAGTGATTTCTCTTCACAACTCCAAAGAAGCTCTCAATGTTTCTTGTCTTGAAATTCCTATGTGGAAGTATCAAATCAGTGTACATTTGTCCTTATATGTGACTGTTTCTTCTTCCAGAATACACATATTTTTCCTTCCTTTACCTGAAAGTTCAATTATCATCACCAAGTTATGCCTGGTCCGTGATTGCCTGCTAATTCATCATTAATTCATGCTCTATCTATTCATGATGTGTATGACAAATTGTTTTCCAAAATCACTACCATATCATCCATCCTATGTGCTCTTCTTTAAATGTGACACTGTCACTCATAAAGAAGTGGAATGAATATTATTTCACCTGAAATGTCCGTAGGCCTGTGACTATAGACTTTGAAGACTATGTCATAGAAAACTGCCCTGCATATCTGCCTTGTCCTCTTCAAACACTGGGTCTTGGCAGTGGAGAGTTACGGGGTAAGTGCAAGAGTTCTGAGGTCCTAGTTCACTGGGGAAATCCAGACCACTGAGGGTGAGACCACATGGCAGAGGCCCTAAGACTTTGATGATTGGCCAGAACTAAGCCCCAAGAATTCCTGAGTCAGAACCACCCAGGAAACCACAAGAGATTTAGAAACAAAAGGGAAAGGAAGTTGCCTTGGGGCATCTCAAGTTTGGGGGGTGACTTCTTATGCAATAATATGTTAATGATAAAATATGCATATTTAAATCTTCCTGTTTTGAAAGTATTCTTCTATATACCTTGATTGTTTTTCTAATTTGATTGCTAGGTTCTTGTTTTGAGAGATCCTAAGTTTCTCTGTATTACTTAGAAACATTGCCATTCTCAGATTTCTACTTACTTCCTCTCTAGTCACTTTTGTTCTTATTCCCTTTGTAGCATGTGTGATCTTATCTATCCTATCTCCTTGACCATTTTCTTGGTTTTTAGTGTTCATGTTGTTCATTTTCTTGATTTTTACTATGCCAGTTCTAGCTTTTGCTAACATGACTTGTAAGTATTTTCATTTTATGCTTCTCCTCAGTTCCTTTTCCTGGCTTTATTGGTAACTCCTACATTTTATATGATTTATTTCATGGAAATTTTATGTTCTAAATTCAACCTTTGTTGTCTTCTGAATGTTTACCTATTCTTTCATATTTTCTGGTTGTGGTTTATGTACACGGGATTTGCCCATATTAACTAATCATATTTAAATGTATATAGCAGTACCTGCTCTTTCAATATGCAGAAAGACAGTGTAAATAGATTCCCATTTGGGGGGCTGGAGTTGTGGCTCAGCAATAGAGCACTTGCCTACTGCTGAGTTCGATCTTTAGCACCACATAAAAATAAATAAATAAAATAAAGGTATTGTGTCCAACTACAACTAGATGTGTGCATGTGTGTGTGTGTGTGTGTGTGTGTGTGTGTGTGTGTATGTGTGTGTGTGTAAAAATGGATTCCCATTTTATAGTTTCCCTCCTTAATAACATGCCCTGGGAAACACCTGGCTGTAGATCCGGCTAGAGAACTAAATATTGTCAATTATTTGGGTCTTGTTCTTTTTCTCTGGTTCACTCTAACTTCTTCTGAGTATTGACAGAAAACATAGTAGAAGTGATGAATGATTTGGGGAAGTGATGATAGATGAACTTTTACCTCTAAATCACAAACACATTATATCCTCTCCACAGAGCAGGTGGCCAGTTCCTTGGGGGTGAGGTAACACACTTCATCTTTCCCTCATTACATTTATCAGTTCCTCCAGCACCTTTATCTTCTCAGATGTCTCAATGCTCTCTCACCGATGCCTGTCTGTTGACTTGTTGCTTCTCCATGGACGTATCATTTGATGCCAGGCCACCTCTGTTGAAGAAACCCCACGGTGATTAGATGACAAGGATGTCAGTAGCTCTGCCAAGTCCAATTCCATGCTCTCCCAGAAAATAAAACCTCAAGCAGAGTCACCCCACTGCATTCCGTTCTTGGCTCCCCATGCCCCATGCTGTCTTTCAAGGATATCTATTCTGGACAAGATGACTCACAAATCTGTCACTGTGTTGAAAACAACATCACATTCACCCCATGGAGGAATTGTTGAATCTAAGTCTTCTTTCATTTTGTTAAAAATCCCCTTGTATCTGGCATACAGTCTTCATAATTTGTGTTGAGAGGTTGTTCAAGATCTGTGGATCCATTGGAAAATGTATTTTCCTGTTTTCATACAGTGTGTGTATTTTGACGAATTTAAGGGAAGAGAACTTTGCCAGTGTTCAGTAACTATTGCATTGTCCTGAAAAAACCCCAATCAGTGCTTCTTAGCATGACAGATTTGTGATTATTTCTTTCTTCTAAATTTGCATATGCTGCCAAGAAGCTCACAGGCTTCCAGGAATTTTTATTAAGAATTTGAGATATTCCAGCAAGGAATTTTATCTCTGCTAACAAGATCAAGTGTATAACTGGAACTAAACATGCTTTATTTCCTGCTAGCTTGCTGCTCTGTAGATAAATGTGAAACATCCCTTTGTGGCCAAATGTACAATTCAATGGAATTGTGTTACCTTGATTCTTTAAGTGCCTTGTGAGTGTCAAGAGGGGAGAGTAAACTTTTCCTGATTGACATATGTCAACTGTCATGAGTTCCATGGACATAAACAGTGATAAGAGAGTTCGTGACTGTTGGGACTCAAACAAAAACATCTTCTGTAGAGTCTACTGCAAGAGAATCAGTATTCACCCTTCTGAGTTGTGACCTGTCTCTGTCCTTAAGATTCTGCATTAAGACAGGCTGTCAAAGATAAGACACTATGTAAGAGAGGCCCTGCTACAGGGCACCTCAGGTAAGGTTTTAATAGCTATCTGTGCTTGAATAAGAATCCTCCTGATACATAGTTTTTTTCTCCTAGTACAATGAAGTAATATCTTCATATTTCTAAAATGACACTTCCATCTGGGAGAAATAATAATTGATGCCAATTTCACATGGAACAATTTTATGGAAAGCACTTAGGTCTTATTTTCCAGGTCTGTGAGAATGATGTGACTGTTCTTGTTTCACCAGGCAAAGACTTGTCTGTCTATGTACATACAAGAGGAAGAGGAAAACGGCTTTGAACTCTATATAAGTCAAAGGGTGCATGTAAACAGTTAAGGTTGGCATTTTCTTTTCCCTCATGCTTGTAAATATATTGGATTCATACACCTGAAGTAAAATATATGCTACTGCATTAAATTGACGCAATGATTGGTGCTAGGCAAACAGATGATGTGTAGAATGAGATAGATTAGGAAGATATGAGATGGCTGATAAATTTTATGATAAACAGACTGAATGGATGGATCTTCTGCTTTTCATTTGTTTTCTTTCCACAAATGTTCTCATATGATTTTCTATAAAGCACAATAACATTCCTTGCAATAGAATGTTGAGTATTTATATCTCTTCTCAAAGGCAATTTTTCTTCAACATTGCTCAGTCTTGACACTGAGCAATATGTCAGCGGTGTCCCAAGGATTATCAGTCAATCACAAATATTCATTGAACACACAGTATGTGCTGAGAACCATGCCATCCATTTTGAAGTGGTTCAGAGAGAGCAGGGTATTCAGCTATAGCCCTTGATCAGAAGATGAGAACAGGAAGAGAAAGATGAAGTAGAATACAGCAAGGGACATGATTCATGAGAATTTCCAAAGGTGTATTCCAGGTTTCTCTTTTCTCTCTCCCTCCCTACCCCTCCCACCTGCCCTGTGCCTCAAAGGGATTTCTTCTATTCACAGGGGCATTTGGGCCTATGCATTATACAAATAGAAATCGAGTGCCTGTAATGTGTTATGAACTGGGAAAGAAAAAAATAATGGTCAGGTTTCAAAGAATAAGACTGATTTTCTGTCCTCAGAAAGCTTACAGTATAGTGGTTAAGAGCAACATACAGAGTTATTGCCCAGTCGATGCATTATTTGCAAGTTTACGTGGCACAGAGCATGGGCATTTAATCCTGCTGAGAGCAGAGGAGGGAAAGTTCCTGGAGGAGCTGATACTTGTGCCAACATTTGAAAGCTGAAGACGAGCTAAAACATGAATAAGGGAAAGAATATATTCTAAGCAGATAGGACATCATGAGCAAAGGCAGCCAAAGGAGACTGCCCAAGTGCTCAGAGTTGCTGAAGCTGAGAGGAAAGGTGGCGTCAGAGGGGAGTCTTAGAGAACTTGGTTTCCAGTTTCCATGTTAAGACACTTAGAATGTACCCTCTGGGCAACAGGGGCCACTCAAGGGTTCTAAATTAACGAATAATGGGATCAGATTTCTATTTCAAATCTCTGATGGTTCAATGACAGACTAGTTAGAAGAGAATAAGACTAAGGATAGAAAGTTGGCTAATACTTTCAGTGGTCAGGTTTCAAAATGATGAGCATGCCATCCTAATAATACCTGTAGATTAAGAGGAGAAGTGCACATCTGAAGAACATTTAGGCAAAATTAACAAACTCGATCATTACTTATGCAAGCACAACAGAGAGAGCAGAGAAAAGAAAACCCTAAATACCTGTTATACTCTGCAAGGGTCACAATAATTTCCTCTGTTATCTTTCAAGGTTCCAGCTATCAGCCCAAAGCCACGACAGTTGTTCCTCTTGTAGAACAGTTCAGAATTGGAAGGATCCGTGTGACTTTCATTCATGGATATTTACAAATCATTGGAAGCATGACATTGAATTCAGACATAATCACTGGAAATGCCAAGCCCAAAGTTCCTTGACTTTTCTTACACGTGCTGCAGAAGCTTGGCCAGCAGTCTTCATTCATGCAAAAATGAGCTTGGGAAGCTCTGGCTGTGTCCTCAAAGGAAAGAAGGAAGGTAGGGCAGGAACAGCGAACTGGTCTGCTCTGTGCAGCAGGATGTCTCTTCCTACGTCTCCTGCCACTGCTACAGTCATGCACTCGGCATCAAAAAAGTGTACATGAAAAGAGAGGAGACTGAATGTGCTACCAACAGAGCAAATACAACTCCAGCTGCTGCCTTGCACCCCATCCGGTCTGACAGCTTGCTCATTCATACCAAGGACAGTTGAAGATGTGATGCATGGACATGAAATGCATGAGACTCCACTTGTGTCCAAAAGCTTCATTTCCTCAACTAGATGCAAGACCAGAGCATACAATCATTTCTTCCCTTTTACGGGGAAGGATCATCTACTTCTATAAGCTCCATATTATTCAGTATATTGTTACTGTTAATAATATTAATGATAACAGCAATATTTAATACCTAGAAGATATACTTGCAAATTTTAAAATGATGAATTAAGGAATAGTTTTTCCAATATACAATGCCTGTAACCTTTAAAAAGTGTCATTAACAAAGTATAGACTAATAGTCTGAGACAAAAGCTATAAAACATCCTTAATACAGAGAGATGACACAAATTAGGTCAAGTAATTAGACCAGAATCAATAAAGCTGTAAGAAATAGTTACCTGAACATGGAAAAGAATGTCAAAACCTCATCTAGGAAAATGGAAAATTCCCTCTAAGACATTCTCAAAGCCACTCTATGACTGAGAATATCAAATTCAAATACAGCAAAAGGGAAAATGAGGCTAGCAATGCATAACCAAACAAAACAACAAATGTTAAAGCAGACAAAGCCACAACCAAGAAAGCAGTTTTTATAATAGACTCGCAGACAGAATTTTAAGAGGAAAATTACTGTGCTATCTTCCAAATTAAGTAAACATGGCTACTTGTGTGGCACTAAAGCTCATCATACACACAGCATGCTTCTAGTTTGTATCTTGGTGATTACTGAACTATTGTAAACAAGTGTGCCAGGAAGAGTATGTCAAGAATGATGTACTCATTTTGTAGGGCTAACCAGTAAAACATGTTGCTAATGAAAATAACATTGCAAAGAGACACATTCATTTCCCCATTGATACGTTGATGGACTGTATTCATGGTATTGTAGTTCTTTATTCAGAATCACCATGTAAACATGCAACCATTCTAAAATAGGTCTATTTTTCACTTTTCAAGAATTTTGTCACTACTGAGAAGAATGAGGAGCTAGCTCAAGACTGTGCTATCTACCAAAGCCAAAATAACTCCCATTGGGGCAAATAATATTTAAAAATTTGCATACTAGATTTAAATTAATTAATAAAATTTAGTTCATGTAAAATAAAATAATTTTTTAAATATTAGGTTTTCTGTATTATTATTTTTTTATAACCTAAGTACATAGAATAAGTTATGTCTGTTCTGAAACATTGGTCCTCTGGTCCCAGTGGGTAGCAAGATAGAATATACAGAAGATGAAGTCAAAGAACAGGGCCACCTCCTTCAACAAGAGCTTCATCTTTTATCTTTGTTTATTGAATAATATTACAATTTTATGTGTGGGTCATGATGTGCAAAATTCAGAAGAAATTAGTTAGAAAATGGATAATGTGTTTTGACGTGTGTGTGTGTGTGTGTGTCCATCTGTGTCTACATTTAACTTTATTATTTTGGTTTCTTTCTCTTCCCAACTAGTGTTTGGTTTTGACTTGGATATTAGCATGGCTTAAAAGAATGATCTTTAGTCAGTGGCTGTGCTGAGAAAAATATGCAACTTCCACACTAAGATTTAATACAATTCTACTGAGAAGAATCTGGTCTCTAGGTTTCTACTGTGTGAAAATAAACTTTGTAACTTCCACCAATTATACAATTTTTTCTCACAATAAAGGTACTCCCCATTCTTATCCTTCTTAGTTATTTCTTGTAGAGAAAACTATGGAGGTAGAGAAAAGTGCTATATAGGGCAATTAAATTACCTCCTGGCTTCCCTATGGAGTCTGGGTCTTGCCGCTTCTATGTTGACCTTATGTCCAGTTGGGGTTCATGGAGGTCACATGAGGACTCTGAGCCAGAGCAGCATTTGCAAGCAAAGGGCCTGCTGTGAGTATGCCTAGCAGGCAGAATTGCAATTGATAGGGAAAAAGATACAAGTACCACAAAGAGGAACACTTGGGAATAAATATTTTTAACCATGAAGATCATTTGAGGACATCTACAAGGGAAAAGCCTCCAAATGGGGTTTAACTTAGAACAGGTCTCTTCCCTGGTTAAAAACCTCCAGAGCTTGACACATAGTACCTACTCTACTTGTCTTTCAAGGCCTGTGTGACCTTGACCCCTATGTACACACCTCACTACCATTCTCTCCCCTGGATCACCATATTCCAGTCACCTTGACTTTCCCTTCTGTGCTCAGCATCCAGGTACATCCTTATCCCAAATTTTATATGTGTACTCTGGGATGCCCCATTTCTAGAGTGCTTTTTCTCCAAGTGTTATTTTTTTCCATTTTATTTACTACAGCTTAATATAACTTTGTTTATTTAGTTGTCTGTTTTTTCCTTGTTTTTATGGTTTCAGGACCATTGCCCTTCTCCTCCCATTAAAAGTTAATCTCAAGTTCTGTCAGTGACAGTGTTGGATGATAGTGCTGGCCACAGCGAATCCCATTCTCTTTTTCAATGTGACTTTGCAGCAACCCCCTCTAAGAAGTGGATTTTATTTCTTCACCTCTCAAATTGAAGCTGGATTTGTACCCAAAAATGCAGTAGAAATGAGGTTGCTCATGTTCCAGTTGTAGGTCTCAAAAAACCTTGCACAATCCATGTAATTTATTAGACTCCAGCCTAGCTACCGGAGGAAGAAGCTCTTATGGAGCACAGCTGGTTCATCTAATTTTTACTGATCAAGATCATAGACATGTACAAACATCTAGTCAAAAACTGCAAGACCACCCGTTATTCTCTCTGCATTTAGCAAACCACAGTGCCTCAGAGAGTCCAGCCAAGATCAGCCAAATCTGGTCCAGATCCTCAGAAATGCTGATCAATGAACTTCATACTTTTATAAGTGAATAGCACTAAATGCTCAATCTGATTTTGTCAGTTTATCAACTATCAATAAGGCCATGGGGCACAACAAGCCTACAGTCTATGGAAATCCTTCCAATGCCCTCCTAGTCCTCCCTCTGGATCTAGGATTTACAATTTGTATTCACATGCCTTGGGCATGAACTTTTTTCCCAGTCCACTGATTTGACTATTCTGTTTAATAGCTCGCCAGATATTTACTTCTTTCAATCCAAGATGCTAAGTTTTGGTTTTTCTATATTTGCATGTATATCCTAGAAAAAATATTCTTCTATAAAGGCTGGTTTCAATTTCTAGAAACCCAAATGGGTGCTTTGTGAATGTTAGTTCAGGCTTCCCAAGGAGAAGTGATATTGCCTAAAGGCCTCTTAATTGCTATTTCAAGGCTACTACCTATTTCTCTCAGTGAAATTGTAAACCTGTAGTTTCAATTTCTATTACATAGTATATCTGAGTTTCTCTATTCTTTTTTGAATATTTTTCCTATTTTATAGACAACAACCAGAAAACAGGTCAATTATCATCTTATTTGAATCCCTTAAATGTAGTAAGTAGCTATTTTTAAAGGAAAAAGAAACATCTAATCTTTCTGGATCAAAAAATCTTCAGTGAACATAAAGTTTTCATTTTCTTTGTAAAGATTCATTTCATTTTTAGTGATTTATTTGTTTTAAGCAGTGATAATCACATTCATTCTCAGCCTTATATTTTTAAATATGTTTAGAGTTTGCAGGGTGCTGCTGATTATATTTTGCAAAGCAGGATAATGATATCTCCCATCGTGCATATTGTTTTTATAACATGAGCTTTCTGCTCCTCCATCCACTCCCCTTTCCCTTCAGCCTGCACAGAACTTTGTAACTATCTCCACCAGAATAATGCATCAGAAGTAGCACTGTGTGACCTCCCAGTATAGAGTATAGAATAAAACTGGAGAAATTAAAATGCGTGAGACCAACCCATCAAGCAAAGGAGAAGCAAAAGATAAACACATTAACTGTGGTTCTTGTACTTCAGTGGGGATCATCAGTATCACACAGAGGGATTAAACAAAGAGATGTCTAGGCCCCATCTCCATGTTTTTTGAAACAGTAAATCTAGGGTGGACATCTCAAGAACTGCATCTCTGATTAGTTTTCAAGTGATGCTGATGCTGCTGGTCCAGGGATTCTACTTTGATAAAAGTGAATGAAAAGAAATAGAAATTCATACCCACAGCAATCTATTAATAAAAAGGTAAATAAAATAAAGTTCAGTGCTGTGTTTCTCAAATAGTATACAAAACTTGAGAAAAACAACAATAAAAAATAGATTAAATAATGACCAGGGGAGTTTTGGCACAAGGTCCGTATTCCCTTGAATTTTCACCTTTAAACTGAATAAGTAGTAGGTGATTATTTAACAACCACAACAGATTTTCAGTTGATTACAGTTCTAAAAGTCACCTTTAGACCACCAATACTATTAAAAAAGCATATAATTTTAACAAAGAAAAGGACCATTTAAAAGGTATATAAAGGGCTGGGGATGTGGCTCAAGCGGTGGTGCGCTAGCCTGGCATGCGTGTGGCCCGGGTTCGATCCTCAGCACCACATACCAACAAAGATGTTGTGTCCGCCGAGAACTAAAAAATAAATATTAAAAAAAATTCTCTCTCTCTCTCTCTCTCTCTCTCTCTCTCTCTCTCTCTCTCTCTCCCCCCCCCCACTCTCTCTTTAAAAATTAAAAAAAAGAGGTATATAAAGAGTGGTAACCAATAAAAGTAACCACACTTTTACATTTATAGCATCCAGACATTTCAAATGCAAACACTTCATGCTAAGATACCTTGGCCTTGGTCCCTAAATTATAATGTTTGGGGATTAACTGTTTTGGGGGGCAAATTAAAGAATCATTAGCTCAACTCTGTGACTAACAGAGTTAAAGCTACCATGAAAGAACTAGAACTAAGCCCAAATTACTCCCGCAGCCACAGTTATAAGCCACAATAGGTGAGCACATTGCTATGCTACAGAAGTGGCTTTCTAAGTGTTAAATCAGGGCAGCATGATTGTGTATTACCTAGAGGGTTCCAGCAACAGAGATCATTCTCTTCTTTTGTCCTTAGGAGGAAAACCTATTGGCGGCATGAGAGGAGACACAACTGTTTACTAATGAAACAAAATACCGTATTTTAAAATTGTCAGGCATTTTTTTTTTCAGACTGGAAGGAAGATGTTACACACATTTCCAGTTGTGGTTGTACATATTTAATACCAACAAGGTAAAAATGGTAACATCGTTCTGTCATTTGACAGATTCCCTTGGCTTAGGTATACTGGTTCTCAGTAACAACTAGACTTTTTTCCTCTTCTTCCCATGAGAAAGTGTTGAATCAAAACAAATATGATGAGCTGTGTACACTGTGGCAACATAGGAGCACTGATTGTCTTTGACACAATTCTCAAGTTCTAGATGAACATTCTAGGCTCTACTTGCCCTACAAAATGTCAGTTACCCAAAGAACTGACAGTTGGATTGCTCAATCCTTCGACTTTTTCCCAAATATTTAACACTGGCCACCACATGAGACCCCGGAATCAGTATCCATGCTATGATTTTGTACGTGCAAGAGAGTCGGTATCAAGTACACCTTAAAAATAAGATTTTTTTCTCTCAATGTTCCACATTACCTAATAGGAACTTAAACATGAAAATTGATAATTACAACATATTTCAATGAGTGCCATTGTAGTGGTAAGTACTGAACAGTTGAGACGTAAATAAATGCTAATAAATCAGTGTTGATTTGGTAGAGAAACTCTTCATGGAGGAGTGACATAATGTTGAAGTATTTGCCCCTTAGAGAAGAATTACAGGAAAAACAAAAAATTTGTACTGAGTAACCTGGTATACAAAGGGAGCTGTGAACTAATTGAAAGTAAAGCATCTTGACTTTCATGGCAAGAGCTGAACTGCAGGAAAAATGCTTACTGTGGATCATGAGAATTACACACCAGGTTCAAGCTAACACCATCAAGGGAGCAGAATTATCCACTTCATTTTAGATTAACTTATTACCATTAACTTACTATCACTACCATTATTCCACTAAAGAATAGGGCCTTAAGAGAATAGTCTACTCAAATAAAATTGATTCATTTTTATAAGAGGGGAAGGAGACATTTGCAACATCTTCCAGAATCGTCTTACTGGAAAGACCGGGTTCACCTGTGCATAAGTAGTGTACAAACTGTGCTCAGGACCCTGGTCGTGTTCCAGGATTGAAGCTGCAGCAGGAAAAACATCCACTTCACCAGCTTCACACACTGGGCACTCCTGCAGTCCCTTTTGGACAGTATACAGACACTGAGAGTTCTTGAACATTACCAAGTCCCAAGAAAGGAACAGTGTGACTGCTCCATGAATCAGTACCAACATTTATTTAGATTAGATAAGACACTTATGGTACACTGAAAACAAAGTAATTAAAAACACATTTGCACAAATCTCATTTGCGGCTGATAGGTCTCAGATTTGGTAGTCGTGTGATCTTTACAAATATGGTTTTAATAATGAATTAAGTTTTAATTTATGGATTTTCCTTATTGGATTGTTTAGAAATTAGTGCCCTTTTGGGAAAGATCCTGTTGCATGAAAATTAGTGTGTGGGGATGGGAATAAGGTTAATGGAGCTGGGTGTTTATAGCACATTTGTTCACTCAGTTCATCAGCAAGGCAGCCTGGGGCCCGAAAAATAAAACTATCATCATCTGCACCATTACAGTTAGTATTCATCAAAATATTTAGTCATTACAACCAGCTCAAAGTACTATCCAATCCACAAGGCGGGCCTGTGAGACTCTTAGCACAACTGCATAGCCTGACAATCTGAGATGGAAGAGGTTAAATGCTATAAATGCTCTAATGCTCTACTTCCAGCATAAGCAAAGTCACAACTAATATCAAGGCTCTGGTTACAAAGGCAAATTTTCTCAGCTACATCATAGAGTCTCTGATTCTATGGGTATTTATTTTGTAAAAAGGGAACAATTTATTCTCTTGAATGTAGTCATGAGCCACCAAGCCACACCGGATACAAATGTATCAGATCCCTGGACATTTTAGTTGGTCAGGATATAAATTTGACAAAGTTTCTGTCTGGTCTACAATCTCCACTTCTTGGGGGGAATTCATCTTGCAATTCAAAGGCGTGGACCTCTTGTAGCCAACCTTCCAGCTTAGCCAGCTACAGTCCAGCAGTGTGGGATTGGGACCGAGAGGTTGTCTTGAATTGGAGTGATGTAAATTCTGGAACTGCAGGGAGGCCAGTGGAAGAACTGCAGGTAGACCAGAAGACAAGACTAAAGCTGACATCTGGAGAGAAGCAGAGCAGAGGCCAGCTAGCCCTAGGGAGACGGTGCCTTAGTTCCTCATTATTTTCTGGTTCCCGATGGCTTTCCAGTGTCAAGGCTCATCTGTATTTTCCAATCTTGCATGCTGTAATGTATTTCCGAGTTCTCTCAATAAATTTACACCAGGGAGTGGCATCCCAAGCAACAGACTCAGAGAGAAAATATGAAGCCCTGCGCATCCCTCCTGCCCTGATTATGCAGCTGGCAGTATCAGAGAGGATATGGGAAGGACAGGAGCATATGTTTGGTGTGTGTCTGATATCTTGAATGTGAAACCAGAAAGGGTCAACTCCAGTCCAGACTTTTTACACTGAAAATGGAAAAAATCAGGGTATTCCACACAGCAACAGCTAATGCCTAGGTCAAGAATCTTATAAGAAATTTCTCTGCGTTTCCCCCTGCATCCTTAAGTGTAGGCTAACGGATAAGACAAAAAGACATTGAAACTTCTGAAGCTCAGCATTCTGAAAGTTTGTTACTCAAGGAAATCTGTTTAGGTAGCAGCCTTGGACAGATAGCCTATGAATAATAATTCAGGGACAAAAGCTCACCTATCAGCTTTTTAATTTCTTTACCTAGTCCTCTATACACAGGCAATAAATGAGAAAGACAGAAAATAAAGAAATTTGGAGCCTTGAAAGTTCTCATACTGCCTATTTCTAACCCCAAACAAAACCAGGTAAGGATGAAAAAGATTATGAGCTACAAAAGCCCCTAAATTCTCTCCCAGTGAAAACAATAAGTTTCAGGGCAGAACCATCCCAACTATTTTTCAGATGGCATTAAAGTTATCAAGCAGAACCTGAGATGGAGGAATGAAAATGAGGAAAAAAAAGACATAAACCAAGCATAAGAAAAATACCTGGGAAACACCATTGGCTATAGTAACCGGCATAGAAAACATACTGCATGTCTATCAAGTTTGTAATGGAATTGTGTTACCCAAAGCAACCCAAACTCTGGGCGTAACACACCTTTGACTGCAGCAGTCTTAATACAAATGATGGGCTGTCAAATTTGCACCAGCAGGAAATGGGCTTCAACCACTGTGGAGCCACTAAAGACAGCACAGTCCTCACTCTCAACATCAGACAATGGACACAGACTAATAATAATAATAATAATAATAATAATAAAGGAAGCACCTCCCAGAAGGAGGAGATTGTGTCCCCAGAGAAGAGCAAACCAGGAAATGTCTCTAATAGAGCATATTTATGTTTTAATAAAGCACTTTAGTCACTATTTAGGTAAGATTTTGTAACCTTTATGGGCCAATTATTGGCATGTTCATAGCATTTGACCTATTTCTAAATGGGTGATTTATTGCTGTTGCCTGTTGCTGGTCCATAATTGTGTGGTGTAAGAAAATGGAGCAGGTAAATACATCTCTTTATTTCAAAAGTAACTGGATCCAGATGCCACATTTTAGTCTGATGGAGACTATTAGGTGACACCTAAAAACAGTGAGCCTTGAGTGTCAATTGTGACCAGGGAAAGCCTTACAAAATTCTTAATGTGTGGGGGAAAGAGTGATACAGAAAATAGAGAAGGCTGTCATAGCTGCACAGAATGGCTTGCTGACTGCAGAACACACAACTAGAATGATGTCATTTTCTTCCAGGGCACACAACCAAACTGCCTTGCAAATAGATATGGCTTTGTGACTGGGCCAGTGGAATGGCACTTTCTATTCTGGATCTGGGCCGTGCAAAATCAGAATCAATTATCCTCCTGTTCCCCATCGACCTCTTGGATGTAGAAACCCAAGAATTCCTTGTGCAAATATTTTCAAAGATGGTGCAAGGTCAACCTAATTCCCTGAATGACTGTCTTTCCCATTGGTGGCCATCTAGACTCCACATGAATTAGAAACTTTTACTTTGATAAACTGAGATTTAGAGGCTCATCTGTCAACATCTAGAATTATCTTTGCTAATAAACTCCCCTCCCCTCCTCATAAAAAAGCTTAATGAGCTCTTGGAGAGAATGTAGGTTCCTGGCAATTAGACCAGACATAGTTGAGAGGATCTGACTGAGCAGCAACCATTACTCAGTCCTCTCTAAAGACTGGAGGATACTTTGTCCACAGCCCAGTTCTGATAGAATAAAATAACCCAAATATTATTTTTTTTAAAAAATCAGGAAGTAAAAAAATAAAGCAAAACACTTTGATTTCTAAAGAAGAAATATAAACAGAGTCTCTTCTATCTCTACATCTTTAGTCTCAGTGATGCCCCAAGGTTAAGGCTATTTAGAAGGGACTAATAGAGGAGCATCCAGATTTGCTACAAATAAACTGAAGTCTCATATGGCCCAGGGTCCAAACTTAGTTTTTAATTCAAACGCCATGATATTCCCAGATCATTATTTTCAATAATTTTCAAGGTGCTTCCTTATAAACCAAGGACTCCAAAAAGAAATTGAAGTCATTATTATGGCATTTTTATTAGGAGAGAAGAAAATCAACCTATATAAGAGAACCCTAAAAGGCAATCAGATCCCTTCTGCAACCTTTAGTCACTGATGTACAAAGAAGTAATGTGCTAAGGCCACATATTGTTCCCAGAAGGACAAACCTTATTTCAAAACTTTCCCAGTGGTTCCCTAAGGATTTTGGACAAGAGAAAACCTCTTAGGAGGGAAAAAATTGGGGGTCAGATTTATAAAGCATTCATCATATGTTACTACAATAAGTGGTTCCTTTTGATAGTAGCAGGCATGAGTAGTGGGAACAAGAGGTTAAGGGGATAATTCTATAGACTGGACCTACTGTGCTGACCCTCATATGTTTTCTTTTAGAAAATAATTAACCTAAGGCCACTCTGACCCTGGTGGCCTAAGTCAATAGGATAGGCTACATTCTCAGCAAATAATCTCCTGTGTGAGGAGAAGCACAGGCCATGGCTCCTCTCTGCTGGTAAGAACACAAGTCACACTAAAGAGAGGAACTGTGTGACATTTACACAGACCAGATTCCAGGACTCAGGGAGACAGGATAATTAGAAGCAAAGCCCCCCCAACCATAAAATCAGTAAGAATAAGTTCCAATTGGATTTGGTCAGCTCAGGTCAGGGTGACCCAGAATTGCCTTGGATCTTTAGCATGACATTATATTAGTAGAATCTCCCCTTCTTGGGGTGAGACAATGCACAGTGCAGACTTGAAAGTCTGAAGCAATCCTGCTGTCAATTAAATGTCAAAAGGTGGACCTGGGTGGGACTCTCTAGAAACTTCCTTAAGGTCTTCCAATAGAATGAAGTAGGCTCCACTGTCCCTCTCTTCTCTGAGAGGACACACTCTCTTTCTTTCTTGCAACTGTCCCCCTTTCTCTTTCTTTCTGTATGAAAAAATTTCTGTCTGCTACTATGCATGACTTGTTTGAAATTTTTCAGGCAAGATTGCTAGAACAGGGGTAATTGTTCTGGCTCTGCAACACTTTGAGTTACTTCTCTGTGCCAGTTTCAGGATGTTGTTATCCTTTGGACTTGTGTTGCCTATCATATTTTGAGGGTATTGGTTTGCTCATTTACTAACTGGGATTTTTGTGCATGTGACAGTTTTCTCCCCTTCTCAGCTCCCCTCCACAGGTTAAAGGTGACAGTGGTCTTTGAGCACTTCTTCTGGACACTGTAAGTGTCTGGGCCCATGGGTGGCCATGTTTTATAAAATGGTTGAATGCTTTTGCAGGAAAGAACAAACTCAAGAACATCTATAAATATGTGAATGGAAAGAAAATTATTTGTCCATTGAGAAGCCAAGGAATAAACTCAGGGAAATACCTTAAAAGGAGCACCCAGCTCATGACAATTCTCTTCTAATGATAATTGACCGTTCCACTCACAGAATGGAGCTTTGCTCCCATGGTCTCTGTAGACCTCATGACCATACAAATGTCCTCATCTGGGTAGAACTAATAGACCAAGTGGCCACAACATCAAAGCTAAATCAGTGAAATTTTTCCTGGAAAGAAATTTAGAGTTTGAGATTCTAGGTCAGTCTAACAGTCCCACCTAACTGAAGTGATATGAACCCAGCAGGAATGAGGCAAATAATTTTGGCTAGGATCACAGACAAGGAAGTAAACCAGACTACCAAGACATGAGAATTAGGCAAATATGCAGGGAAAAGCCAAGGCAAGAGGCCATGAGATCCGAAAAGAATGAGAGAAATTGTGTCTGCAAGGACTGCCCGTTAATCCTACCGGAGACTGAAACACACTCCCCCACCTGCCATTATGTAAGATAACTAAATCTTCCTAATACTTCCTTTTCTTAAAGTAGCTCTAGTCTTTCTGGTTTCCTAACACCAGAATATAGAGCAGCAGCTGGACTCGCTCCTTGAGGTGGCAGCCTTTGTGCAACTAACTCCCTAACCTTAGCTTCACCCAGTTTGCTTACTTCATTGTCCCCATTATCAATCTGTCCCTGTGTGTGACAAGCACACCTTCTGGGCACACCTTATGATCAAAGGATTCACGGTAGCCCTCATCTGGTTGTCTCTTTTATTTATTTATTTTTAATTTTCGTGGCTGCCCAAAATTCCTTTCCCTTTGCTTTATTAATTTTGGATTTTAACTTTGAGCTCTTAAAAGCTGCTATTCTACTTTTAATTTTATAAATCTGCTGCACTTATGGCAATTAATTATATAGGAGATAATTCATCCTGCCTGGTCAGAAAAATTGTGAATTTCTTTTTTATCATTTACTTTTGATCTGTTGAATTAGTCTGTGCTTAGTTCAGCTTTACTGTATGGTTACTTGAGTTCATCTAGCCCACGTCTCCTACAGAATAGTATAAATTTCTCCCCCAAGAACACATACTCACCTTGGTCATGATGGTTAATAAACACACTGATAGCAGAAAGGCCATTCAGGTCTAACCTGAGTAGGACATCATGCTATTTTTTCTTTTGACTTTTTATATCTCAATGACCCTTCTAGTATACTTTCTCACTTAACTGAACGACTTTAGTCTACATCTTTTTTAAAATAATTATTTCTGGGGAAAATAACACCAAGGATTTTCTTTTCCCAAGAAACAAAATTTCATTTCTCTCTGATCTTTATTTTTTTAATTGCCTATTTTCCCACAGCTTCACGATCAGGTATAATATAACTACACTCAATGTCCAATAAAGGAGTTCAGTATTCATGCTGTGTGGTCCCCAAAGTCTAGCATTTAATACCTAAGAACACTTAGAGCTTCTTTCTTTATATCTTCACTATGAGTCTTTACCTCTTGCATATGTTGGCACAAATGCCCTCTTCAATTACTGGACATACAAATTACTTCTTGCCCAGTGGTCTATACTATACCATACCCCAGATTCCTCCAAATAAATTATTTTATTGGACATTACAAAGTCAGTAAAGAAATATTGGTCTGAAATTGTTCTGTAAGTTGCCTGGGGTCTACTATTCTAGACTTAACTCAGTTAAGCCAGCTTTACCCCACTATCTCATCCTCCTCCTTAGACCAGTGGGTTAACCCATGTGATCTTTTCACATTAATAGGAGACACACAGGAAAAACCTTCTGAATCCATTCAAGAGTGGTTGGCACTGGTACCATCACTTCTGCCTTATCGTTTTAACCAAAGAAAATTATCTGGCCAAATACAGGTGCCAGGGGCAGAGAACAACTCAATATTTATGTGACAAAATGATAAACTCAAAAGTCATATGGCAAGGGGCCCAAGTAGAGAGAAAAATAAAGAATAAGGGACCATAACACGGTACACACGGCCCAACTAGACCTCTACCACCATGTCTGCAAAGAAGAAATTGGATTCTGTATTTTCATATTCTCTCTAACTCTGGCACTATGTTTTTGTATAAACTTTTCAATATGTAGCCTTACAATTCCAAAATATTCTTATTACACTATCAACCATAGATATCAATGCAAATTGAATTCATAACACATTATGTATACTTCAAGATATGTGACACATACAATCATATTTCCAGAGAGAACCAAAGTTGAATTATGTTAGAAACCTACAAATTATTTATTTTTAAAATTTAAGAAGAAAAAAAAAACAATGTTCCCTTCTTGGGTCTGATGCATGTAACTTCAGTTCTTACTGGTCTGCAGAAATGAATGAAGTCCCAGTAGCATTTTTGCTACAATCACATTTTTACTGGTTCTGTAATCCACTTGTATAAATTGTTGCAACTCAAATTTCCATACCCACATATCTATTGAATCATTTTTAGGAGTCTCTAGGTTATATAGTACATGCCTATAAATAAATTTACTTATTTTCTCCATCTCCAGAATCTTCAATGATACATTCTACTCTTAAGTAGTAAACTGTATTCTTGTTGAAGCACTTTTGACATAAAAACAAATGCACACAGTTGAGTATTCCTTTAAATGATCTTTGATAAATTTATACACTGGTGTAATCTTTGCCATAATCAAGAAATAGAGCATTTCTATCACTTTCAAAATGTCCTATATTCCCCTTCCTATCTGTCTTTTCTTTCTTCTTTCTAGTGCCAGGCAAATACCGACAAGCTTTCTGCCACTTTAGGTTAAATATTTTTTTAGAGAGTTACATAAACAGAGCACATCAGACTTTGTATGGACTTCTTTAGCTCAGCAGTTTTACTGTGATTCATTCACATGGTGGCATGTATCAGTTATATTTCTTCCTTTACATGGCTGAATGATACTCCACTGTATGTGTGCACACAATTTGTTTCACCCATTCAACTGCTGAGAAACATTTGAGATTTTTCCAATCAAGGTTATCATAAGTAAAGCTACTATAAAACTTCTAACTAGGTTAATCAAGAAGTCCAGTATGGTGGCACATGTCCTCATAAAATGGACCAATTTGTTACATCCCACTCTATTTTCTAAGAAGTTAGGTAGGACTAGTATTTTAATGCCTTTGTTTGTTTTTTCATAAGTATTGGATTGAATTCACCAGCAAATGAATCTTGGGCTAGAGGTAGCTTTGAGGAAAGATTTTAGTTATTAATTCAACTTATTTAATATACAGAAGACTATAATTTTTAATTTTGATCACATTTTAGTAATACTTATATGTTAAGGAATAGGCCTATTTTCATATTTCATAGTTTATTAATATAAAGTTATCCATTATATTTTCCTATTATAATTTAAATGTCTGTTGAATCTATGTTGACATCTCTATTCTTCATGATGTCATCATGTTAGTAATTTGTGTCTTCTCTTTTTTTCCAGGGATTGAACCCAAGGATGCTTAACACTGAGCCACATACCCACCCCTTATTTATTTATTTATTTATTTATTTATATTTTATTTTGGAGACAGGGCCTTGTTGAGTTGATGTTGATCTTGAATTTACCATCCTCCTGCCTCAGACTCCTGAGTGTCTGGGATTATAGGCATTTGCCACTATGCTTGACTTCTTAATTAACTTAGAAGCTTCTCAATTTTATGACTATTCAAAAAATAAATTTCTGATTATATGAATTTGCCCATTTACTCTTTCAATTATTTTCTATTATTTCCTTCCTTCCACTTAGTTTGGAGTTATTATGTTCTTCTTTTGCGTGCTTTTTAAGTTAGAAACAGAGTATTAATTTCAGACCTTATTTGTATTCTCTAATAATCATTTAAAGATATAGATTTTCATCTATTCATCACATTAGCTAAATTCTACAATTTTGGTTTGTTATACTTTTGCTTTTGTTCATTTCAAGATATTTTCTAATTTTTCTTGCAATTTCCTCTTGATTCATGAATTAGTTAGAGATATGTTGCTTAATTTCCATATATTTAGATCTTCTAAATATCTAATAACAATATTTTATTCCTAATTTAATTCTGTTGTAGAAAAAGAACATATTTATTCAGTTTCTGTCCTTTAAATTTATTGAGACTTGTTTTATGGTAGCATATGGTCTATCTTTAAATATGTCTCAAGTGCACTTGAAATGAATATGCCTTATGCTGTTATGAAGTGGAACTTTCTACATGTCATTCAGATCAAGTTGTTTGATGAGATTCTTCCAGTCTCTTGTGTCAATGGTGATTTTCTGTATGCCTGTCTTATTGATAACTGACAAAACAATGTTGAATTGTCCAAGTACAATCATGTATTATATATACACACACATTATACATATACTATATATCCTCCCTTCATGAATTTGCATTACATATATGTTAAAAAGCCTTATATTGCCAAAGATTCAGAGAGTCTATTCATTATTTTAAAAAATTTTTCTCATTGTGATTTATTTTGCATAGTTTTTATTTTTGGATTTAAATTTATGGATTTCCTTTGGTTTTGAATCTTCTGCTAATACTACCAGTGAATATTTATTTCAGGTTTGTTTGTTTTTTTTCAAAAAGAGTGAGTTCATTCTTTTTTATATTTTCTATTCCACACTTCACCATATTCCTATTTTCTTTATTTAATTGAATATTTCTATAATATATTTGTAATTCCATCACTTTTGTCACTTGTGAATCTGTTTCTATTGAATGATCTTCCTTTTGCTTTTTTAATTTCTTGCTTATTGACATGTCTAGCAAATCCTAATGGGGAGTCAGACATTTGGGAATTTTGTTTTTGAGGATTTTTTCATTCTAATTTGTTATATATGACAGCAGAATGCATTACAATTCATATTACACATATAGAGCACATATTTTATATTTCTGGTTGTATACAAAGTATATTCACACCATTCATGTCTTCATACATGTACTTAGGTAATGATGTCCTTCTCATTCCACCATCTTTTTTACACCCCTTGCCCCCTCCCTTCCCCTCCCTCCCCTTTGCCCTATCTAGAGTTTGTCTAATCTTCCCATGCCCCCCTCCCAACCCCACTAAGAAACAAACTCCTTGAATCAGAGAAAACATTCAGCATTTGTTTTTTGGGGATTGGCTAACTTCACTTAGCATTATATTCTCCAACTCCATCCATTTACCTGCAAATGTCATGATTTTATTCTCTTTTATTGTTGAGTAATATTCCATTGTGTATATATATATATATATATATATATATATATATATATATATATACCACACTTCCTTTGAAAAGTGTTGATCTTTCTTCAGCTGGCAAGTTATTTCAGGTTAAAATTGATCCTTTCAAGGTTTGTCCTAACTTTGTTAGGATACATCTATAGGAGCCTATACTCTAGGGAATATCTGCTCCTATGTCTAAGGCATAATCCTTTCCACAATGTCTTGAGTAATCAGTGAGAACTCTCAACTCAGTTGAGTTGGCACTCAAACACATTCCAATCCTGTTGTGAAAACTCTAGAAGCCTCATAACTCATATGTTTTTTCATCCAATCATATGGCATTTCACCCTGCACAAGTCAATATTCAGAAGAGACTCAATAGGTCACCTATGCAGAAATTTTCTGTGTTGAAATCTTATTTCCAAAATCTGTTCCTACAACTTTCAGTCATGGTCTGCTTGGGATCTTTCTCTGCTCTAAGGTCTCGAATAAATCTTCAAATGGAAAGCCAAGGTTATTGTTATGCAAACTTATTTTTCCTACTCTCTCACTCTCTCTCTTTTTTTTTTTTTTTTTTTGGTGGTGTTTGGGATTGAACCCAGTGCCTTGTTTATGCAAGGCAAGCACTCTACCAACTGAGCAGTATCCCCAAGCCCTTCTACCCTCTCTTAAGGATCACAGTTATGCATTGCTTGTTTCCAATATTGAAAACTTACTTGATTTTTTTTCATATTTTCTAGTTGTTTATGATGAGAAGATAAATACTGTCCTTGTTATTCTATGGTGGCCTGAAGCAGAAACGTCTCACCATTATATTTTATCTGACCAGTGGGTAAAAGCACTATATACAAGAAATAGTTTGCTAGGGGCTGTTGTTACTTTTTAACACCAAGCATGGAAAACAGCGGCCAGTCCATAATTACACCAAAACAAAACTCATTGAAAAATAACATATCGGGCTAACAGACTATAAATAACAGGCTTCTCATTAGGAGCACCATGGGAGACTAGGTCAGTTTTGAAGAAAACTTAGAGCCTTTCTCTGGTTCAATATGGTATGGCTACAACTTGTAAAGGTTGTCCTTAACACAGATGATTCTGGAGGAACCCTCAAAATTACTGTTTCAACATCTTACACCAATGAACAAATAATATAAACTGTCAATGTCAAGACCCATATTAAGATAAGGATTTTGGTAACAGGGAAGTAGGTTGTAAAACATTTCAAGGGAGAACATCTGTACTCTGAGATGTATTGAATAAACAAAATAAATACAAAACAATGCAGCCATTCCAGGATAGAGGAATGGGGGAAGGAGTGAGGGTGGGAGAAGGAAAAGTACAGCATAAAAAACAAAGATTAAGATCCTACTTGGACTGGGGATGTGGCTCAAATGGTAGCGCACTTGCCATTTGAGGCACTGGATTCGATTCTCAGCACCACCTAAAAATAAAATAAAGATTAAAAAAAAAAAGATCCTACTTTAGAGAATTTATTTCATTCTGCAAGAAAACAAGAAATTTTTCAATGTAAGTAATTTACATGATCAAAGACACAGAGGGAGATGGGGCTGCTGAAACAGAAGATTCAGCATGAGTAGGACAATAAGACACAGCAGTTATCAACTAAGCAAAGAAATTCAGTGGTTAATAATAGAATTACAGAACTTAGAATAGAAACTTAAGGAAGAAAAGAATGTACACAATACCTTGATGGGGAAAACATCTTGGGAGAAACTGGAGAGAGAACAGTGAAACTATAAAGGGAGAGGAAATGGAAGAAAAGTGACAGATATGGAAGACAACAAATGGTAGGTGCACTTTAAAGAATGGATGAAAAGAGTCTGGGGCTGTGGGTCAGTGGCAGAGCACTTGCCTAGCACATGTGAGGCACTGGATTCAAATCCTCAACACCACATAAACGGCATGCCTTTATTTTATTTATTTATTTCTATCTACAACTGTTATAAAATGATGAAAAGGAATGAAGCAAAATCTATTCAAAGTAAAAGAAACAGAAAATTAACACCAAATCTGTAAATGAACAGGACTTCCCTGTTCAGAGAAAAAGAATACCAAGGCACCCAATAACCATGATATCTTTCAAGTGTAAAGAAACCCTTAGTGGAAAAAAGAAATTGGAAAAAATAATGTAACAAAGAGAAAAAAAATACCAGAACAATTTCAGTAACCTCTAATAAAAGTATGGCAGCTTCTACAAATTTTTAGTGGTAAAAGTCCATGACAAGGACTGGGGTTGTGGCTCAGCACTAGAGCACTCACCTAGTACATGCAAGGTCCTAGGTTTGATCCTCAGCACCACATAAAAATAAATAAATAAATAAATAAATAAATAAATAAATAAAGGTATAGTGTCCAACTACAACTAAAAAAAAATATTTTTAAAAAGTACAGAACAAAATTATGTATTCAGAAGCCAGGCACTGTGGTGCACACCTGTACTCCCAGTTGCTTGGGAGGCTGAGGCAGGAGGATCACGAGTTCAAAGTCAGCCTCAGCAATGGTGAGGTGCCAAGCAATGAGGTGCTAAGCAACTCAGTAAGATCGTGTCTCTAAATAAAAAATATAAAATAGGGCTGGGTATGTGGTTCAATCCCCACTACAAAAAGAAAAAGAAAAAAGAAAAAAATATTTACATTTGGTTCAATTGTTAATCATGTAGGAGGAATTAAATAGCCAATGTCTTCACTCAGATAATATGGAATTATTTCACAAACACACACACACACACACACACACACACACAATATGAAACCTACCTAGGAAAACAACAAATTCAAATAAAAAAATGACAAAGGAAGAATTTAGTGGAATGAATAGACTAGTGAGAAACAAGAAATAAATATAAAAACAGACTGATTTATTTTAAATACTGGTAATATTTAGATGTACCAAACAGTTATAATTGTAAAAGTTAAAAGCAATAAATGCTGTTGGGAATGCAAATTGGTGCAACCACTCTGGAAAGCAGTATGGAGAATCCTCAGAAAACTTGGATAGAACCACTATTTGACCCCGTTATTTCACTTCTTAGCATATACCCAAAGGACTTAAAATCAGTATACTATAGAGACACATCCACATCAATATTTATAGCAGCTCAATTCACAATAGCTAAGTTATGGAACCAACTTAGGTGCCCTTCAATAGATGGATGGATACAGAAAATGTCGTATATATACACAATGAAATATTACTCATCCATAAATAAGGATGAAATTATGGCACCTGCTGATATATTTATGGATCTGGAAACTATTATGCTAAGTGAAATAAGCCAGTCCCAAGAAAAGCAAAGCCAAATGTTCTAATGTGTGGATGCTAACACACAGTAAGAGGTGGGGAGGGAAGAATAGAAGTTCACTGGATTAGACAAAGGGGAATGAAGGGAAGGGAGATGGGAATAGGAAAAACAGTAGAACGAATCAGATATGACTTTACTATGTTCATACATGAATACACAACCAATGTAACTCCATATCAAGTTAAACCACAAGAATGGGATCCTAATTAAAATAAGTTATACTCCATGTATGTATACTATATCAAAGTATATTCTACTATCATATATATCTAAAAAGCACAACAAAAAAGATAGCAATAAAGAAATAATTTAAATAATAATAAAATTGTATAATAAATTCATGCCAAAACCCAAGATCATGCCACTAAATGGTAAAATAAAATAAAATAAAAAGAAATTTTATTTTGGGGTAATAAAGGAATTAAATATTTATTGTCTAATTTCAAATGTTTATAAATTGAGAAATGCCTAAATCTACACTCACTCTAAGTATTTGAAATTATACTAGTTATTGTTGATTGAGATAAAAATATTTAGCATGCCTAACAAATTACTAGGAGTAGAGGGTAGGGCTTGGGGAACATACAATATAGCAAAAGTTAAAAAGTAATAAAATCCACAAAAACTCCTACAGCAAGCACAAATAATATGAAAAATAACCAAACTTATCTGACAATAATGTGTTATGCTAATAAATGCATAAAGTATTGATATTCATAATAGTAATTAACTACTATGTATGCAATAAAGAGAAAAGCAGAACGCAAGAGCAGGAGCAGGCCCAATGGAGAGGACTGTGCTAGTCACAGAACTCAGGGAAGGCTTCTGAAGAAGTGACATTATAACTTGGACCTGAGAATGAGAAGAATTTCCTAGGCTCCATGGAGGGAGAGAGTTAGGAAGCATTCCAGGCAGACAACAGAACAAACACAGAAGCACTCCCAGGGGAGTGTGGTAGGATGAAGAATTTTGGAAAAGTCCAGTTTGTCCATAAGAAGGAAAATTTTACATCACGAATCTGGCAAGGTAGTCAGCTAAACCAGCTTAAGACTTTTGAAAGCAAATCTATAAACAATGAGAAAATTCAAAGGGTTTCAGGGAAGAGCTTGTTCTAGTCAGATTTGCATTTCTGCAGAATAATTCCAGAAGCAATGATGAAAATGAATTTGACCCATATTTCCTCAACCTCAGCCCTAGTGACTTTTAGGGTCAGAATGGTTCTTTGTTGCAGAGGGGTGTTTGGGTGTCATAGATGTTTAGCCTCAGCTCTGATTTCTATTTAGTAAATGCAGGGAGACCCCTCCACTATTAACTGTGAAGACAAAATGACAATTAAATACTTTGTGGATGACAAAAATTGCCCCAACTGGCAACCACTGGATTAGAAGGAATCTAGGAGATGTGGGGAGAGTGGATAGCAGGCTGTTGAATGGAACAGGCAACAGACAACGTTAGCTTACATTAGAAAGTGGGAGTATAAATGAGGGGAAATCTAATAGAAATGACTGCTCCAGGGAGGAGAACTGATCTTGATCTGTGGAACATTGGAAATGAGGGAGAAGGAAAACATGAATCCTGGGATTGGTTTAGGTAGACTATTTGCTTCTTTAAAAAAAAAGGAATAGGTAGCAAGATTACCTGTTGGGAAAAGATCTTAATTCTATATTGTACGTATTGACTCTAAAGTGTTTATGAAATATTCAAGGAATGATTGATGCAAATCATGATTATCTCTGAGTTGTGGAACTTGGTGTGTGGATTTTCTTTCTTTTTTCATCTTCCCCATTGTTTTATTTATTAAAATATTAATTTTCTGAGTATGCATAATTCATATAATCAGAGAACCATTACACTTGGAAAACGTTAGAATGTCATTCATCTAATGATCATAAATAACGTGTTTTAAGAGGCATAACCCCTTTAACCATGACTTATTTATTTGATATGGTTTACTAGATATTAATTTAGTCTTTACATCCCTGAATAGATGTTACATGCATTACACAGCCACGGTTTGCATGTTTTCTATTGTTTTCTGGAAACCTAATGTTCATGTCTATTTGTACTAATACTGATGGCTCTGTAAGGAGGAAATATCACTGAAACTGATTCTTTGATTAATATAAATGACTTTAAAGTTTGAGTTGATTTTAATCTTTTTATTTTTTACTTAATGCATTCAAATTAGGTTTAAGTTTTCAATCTTTGATTCATTTGACAATGCGGATAGAAAAATCGAATCCATTTATTTTATGTTACACTATAGAAATGCTCATGTTTTTCATTTTTAAGAGAAAGGGAGAACAGAAAATAAAGTTTACCTTTCTTTGATTCATGCCAGTACAAAATGCTGCAATATCATGTTTCCAGTTTTGCATAAACTAAGTGGATTCCAGGAATAGGAAGGAAACAAATTCACATGTCAGCAATTCAAATCCTTTTGAATTTTCTGCATTGTGAGCATAAGGATCTCCAGTCAGAAAAAAAATTCCATAATTTTTCCTGACTTCCTTTATTTGCAGTCTGACTTCGGTAGGTAGTAAATACTTCTGACAAGTACTTGGTTGGCAAGTACTTTGTAAATGTTTCCATTATATTTTCCTCCAAGGAGTAGATGGACTCTTTCAGGTTACCAGGGTCTGCAGCACTGACAATGTAATTAATGGAATGTCACTGAATTGTGCAAAGGTCCAAAAGGGCAAGAAGCCAATAGTCCCCACCTGCCATTCAGCATTTTTTCTGAGACAGTCCCAATTCTAGTCCTGATCTAATTCTATTTGGCACCTGGAAAAGTGGTCATTCCACTAATGGTACTTTCCTAGTCACATACATTTCCTCTGAGATGTCTATCTTCTAGCAGATCATCATACACACTTTGGTTTTAAATACAAAAATCAAAATTTCTCTTGGATAACACTGAAGAGATCTTTGCCACTTTGCATTGCTCTAAATGTGAACACACACAATGCAGACATATGTTTTATTAGGAGGGTACCCTTTGGTGATGCCTCAGTGCAAATACATTTTTAACTTGCATAGAATTCAATGTTAAGTTGCATTAATTGCCAAGGGGAGTGCTGGGGGGATGGCTTGCTCTGCCAAATTTTTATAGCTAAGAACTAAAAATTTAAGGACCAGTACAACCTCTGTGACAGAAATTTATCTTTAACTGTTTGAGTTATATATAAGTTCTACCAATCCTAATATCAACAGATAAACACAAACACAACAATGAAATAAAATCTTTAAGGAAATGATAGCCTAAAACACTCAGATATCCTTCTGGTATATTTTTAAAGCCAGGTATTAATTTTGCAATTTATTCAGTTAATCCAGTCTAATAATGACTTTTGAAAAAAAAGAAAAGGAAAGAAGGAAGGGAGGGAGGGAGATAGTGATTATGAGAGGAAAAGAGGGAGGGAAGGAAGAGCTGTCTATGCATAAAAAGTATTTGATGTGATTTATGAGAGGTGACAAAAGAAGGCATAAATAATAAGGCAGATGTAAGTGAAGCCAATAACAATGACATGGAAAATAAAATACTGTCTTATGGTGGTGAGATGGGAAAGTTTAGTTATAAGAAATTAGGTTTCTTTTCAGGAACAAAACATGAAGTTTCATTTGATTACTCAGATGACAAATTGTATCTACCCTAATTGTTTGAATATGCACTAAAACATTACCCTGCAAGTGGAGAGGGTCACTAGATTTTTGCTTCTCCAGCAGTCAGCAGACTACCTGGCATGATTACTCTTGGACTTAGCAAGTATTTATTGAGCTACTATATGTATATGCTAGGTTTGGACAGAGGACATTGGAAGCTCTTTGAAGAACTTACATTCTAACAGGAGGGACAGATATTAATAGATGATTGACACACACAGAATGGTCAGCAATGACAGGCTGGATGGCTTGAAAGTTAGTTAGACAGAATGGATACTTTTTTTTTTTTTTAAAGAGAGAGTGAGAGAGGAGAGGGAGAGAGAGAGAGAGAGAGAGAGAGAGAGAGAGAGAGAGAGAGAGAGAATTTTTAATATTTATTTTTTAGTTCTCGGCGGACACAACATCTTTGTTGGTATGTGGTGCTGAGGATCGAACCCGGGCCGCACGCATGCCAGGCGAGCGCGCTACCGCTGAGCCACATCTCCAGCCCCAGAATGGATACTTAAGTGGCCAACCTGAGAAGCTGTATAAAACTCTGCAACCCAAGCAAATGCTACAGTGTTGGGTATATAGTAGATGCTGAAGCAACACTAGGTCAATGGAAAAACAATGACTATATGATTACATAAGAGTTCTAAATGACTTTAAATACTTCCTCTTTAGCTTATTATATCCTAAATTATCACAAACAAGTCTTCTATTAAACAAATATAACATTTAAGAAAAATCTCACTACTAGAGTGTCCTGTTTCTAAAGAATATGCCAGAGAGATCTCATCCTCATTGCAAACTTACTAGAGCTATTAATTAATAATCATAATTAGTCTAATGAGTAAAAGAGCAATTATCTTCAAAATTAAGAATCTGAATAGGAAAGGTAGCAGAATACAACAGTTACTAATAGGGCATTATGTAAAAAGGTGAATGTGTAACTGATGTGATTCTGCAATCTGTATTTGGGGTAAAAATGGGAGTTCATAACTCACTTGAAACTAATGTCTGAAATATGATATGTCAAGAGCCGTGTAAGGTTTTGAACAACCAATAAAAAAAAATTAAAAAAAAATTAAGAATCTGAATACTCAGAAAATGTCTAGATGAGTTTTGAAGGAGTATGCCAGAGGTATAGAGTAATAATGGAAAAAACCTTATGTTCAAAAATCACTGCTTGCAGAGCCAACACAGTTTAAGCACTTAGAATTTTAAGTTATTATTAAATAATAACTGAACAGTTGGTTCATTTCAATAAGGTCACCTTAAGTGAAAAGCTGGTAAGTAAAAGATGGCATGTGGAAAATACATGCACAAAGTCCTTTAAAATGCACATACATATTAAGAGTCATTTTTCCATTACATTTATATTCCAAGCCACATAATATTATTAATGTGAAATCTAAGAAATCTATGCAACATTTACATATGTATAGGCAAAGTCTGAAATTATAACCATACTCAATTGCCTAATTACTTTATAAGAATTTTGATTGTCTCCAGATTTTAAGTCAATGTTAATTATTATTGGGAAAAACCAACTTGAGTCCTTTTTAGTTCAATTCCTTTTGGTCTCTACATTTGGCCAATCTATATTCCTAGCAAAAATGCATAATGTTACATCCAGATTATTCTTTTCATTCAAAGCAATGATTTTCTAATTGGTAGAAGAAAAGATTAAACAATACTTGAGGATTTCTGCTCAGCGTCTGTCTTGAAAGTATGGCTTACCAACACTGGAGAAGATTCTATTTAATTTAGTTCTGGAATAGTTCTGCAGTGATATTTACAAAATCTAAAATGGATACATTCACATTTTTGTAATCTCTACTTACATTATTACTGAAAATGCCCCAAGAACAAAGGCTATACTGGCTTTATCATTGTAGGAAATAAGACTGACAGATGAGGTAATGGGACAAATAAATAGTTCAACAAAAGAACAAAAATGTGCATGACCAAGTCATACTTCAAAATATTTTCAAGTTACTGAGATTGAATTTTAATTGGAATTTTTAAAATACAACAAAATAAACTGTGTACAGAGACAGAAACTATGACAACAATATAAATGGTAGATTATTTGACCTCAATTTATAAGCTCAATTGAGTAATTAAAATAACACAGATGTCCTTATTGGGCATTGTGTTGCAAAGTTTGCCTTTTTTAAATTTTTTTAACTTTCCACCTGCTTGCATTTGTTCCATCTGAGATAAAGCCTTCACTTCTAGAAATTCAGGAGTTTCACTAAGTGATCATTGGTGGAGTCTTAGAAGAAACCCATTGTTTTCCTTTTCCAAAAGGCAAACCAGTTAAGAATTCAAAGGAATTGTTAGGCAGAAAGAATATAAAATATAAGCTCTAAAATGCTGGTAATACTGATACTGGAGTGTCTGGGGCCACACTGAACAGGAGCGGAGCACACCCCATTAGCCTTGAGTAATGATGGTATTGGACTGGCATTGCACACAGAAGGCCTTACCTTCTCTCCACCAGGAAGTGCAGCTCTGGGATTGAGCATTACCCAATGGGATTGGGCTACACCCCCCTGTTTCTTGTACCAAAATCTCTTGCTGTATTTGGGTGAAATATTCTATTGAATGTGTTTTTCCTAATAAATACAGAAGATCCGAGAGTGTTCGCTCTCTTGTCTCCCTTGGTCCTCTTGCCCTGCAGCATGGGAACCTATACATGAGGTCTCAGAGCCATCCCTGACCCCCACAAAAGACATTTCTGTGTTTGTGTGGTCTTTTCATTTCCAGCCCAATTTACACAGAGTGACTCTGAATCCATCGCCCACGAGGGACATGGGCAATACTGGAGATTGTGGCTGTCAAAGGAACCTCAAGAGCTTCCTCGAGATGGCTCAGAATTGGACAATTCACCTTTCACTCAAGGCTCAACCCTCACTGCAGAAACCACTCACCGTGGACAGTCTTTCCAGCTCCACCCTAACCCCAAGGCCCTGGAGGCCTGCTTTATACACTGGCTGGGAAAGGTTGAGGACCAGAACCAGTTTTGCCAAACTCCACCCTGGGGGAACACACTCTACCTCCCTGGGGAGAAGGAAAGAGCACCTAAGGTTGGGAGTGTTTCAAAAAAAATATCCACCAAGTGGAAATTGTCCCCAAGCCTTCTTCTCCGCACCTGCTGAGGGGGTCTGCCCTTCCAGCATCGACCGTGGGGAGCTTGAGGATGCAAAGAAACCCCTCCAGAGATGGTTTCAGAAAACAGCATCTGCTTTATTGTGCAGCAAAATAGCTTTTATAGTGGGTATGTCTCAATTTACATATAACAGTCACGATAGGCCAGAGGTGACCCCAACATATCATCTTGTGGAAGTCCAGACACCAAGAGTTCAGAAACTGCCACGTAGGCTGACTCTGCACCAACAGAGGAATAACTCCTTGTCAAGGGAGCAAGGAAATGGCAATTGCCAGTGTTCTGACAGCACTCTATCCCAAAACATAGTGTTCTATGTTAGGACTTCCCTGTTGCACAATGAGCAAGATAAGTATTCTTCCATGAGGGTCCAAGGTCAGGCCCTGCGACACCCACCCAAAGTAATGTAAGGAAAATAAAAGTGAAGAAGAACTGAAAGGCTCTAAAGCAAAGCACAGCATTGACAAAGGACAAGAATATCAAATGATTAGAGGGACTTCCCATCTTTGCTCTAGGCTATTAGTGATAGGAACTCAGAAATCAAACACATGTTATTCAATGGCCTGTTTTTAATTAAAATATTGTTGGTGTACTTACAAATTTCAATCAGGTTTGAATGTCACGTGCATGTTAATATCTGGTATGATAACCATGTTCTCAGAGGCAGCAGCCTAACACTGGAACACCCGGAAAGCCATGTTAACTGTATAATCTAACTTTCTCTTTTAATCTGATACCCTATACATGTATCTCTGGTATAAAAAAGCAGTTTGCGGTGAGGTTATAAGCTGGATGGCTAATACTGCTATTTTGAGATGTTTAGATATTTGGGTTTTTTTTTCCTTCTGTATTCTCACCCTTTCCCTCACCACACATCCTTCATCTGTGCCCCTTCCTGTTCTGAGCAGGTACCAGCTCAGAGGAAGCTGGAGAGGTGAAAGGGCCAAAAATACAAATAGCCTGAGATTCTTCCTTGTTTTTATTTCCAAAAGCTTAAGCCCTTAGAGAATTCAGGAAGTTTGTTCATGAAGTTTTTTTTAAAAAAAAAAAAAAAACACCAGTATGGGAAGTTTGGTTAGAAAAACTAGGAGAGAAATTTCCCTAGCCATGTTTTGGGACATCCCCCCCCCCATCATACCACACCCAAACTGTCTGTCTGTCTATCCATCTAATCACCTTATGCTGGAAAGGAAGGGAGGAGACAGGTCTATTGTGATGGTTACCTGGGCTTGGGGCAGGCAAGACTCTAAAGAAAAGTGCCCCTATGGGTCACTCATGTTGAAACCACAGACAGCCCATAAACCCAAAGGCACGACTGGTCAGGAACAGTAAAGGTCATGCATGGAGACATAACTAGATGACCCTTCCACAGACAACCCTGCATTATGAGGTCCCAACCATTACATAACCTGGAGAAAGGAGGTAAGTGCAAGATTTGCTGAGGTTATTATTTTTTTTTGCTGAAATTAATGTGGAAATTAACTGATTTATAAAGAGTAAAGAGCTGCAACTTGCTCACCTGAATTTGTAGATGAACATTGGTGTCCCTACAAAATTCCAAGTGCTCCCTTATCATTTTGATACCAAACAACATTGAATTTGTAGAAACTGAGTTGAGGAGTTATAGGAGCAATCAACAACAACAACAACAACAAAAAAAAACCCTAATGCTTATTTATATAACAGCATAACTAGGAGAGCTGAGTACTGATCACCAGAAAAGCTATATAAGCTTTTAAGTCTCATCACCAATGTTGACTGTTCACTTTGGGTAAGTCACAACTTCTTGTCTTCAATAATATGTAGGCAACTATCCTAATGACTTGTTTGAAGGAAAAAAGAGGGGGAAATTTCTAAATCATTTATAAGTCAGACTAGTTCCAAGAGTTATTGTAATGGTTGCGATTGGGGTTATTAGACGAGATCATTAGGTGATATACAAGCATAGTGGAGGTGGATAGGAAAAGACATCCCCTCATGAGAGAAACACAACCCACTAGCCCTTAATTCAAGGCCATTTGCCTTTTCATTTCAGAATAATTCAGTTACTATTGCAGTTTTACGTGTAACAGGCATGCACTCTGCCTCCATTTAGTCAGATTGAGGCTGACTATCAAATGTATTGTGCCAGAAAAGGTAGACCCTCTTGAGGAAGATCAATCAATGACTTCAGGCTAGAAGTATCACCTGATGGTCAGGAGATGGCTTTTTTCTCTAATCTCTCAGAACTTCAGTCTCACATCTGTCATATGCTGATAGCATCTACTGCAGCAAAGATAAGAAACAGAGTGACTTACGCATTATGTTGTGGGTACACAGGAGAACTCAGCTCTACTGGAATGAGAGAGAAGTCTTCAAAGAAGAGTGACTCCTGACTGGAAGTCTTACAAGGGGTAACAAGAAAGCAGGAATGTTATAAGAAGAGGGGGAAGTGTGTGCAACATCTCAGGCAGGAGATAACATGGCATATTAGAGCAATCCTAATGCCGAGAAATGGCTGGACAGCAAGGTGCATGTATCAAGGAGTACCGGGAATTCACTGCTTACCCAGCACTCCAAGTCCTATCTGGGTTTATTCACTGCTGCATTCTGATATTTCACCCTCTTTATGGTCAGTTCATCTGATTCCAGCAACCTGGTTCTGATGGGATCATTTTCTAAACACAACCATCTTTTGAATGTATCACCTCCCTAATTCTGCGGTGGCACATCATACCCCAGATCCTGGTGTAATGAGCAATCTTCTCAACTTCTCTCCTTCCACTAAGAATAATTTTCACATTATTCCAGGTACCTAGGTCAAAGGAGGAAATTCCAAAATGCAGATTAAATATCAATAGCCAATCCTGCCTGGGTTTATGTTGAAGGTAGTGTGTCTTAACCAAAACAGTGCCAAAATTTACTGATTTTTTTTTCTTACAGTTAAAAAAAAATCTTACTATGCTCAATAGGCCAGTTATAAAATATGTAATTTTGTCTTGCATTTCCTTGCACACTTTTATTTGACAGAAAGAACACATCCTGAAGGGCGATGGAATCCATGTTACTATTAGCCAGGACCAACAAGTCTCCACCAGTGGATGAGTGGTGGGCTGGGAGCTGCCTGTGGCTGCGGGGCATGCGAACACCTTTGAACCTTGTCATCACTTTCCAATCACCACATCGTGCTTGAAACACATTGGACTTTTATCAAGTCCCAGCAGCAGGTATTCAACTGGATGAAACTCGCCCTATTTTATTACTTTTTTTCTTACCTTTGTCTCATACAATAAAGAATAAAATTAAACTAAGCTCACTTTTTTTCCTGAAGGATGGAGATGCATTCAAGTTTTAGATTTTCCACTTTATAATAGGACTATTCCTTCTTAAAGAAAGCAATACTTTGACTCTTAATGGATAATCTGTTTACAAAATTTGGACAGCAATATTTTAGGGAAGCAGGTTTATGATTTAAAAAACTATAAGTTCTGATTAAATAATGTTCAGAATTCTATTGTCTATAGGATCAATGATGAACTCTTCAATATCTCATAGAAAGGCCATCATCTTTAGCCCCAAGCGTCATTCCCGACTAAGCCCCTAGTATTTCAAGATACACACTCTGATCTCTATCCATTCCTCAGCATTAGAATTTCTGGAAATGACCATATTGTTTCCTAGGATTGTATGTCTCACTACAACATCCCTGTCCTTGTCATCCACTGTAAGACTTTCATTCAGGAAACACTCATCTTTGAAGTCTTTCCACTTATCTCAGTAGACCTAAGTTCTTCTCTTCTGTATACCCATAATATCATGTTAAATCAGTTTCTTATCTGATCTTTGCTACAGTAGATACTATCACCATGTGACAGATTGGAAACTGAAGGTCTGGGAAATTAGAGTAAAAAGCTATCTTCTCTGTACATTGGGTAATATTCTGAAATCAAAATAACTGATATTCTCCAAGAAGTTTACTTCTCTACATAGTCTACCATATTTATATGGCAGTCAAGTGCAGTATTGAAGGGCTTGCTAATATCACTGAGCATCATAGGCTTGTGATGGACCTTGCAGATGAAATATATGTTAGATAAGCTTTGTTCAGGCATAAATTATAGTGTTGTTGGCAGTGAATCCAATGTTAGTGAATCAGTAATATATGTTAAATTTATATATGTATATATATACATATATATGTATATTTGTGTGTGTATATAGATACAGATATAGATATAGATACAGATATATACATGCATACATATATATCAAAGTTACATATTGATTAGTTGGTGAAAATGTGACAAAAATGCTCTCAGAGACATAACCTGTCCCTCCCCTAGGAGTAATGGTTCACTAAGTCAGGGTTACTTCCAATTCATAACATACAAAAAAAGAAAAAAACCCACAAATTATGAAAGCTGTCCGTGTTCAGGTAAATAACAGTATATATGATATGCTAGCCATATGTCAAAGAGAAATTAAAGAAAAAATAGGTAAGTATATTTGTAAAGGCACAAAAAGTAGCTATATTGGTTCTCTGTGGAAAGTAACTAGATGAATGGAAGATAGAATTTTATACTTTGGGGGATTTCATACCAACTTCGTGTATTAATGCATCAAAAACTAATTTTATGAAAGAACAAGAGATTTTCTTTTCCATGTTCATAGTGTTTTGAAAAATGGTTTCTGACTTGTGGCCAGAACAAAAATAGCTTACCTGAAGAGGATTATAATGACCAATGTCAAACTTTATGTCTATTGTACCCAGGGGAACAACAGCCTTGGACATCTGTCATCTTTGGTTCTATTCACATTCAGTACTGTAGAGGGTTGTCTGATTTCATACTTAACATCTTTTGATAATGAGTGGCAAATGCACACTTTTATCAAATATATATATATATATGTGTGTGTGTGTGTGTGTGTGTGTGTGTGTGTGTGTATTTGGGTTGTTTTTAGAGGAATAGAGCGAACAATGAGATTATAGTTCATTTTATTTTGCCAAGAACACATGGCACTTATTTTACAAAATAATATTTTATATGTGGCACTAATATGAGCACTACTACTGAAAAAATTTTGACTGTCTTTATACTAATTTAAGTTGTATTAAAACCCTGCTTAAAAAAGAAATATGCTTAGCAATGCCTTCCTTTTTTTTCAGATATTCATTTTGTTTGATATAATCAGAAACCAAAGAAAAGAACACATGGCCCAGATAAATACTTAGTAGGACTTAGGATTCTCTAAGATTGTTTTCATGAATATAAGTCAGGGATAAGGAGGTATACGAACACTATATATACTAAATATGGTCTATGGTAAGATATCTCTTGTTTTTTCCTAGCATTTTTAGGATATTCTGAAATTCGGGAATTTGAACAAAGAGGTTACTGGCAATAGATAATTGTACACAATTTTAGTGATGAGGCAGAGGTGATGGCAGCAGTTTCAAAGAACCTTGAGAATATTGGCTACCAAGGTCCTTAGAATAATTAGCAAGCTTGTTGTTGTAGCCTCATGGATGTACAAGGATATAACATTGTGAAGATCAATTACTATTCATTTTTGAGTTCAATGTATCATGTGACTTCCCCCTGACTGAAAAGGCTAATGTCAAAAACATTTCTGCTCACCAGAAGGACCTGAAACAGAGACAAAAAAAAAAAAGATTTTTTAAAAAAATATTTCTATTGACAACTTTAAATTAAACCAAATCAAATTTAGCAAGACTCTTCCTGAAAGGAAATAAATATTCAAATCAAATAAAGATGGAAGGACTTTTCTAAAGAGAGCCTTTCTGATAGATTGAAAGCAAAATGGCGGTGGCTAAAACACTCCAGTGATTGTCTCTCCACAGGGAAACCAATTTGAACAGCTATCCATGCACTAAACTAGATTCAAAAGAGCTAAGAAAGCTGGTGAGGCCACAGTACCTAACTTTGACATAATAATAAGGGTGAGGCACTAAAGAGGTGGGAAGGAGGCTCCCTGACCTCCAAGCAGCAGAGTCTGAAGAGAAACACCTCCCACTTGGGAAAGCAAGAGAAAATTAAATCCAGTCTTCAATTAAATCCAGACTGATCAACCCATTACTTCCCCAATCCCAAGCTGAATAATGTGGGAAGTAATTGTCCACTGTCACAGAGATAGGTATCAAGTCATTGCATAGCAGCCTGGGTCTGGTCCCTTCCCTGTGAAACAGAGATGGGCAGAATTCCATGTTGCCTAAACACAGGCTGGTGACTCTGAATGAAACACTGGAGTCTCCCCTGCTACAGGTAGAGAACTCGTGGAAGGACTACTCTGTATGGGCATTCCTCTAGTTCATTCTGAACACCACACAAACTGCAGATTTGGAACAAACCTGGAACCACCTTCTACGGCTGAAACAACAATACACTAAAGTGAACTCTGAGGAAACCAGGACTTAAGGCATATCTAGTTATGAAATAGCTAAAGCATCCACAGCTCAAAGAAAATAGGCACACTGCTTAGAATTTTTGACAGGACAGGCATAGGCAAAGGCAGATTATAAGAAATGAAAAAAAAATACCTAATCTTTGAATAGGCATATGACATCATACACCAATAAGAGTCAAGAACTTTCAGGGAACCATGACTTTACCTAATGGATAAAATAAGTTTCCAGAAACTGCTGATATATCAATCAATATCTGCAAACTCTTGTCCACGGGATTCATATTAGCTGTTTCAAGGAAACTCAACAAACTTCAAGAAAATTTAAAAAAAAATAATAAAAATTAATACTCTGAGAGACAAACTTAACAGAGAGATGAAAGTAAGTTTGAAAACTCAAATATACTTGAGATGAAGAGTAATTAAAAATGTGATAGATAATAACAATAGCAGAGTAGATCAGAATGAAGAATTAGTAAGTTCAAAACAGTGAGCTAAAAATGCACTGTCGGGGTGAAAAAAAAGAGAAAAGAATGAAGGGGAATGAAAAAAGATTACAAGAACTTTAGAAGGGCATTAAAAGAAGAAATATCTGAGATGTTAGAGTTCAAGGGGAATTGAAAATGACGAGGGTGGAAATCTTACTCAAAGAGATAATAACAGAAAATTTCCAAAACATAAAGAGGGATCCAAATATTCAGGTACAGGAAGGTCAAAGTAACAAGATACAGCTCAACCAACTCTAGCCCAAGATATAGTATAAACAAGCTCTTAAAGTGAAAGATAAAGAGAAGATTCTCAATGCAGAAGAAGAAAAGCAAATAACATATAAATGTGGTCCAATTTTTCTGAGACCAGACTTAAGAGAACCCATGAAAGCAAGGAGAAACTAAGAGGATATTTTCACAGTACTGGAAAAAAAAAACTTACCAATTGGGAATACTGTACATAGTAAAATTTCTTATATATGAAGGAGAAATAAAGACATTCCCAGACATAAAAAAGATGAGAGAATTTGTCACCATTAGTCTTAATCCTTTGAGAAATACCAAAGGAAGTTCTTTGAAGTGAAACAAAGATATACTAATGAGTAAGGAAATATATCAGAACATATAAAACTCAACATATAAAACTTAAGAGTAACTACACAAATTCTCCAATATTAAAATGTTCTAATATTGTCTACATAGCATGTAAACAATTTGCATATTTAATATGAAGCCTAAATAATTATATTTCATATAAAGTCTAAAATAATAACTACATTAATATATTAATATATAGACATATGTAAACATGTAAAATAGCATATAAATGGAAAGAATGAAATGCAAGTAGAGAGTTTTGGGTTAGTATTTTTATCTATTTTTGTTTACTCTTTTTCCTGTATTTATGATCAATGTTAAGTTGCTATCCTTTCAAAAGAGCTTTTTATATTCAAAAGATGTTTCCTGTGTGCCTCATGGTAACCACAAAGCAAAGAAGTCTAACAGACACACCAAAAATAATAACCAAGGAATCAAAACACACTATTAGAGAAAATCATTTAAATACAACTGTACTGCAACAAATTTGATCAACTAGAAGAAGCTGGCAAATTCCTGGACACACACAAAACTTACCAACTTTGAGTTAAGAAGAAATAGAAAATACAAACAGACCAATAACAAATAATGAGATCAAATCGATAATAAAACTTCTCCCATCACAGCAAAGTGCAGGACTAGACAGATTCATGCTGAATTCTTCCAGTGAATAAACCTGATTGTGACGGTTAAGTTGGATGGTCTCCTTGATGGTATTGAGAGACCCCTGGGAAATCAGTAGAACACATTTCTGGGTGTATCTGTGACAAGTGGCGTGTGGGTCAGCAAACTGAGAGGGAAGACCTGATCTGAATGTAAGTGTCACCATCCAAAATGCTGAGGGCATGGCTAGAAAAGAGAAGGAGGGACAAGCCATCAGAGTTGAAGTACAACCCTTTTTGAGCAGGTGCATTTTTTTTGCTGCTGCCATTGCCCACAGACATCAAACTCCAACTTCCTCAGCCTTTGAACACAGACTCACACTAACAACTCTCCAGGAAGTTCCCTGGCCTTCAGCCTTGAACTGGGGCTACATCAGTGGTACCTCTTATTTGGAGGCTTCCTGGTTCTTGGACTGAGCAGCTACCAGTTTCTCTGGTTTGCCAGTTTAGACAGCCACTGTGGAGCTACCCAGCCCCTAATTATTTAAGCCAATCTAATGAATCTATGTCTCTGTCTCTGTCTCTCTCCCTATCTCAGAATACACATATTCTCTTCATCCAGAGAATTCTAATACAATAATACACTGTATCAACAGAATAAAGGAAAAAAATATGGTCATCTCAATAGATGCAGAGAAGCCATTGCTAAAATTCAACATCCCTTCGTGATAAAAACTCTAAACAAAGTATACAAAAATATCTCACCCTAATAAAGGCCACATATAATAAGTCAATAGCTAACATCCTGAATGGGGAAAGGCTGAAGGCTTTCTTTCTGAAATCTGGAACAAGGAAAGGATAAGTCACATTTATTGCTTTTACTCAACACAGTACTGAAAGTCCTTGCCAAGGCATGCAGGGAACCAAAAGAAACAGAGGGCATACAAAATGGAAAGGACAAAGTCAAATCACCATTGTCAGTAGATGACTTTTTCTTGTCTGTAGAAAATTCCAAAGACCCCACCAAAAAATATAAAAAATTGTTAGAAATAATAGAGGCAGCAATCTTGCAGAATACAAACCCAATATACAAAAATGAGTTGCACTGCCAAACACCAGTGGAAAATTATCTGAAAAATAAATCAAGAAATAATCCTATTTACAATAGCTTAAAAAAACCAAAATTAAATACATGAAAATAAATCTAAACAAAAAGGTAAAAGATCCCTACAGTAAAAATTATAAATATTTGATGAAAAGCTAATTCAAGAAGACACAAAGAAATGCAAAGACATCTTGCGTTCATGAATTAGAAAAATCAATACTGTTAATATGTCTATACTACCAGAAGCAATTTACAGATTCAAAGCAATCTCTGTCAAAATACCAATAATTTCTTCACAAAAAAGCCTAAAATGCATATGTAAGCTCAAAAGTATCCCAACTATACAAAGAAATCTTGATCAAAATAACAAAAGAAGCATTATACTACCAGATTTCAAATATACTATTAAGCTGTAGTCATTTGAAAAGCATGATGGTGGCATTGAAAACATAGAGACCAATGGAACAGAATAGAGAATCTAGAAGTTAACCCACACATAGATAGTCAATTGATCTTCAACAAAGTTGCCAAAAACATGCATTGGGAAAAGGACAGTGTCCTCAATAAAGGGTGCTAGGGAAATTGGGTATCTACATGTAGAAGAATGAAACTAGACCTCTCTCGTCAGTTACAAAAATCAGCTCAAAGAGAAATGAAAGACTTAAATATAAGATATGAAACTATTCACTCAAAACTTATGAGGAACTGTTCAACATAGGTATGGGCATGGATTTTTTTTTAAATAAGACACTCAAAGTATAGAAAGCTGAATTATATACAGACAAGTGAAATTAGATCAAAATAAAAACTCCTGCACAGCACAGGAAAGAGTCAACAGAGTGAAAAGCCCAAATACAGAAAATGAGAAAATACTTGCAAAATTCTTTGTTTGACAAGAGATTAACATCCAGAATACATGAGGAGCTTAAACAACTGAAAAGGAAAAAAATCAGATTAAAAAAATAGGTAATATTCTCAAATAGACATTTCTCAAAGGAAGATATACACAAATGACCAACAGGTACATAAAAAATGGTCAACATATAGAAGATACTGAAGGCATCAACAAATTTCTTAAGTCATACGATTTGCCCAGATTGAATCAGAATGATATACACAATTTAAACAGACCAATATCAAGTAATGAAATAGAAGACACCATCAGAAACCTACCAACCAAGGAAAGCCCAGGACCAAATGGAAACACAGCTAAGTTCTACAAGACCTTTAAAGAAGAACTAATACCAATAGTCTTCAATTTATTTCAGGAAATAGAAAAATAGGCAGCACTTCCAAACTCATTTTATGAGGCCAATATCACCCTGATCCCCAAACCAGGCAGAAACACATCAAAGAAAGAAAACCTAGGACCAATATCTCTAATGAACATAGATGCAAAAATTCTCAATAAAATTCTGGCAAATCAAATACAAAAATGTATCAAAAAGATAATGTACCAGAATCAAATGACATTCATCTCAGGGATGCAAAATTGGTCAACATATGGAAATCAATAAATGTTAATTCATCGAATCAATAGACTTAAGAATCAAATGATCATCTCAATCGATGCAGAAAAAGCATTTGAAAAAAATACAGCACTCCTTCTTGTTCAAAACACTGGAAAACTAGAGATAATAGGAACATATCTCAACATCATAAAGGCTATCTATGCTAAGCCCCAGGCCAACATCACTCTAAATGGAGAAAAATTGAAGGCATTCCCTCTAAAAACTGGAACAAGACAGGAATGCCCTCTTGCACCAGTTCTATTTAACATAGTCCTTGAAACCCTGACCAGAGCAATTAGACAGACAAAAGAAATCAAAGGGATATGGACAGGTAAAGAGAACTCAAATTAGCACTATTTGCTGCTGCTGCTGATAAATGCTTATTTGAAATATTTTCTTTATAAGACTTCTCCCTTACCACTCAGCTTCCCATCATCATGAATACCACCACCACGCATATACCTCTATCTAAGATCTTCCAGATTTATTCCAAAGATGAACTTATTAAGCCTATTTGCATTATCTATCTACATACTCACTTTCTTCATATTTTTATTAGTGTATTATAGTTGTACAGAATGGTGGGATTAATTGTCACACAATCATACATCACACAATATCACAATATAATTTTACATATTCACCCTTGTAATCTAAAAGACACAGAGACAAGAACAGACAGGGTCAAGCAAAACGGTAATTTTATTAGTCACAGCAAGTTTCCATCAAGGATATGAGTTCACAAATTGGATTAGTTATCAAAATATTCCTAAAAAGGAACCTATTGCCTAGACAGACAGATAAACTGACCATTTGTGGTTCAATAAAGAAGAATAGGAGCTCAGACTATTTGTAAGTACTTGCTCCTATTATTCTAGTTCAGGGAGGATCAAGGGCCTCAGTGGAATATGGTCTTTGACAGCTGAGGCTCTGAGGCGGCGGTGGCATTGGGAGGCATCTCAGTAAGGTCCTGGGAGCATATGGAGATGGTTAAAATGTCTAAAGTGTCACCAGTCTCTTAAAAAAGAAAACAAGGCTATTTATCCTCTTCAATAAGAAAAAATGAACACATCTTTAGAAAAGTTTCAGTATATCAGAAGGGAAAGTTGAATGAGTGAGATACGTATAGTTTTGGGGTTCTGGCCACAATTGATGTAAACAGGCCTTTCAAGGAGGGGAACTGATGGAAACTGGGTGGAGTTCAAGATGTGATGGTTTAGCAATGATGAACTTGAAGTACATTTTGAGTCACAAACTTTTGTTTGGTAAGCAACCTGTTTGCACAGATGAGCAGAATAGTTTTGTTTTAGATAAATTGGCTTACAGAGAATTTCCTGAAGCAGATAGTGAAGGTACTTATTGATTTATAGTCTTATCTTTCCTGGGCTGGAACAAACAACTAAGTCATGTTGACACAGAGGCTCTCAGTTCTCAATCGTAACAGTTTCATCATATTGATGTAGATGGTCACAGTTCTTAGGCACAGCACGTGGCCAGCCAGGTAAGGACACACTATTCTGCCCACTGTTCCCCAAGCATAGGCAAGAGGGATTATATGTTTTGGTTTTAGATGGGGGGACAAGAACAGAGGTTGTGAGACATCTGAGTTGTACCCTAAGAAAAGGGGAATGTGCCCTCCCTGTTCCCTGTCTCCATTCCAAATGCTTGGGAAGAGAAAAAAGGATCTGAAGCAGTCTCCCCAGTGGCAGGACAGAACTTTACACTGATGATGATAAAGGAAAAAAGTAATAGAACCCTTGGTCCCCATCATTTGCTAGCATCTCAGTCCTGAACCACATACATACAAACTGTTATAAAGAAACAAAGTAATGATTTTGAAGTCCCTGGGATTTGGGGATATTTTGCAGCCCTCCAACCTAACTAAAAGTGAACCTCAAAATTAGTCCATCAGCACATGTTGCCTGCAATCCTGAAACAGCTTATCCCAAATCTACCCACTCCTCTCTGCTTCCATATCAATTACTCTAATGCAGGTTACATCATGTCTTCTCTGGAGAGCTGGAGAAGCCTCCCAGTCATTCTTTGCCTCCACATTTGAGCACTTTACAAACCATATCATGTAACCCAAGAGGGATCATTTCAAAATTAAAGAGATCAGGCCCTTCCTTGGGAAAAACCTATTCTTTAATACCTAAAATAAACGACACGCTCTTTCTAGGGACGTGCAAGCTGCTTCGTGCCTTAACCCTTGCTCACTTCCCAGGGTGGAGTCTCTCACTTCTCTTCTGCACTCACTATGCCCAGCTGCACCAGCCACCTTTGGATTCCTTGACAACCCAAAGGCCCTCCCTTTCCCCTGACTTTCTGAATGTGCACATTCCTCTGCCTGGACTGCGTCCTTCTCTGGTCGTCAGTATGTCTGGCTTATCATTTCTTCTCACTTCAAATGTTCCTTTGCACTGAGGCTTTCCCTGGGCACCAGATGGAAGTTTACTTCCTCTTCCCCCGCTTCTTGAGCTATCACAATTCCTGTGTTGTTTTCTTCACAGTTCAGCACTGCTTGAAATGATGGTATCCCTTTTGTTTTTGTTGTTGTTGTTTCTTGTTTATTGACTGACTTTGAACTATAGATATGTTCTATGGAAGGAGGGACTTGTCTACCTTGTACATCATCATATTCTCAATACACAAGACAGTGCCAAGATATGGTATACCTTAGAATACATACTGAATGAATAACTAAGATGGGAATGTGCATGCTAATTGCTTCATGAACTGTCTGGGCATACAATTAAAGATAATTAAATTATAGGTGATACGTTGCTCTGTTTTGCTGAGGAGGACATGAATTTTCTCCTGAATCATAGCACTACAATATTGGTCCTAGTATAATCTGGGTCCTAAGGTGACAGAACCACTGTGTAAGCCTGGCTCTTCTGAATCCCATAGCATGGCTCCTTCCTCCTTCCTTACCTACATGTAGACCTCAGGAGGGAAATCTGATCCAACTCACTTGGGCATCTTAAATGTGCCCTTGGTAACTTGTCAGTTATATCAATTACATGTTATGTACTTACAATTACCACAATTTTTAAAATCAGAAACTTTCTTGCTCTACCTAATTTAAATATTTTTTTCTGTTTAAAACAGAACTGTATGTGTGTTACACGTATGATCCTCCAAACAATTTTAGACATCAAGGTTCACTGAAGACTGATGTGGTAGGGTCCTCAAAACAAAAGTGTTAGACATGAACTAGAATTTGAGCTGTAGCTTCATAGTCCAACACTCTTCCTACCTCACCATGGAATATTTCTAATTTTAAAATATGAGAAGCAAAAGGTAAAGAAGGATCAGAGTCCCAGCCTCTGGAATATAATCTACCAGGTATTAAGACCTGAATCTGGAAAGTTGAGGGAGAATGCCAAAAGATATATGCTTATTAAGTTGTTTAGAGACCGTAGTCTGTACAGAATGTACATAAAGGTTGAGATTTAGTTCTCTCTGTTCTGGGGCCAATAACTCTCAAGCCTGGAATGCAGAAGCCATAGACATTTAATAGCAAAATGGTTTCTTCTTCTTTCTGAGTCTAAATGATTTTCTTCTCATTTGCTGCCAATAAGAGATGGAACAGAGTAGAAAACATAGTTTCTAAATCCAACAAATGTAACTCCTTAAGTCCTATCTAGGATAAAAATGGCAATATTAATTCAGAATAATGAAAAATTATAATAATTAGTTGGAAAAAGACATTAAGGAAATCCATGTTTGTTATCTGCTCCCTAAATCACAAAATGCAAACTTATAAATTACTGTTATTAGCAATGAAACCAGTTGCTATTTATACTTTGCCAGGGATCTTTCTCTTCATGGTTTTTCTCCCTCGCCCTCTTTTCAAGGACATAACAATTACACACAGAACAGTTGACCAGTGTGTTAGTCAGCTTTACATTTCTATGAAAAAATATCTGAGAAAATCAACTTAGAGAGGGAAAGATTTATTTTGGTTTTTGGTTTCAGTGACTTCAGTCATTTGACCCCATTGCTATGGGTCTGTTGTGAGGCAGAACATCATGCCAGGGAACACATGGCAGAGCAGAGCTGAGATGGCATCCAGGAAGCAGAGAGAAAGAGACAGCAAGCAAGGGACCTGAGAACAAGATACAGTTCCCAAGGGCACACCCCAAGGACCCACTCCCTTCAACTGGGTCCCATTGCTAGTTTCCACCACCTCCCAATAGTCCACGCAGTATGAATACCTTAACAGATCAATCCATTAATAAGATCAGAGTCCTCGTGATCCATTCATTTCCCCCAAGGCTCTGCCTGTGAGCATGACTGGATTGAGGACCAAGCCTTCAACACATAAGTCTTTGGAGGACACTTCATACACAAACCATAAACAACCAGTTAGGGAAGAAATGAGAAGTTAAGAAGGTAGAGAGGCAAGGAAGCATGGTGCTACTGAAAGAGTACATGCTTTAATCCTCACCACTGCAATTCCTGAGCTGTAAATCCTTGGAAAAAAAATGCATAATCTCTCTGAGTGTCATTTCTCTCGCCTGTAAACATGAGATTGTCAAGTAGTCTGGACTTGGTATGTGTTCAAAAAATTACATAGTTCCTACTCAGGTTGCCTTAATCATAGCTTTTCCTGGTCTTCTGCACAAAGACTCAGGAAATCCCAATTCCAATGTCATGGTTCCAGTAGATTTGCTGTCTGGGGTGAGAATCTTGTTCCTGGTTTGTGGATGGTTACCTTCTCACTGAGTAATCAAAAAGTAGAGAACAGAAGCTCTGCTTCCTAGTCTTCCCCACATGAGGGCAATATTCTATCATGGGGGTCCTTACCTCAAGAGCTACTCTAAACCCACTTACCTTCCAAAAGGCCCACCTGCTAATAATGTCATATTGGGGTTATAGCTTCAACACATGAATTTGGTTTGGGCAAACATAAAAGTTTATAACATATGGCCTTGTCAAAAAAGGAGACAGAAATGAATATACATATTAGTGTCAAAATCCATTAAAATCAGGAAAAATAACCCAACAAAATATAAAACCCAATAAGACCTCTTCGTATTACTCACTCAAAATTATAAAAGTATATCCCACTGAAGTTATATAGTGCTCATATTAATCCCTGGAATGAACAGTTACATCCTTGGAACAAATAAGTATAATAATGTATTTTGTATCATAAAATTAATTAACAAAAGTCATACTCCTGAAATCATATTTTAATATTTATTTATTTATTGTAATTTATTATACATGACAGCAGAATGCATTTCAATCCATAGTACACATAGTACATATAGAACACAATTTTTCATGTCTTTGGTTGTATACAACAAAGTAGAGTCACACCATTCCTGTCTTCATACATGTACCTAGGGTAATGATTCCCATCTCATTCCACCATCTTTCCTACCCCTAACACCCAGTCTTCTCCTCTCTCCACTTTGCCCTATCTAAATTTCTCCAAGCTTCCCTTGCTCCTCTCCCCATCCCCATTATGAACCAGCATCCATTTATCAGAGAAAACATTTGGTCTTTGGTTTTCTGGGATTGGCTAACTTTGCTTAGCATAATATTCTCCAATTCCATCCATTTACCTGCAAATGCCATGATTTTATTCTCTTTTAATGCTTAATAATATTCCATTGTGTATATACACCACATTTTCTTTATCCATTCATCTACTGAAGGGTATCTAGGTTGGTTCCACAGTTTAGCTATTGTGAATTGTGCTGCTATAAACATTAATATGGCTGTGTTCCTGTAGTATGCTGTTTTTAAGTCTTGTGGGTATAGACTGAGGAGTGGGATAGCTAGGTCAAATGGTGGTTCCATTACAACTTTTCTATGGAATCTCCATACTGCTTTTCATATTTGTTGCACCAATTTGCCACCCCAAAAGCAATGTATGAGTATGCCTTTTGGCCAAAACTTATTGTTGTTTGTATTCTTAATAACTGACATTCTGCCTGGAGTGAGATGAAATCTTAGAGTAGTTTTGATTTGCATTTCTCTAATTGCAAGAGATATTGAGCGTTTTTTCATATGTTTGTTGATTGATTATCTGTCACTTTCTGAGAAGTCTCTGTTCAATTCTTTGGCCCATTTATTGATTGGGTAATTTGTTTTTTGGTGTTAAATTTTTTGAGTTCTTTACATATCATAGAGATTAGTGCTCTCTCTGATGCGATGTGGTAAAAATTTGCTCCCATTCTGTAGGCTCTCTCTTCACCTCACTGATTATTTCTTTTGCTAAGAAGAAGCTTTTCAGTTTGAATCCATACCATTTATTGATTCTTGATTTTATTTCTTGTGATATAAGAGTCTTGTAAAGGAAATTGGGACCTAATCCGGCATGATGAACATTAGGGCCTACTTTTTCTTCTATTAGGCACAGGGTCTCTGGTTTAATTCCTAGGTCCTTCATCCAATTTGAGTTGAGGTTTTTTGCATGGTGAGAGATTGGGGCTTAATTTCATTTTGCTGCATATGGATGTCCAGTTTTCCCAGCATCAGTTGTTGAATAGGCTATCTTTTCTCCAATATATGTTTTTGGAACCTTTGTTTAGTATGAGATAACTCTATTTATGTGGGTTTGTCTCTCTATCCTCTATTCTGTACCATTGGTCTACAAGACTATTTTGGTGCCAATTCCATGCCAGTTTTTTAAAAATATTGTTTAGTGTTGATAGGCCTTTATTTTATTCATTTATTTACATGCAGTGCTGAGAATTGAACCCAGTGCCTCACACATGTGAGGCAAGCACTCTACCACTGATCCACAAACCCAGCCCCAATACCATGCCATTTTTGTTAATATTGTTCTGGAATATAGTCACCTGCTTCACTCTTTTTGCTAAGGATTGCTTTGGCTATTCTGGGTCTCATTTTTCCAGATGAATTTCATGATTGCTTTTTCTATTTATATGAGGAATGAATGTCATTGGGAATTTGATTGGAATTGCATTAAATCTGTATATTGCTTTTGGTAATACGGTCATTTTGACAATATTAATTCTGCCTATCCCAGACCAAGGGAGATCTTTCCATCTTCTAAGATCTTCTGTAATGTCTTTCTTTACCATTCTGTAGTTTTCATTTAGAGATATTTCACCTGCTTCATTAAATTGATTCCCAAGTTTTGACTTTTTTAAGCTATTGTAAATGGGGTAGTTTCCCTATTTTCTCTTTCAGAGGATTTGTCACTCTGTACAGAAATACCTTGATATATGGGTGTTGATTTCATATCCTGCTACTTTGCTGAATTCATTTATTAGTTCTACAAGTTTTCTGGTGGAATTTTTTGGATCCTCTAGGTATAGAATCATGTCATCAGCAAATAGTGATAGTTTCATTTCTTTTTTCCTATCAATATCCTTTAATTTCTTTCATCTGTACAATTGCTCTGTCTACAGTTTCAGGTGGTAATGAGGGCATCACTGTCTTGTTCCAGTTTTTAGAGGAAAGGCTTTCAATTTTTCTCCATTTAGAATGATCTTGGCTTTGGGCTTAGCATAGATAGCTTTTATGATTTTGAAATATGTTCCTGTTATCCCTATTTTTTCTAGCGTTTTGAATATAAAGAGGTGCTGTATTTTGCCCAATATACTTTCTGCATCTATTGAGATGGTCATATGATTCTTATATTGAAGTATGTTGATGTTATGAATTACATTTATTGATTTCCATATGTAGAACCAACCTTGCATCCCTGAGATAAATCCTACTTGATATGGTGCACTATCTTTTTGATATGTTTTTGTATTTGGTGTGCCAGAATTTGATTGAGAATTTTTGCATCTATGCTCATTAGAGATATTGGTCTGAAGTTTTCTATCCTTGATGTGTCTTTATATGGTTTTGGAATCAGGGTGATATCGGCCTCATAGAATGAGTTTGGAAGTGTTCCCTCTTTTCCTATTTCTTGGACTAATTTGAGGAGTATGGGTATTAATTCATCTTTGAAGGTCTTGTAGAACTCAGCTGTGTATCCATCTGGTCCTGAGCTTTTCTTGGTTGGTAGGCTTCTGATGGTGTCTTCTCTTTCATTGCTTGAAATAAATCTGTTTAACTTGTGTATATCATCCTGTTTCAGTTTGGGCAAATCATATGACTGTAGAAATTTATTGATGCCTTTTTATATCTTCTGTTTTATTACAGTACAAGTTTTCAAAATAATTTCTAATTATCTTCTATATTTCTGTAGTGTCTGTATATTTATATTTCCTTTTTCATCACGGATGTTAGTAATTTGAGTTTTCTCTCTCCTTCTCTTTGTTAGCATGCATAAGTGTTTATCAATTTTACTGTTTTTTTCAAATAACCAACTTTTTGTTTTGTTAATTTTTTCAGTTTTTTCTGTTGTTTCAAATTCATTACTTTCAGCTCTGATTTTCATTATTTCGAGTCTTCTACTGCTTTTGGAGTTGGTTTGTTCTTCTTTTTCTAAGGCATTGTGATGTAATGTTAGGTCATTTATTTATTGACTTTCAGGGGTTTTTTTCTTCTTCTTTTAAGACATGAACTTAAGACATGAACTTAATGCAGCACGTAGTACTACTGCCTTCATGGTCTCCCAGAGACATTGATACTTGTGTCATTGTTCTCATTTACCTCTAAGAATATTTTAATCTCCTCGTTGATGTCTTCTGCAATCCATTGTTCATTCAATAGCATATTATTTAGTCTCCAGGTGCTGGAGTAACTTCTATTTTTATTTTATCATTGATTTCTAATTTCATTCCATTATAATCTGATAGAATGCAGCCTAGTACCTCTTCTTTTTTATATTTGCTAAGAGTTGCTTTGTAGCATAATATATGGTCTATTTTAGAGAGGGATCCATGTGCCGCTGAGAAGAAAGTGTATTCACTCATTTATGGATGAAATATTCTATGTATGTCTGTTAAGTCCAAGTTTTTAATTCTATTATTGAGTTCTGTAGTTTCTTTATTTACCTTTTGTTAGGAAGATCTATCCAGTGGTGAAAGACGTGTGTTAAAAATCACCTAGAATTATTATGTTGTGGTCTATTTGACTCTTAAACTTAACAAGGTTTGTCTGATGAATATATATACGCCATTGTTTAGGGCATATATATTTATAATTATTATGTCTTCTTGTTGTAGGGTTCCCTTAAGCAGTATGACATGTCCTTCTTTATCCCTTCTGGTTAACTCTGGCTTGAAGTGTAATTTATTTGATATGAAGATGGAAACCTCTGCTTGTTTCCACAGTCCATGTGAGTGTTACGTTTTTTTTTTTCCCAAAACTTTTACCTTCAGTCTATTGCTGTATATTTCTATGAGATGAGCCTCTTTTTTTTGTAATCTAATCTGCCAGTCTACGTCTTTTGACTGGTGAGTTTAGTCCATTAACATTCAGGGTTATTATTGAGACATTATTTGTATTCCTGGTCATTTTTGTTTGTTTTGGATATTTAACTTGCCTAGGTTCCTCCTTTGATTGTTTTTTCCTTTAGTGTAATACCTCCCTTTGCTGGTTTTTCATTATTGTTTTTCATTTCCTCTTCATGGAATATTTTGCTGAGGATGTTCTGTAGTGCATGTTTTCTAGATGTAAATTCTTTTAACTTTCATTTATCATGGAAGGTTTTTATATCATCATCAACTAAAGCTTAATTTTTCTGGATATAAGATTCTTGGTTGGCATCCATTTTCTTTCAGAGCTTGGTATATGTTATTTCAGGATCATCTAGCTTTCAGGGTCTGGGTTGAAAATTCTGCAGACATCCTAATTGGTTTCCACCTATATATAATATTATTATTTTCTCTTATGGCTTTTAAAATTCTATCCTTATTCTGTATGCTAGGCATTTTCATTACAATGTGTCTTGGTGTAGATCTGCTGTAATTTTATACATTTGGTGTCCTGTAAACCTCTTGTATTTGATTTTCCAATTCATTCTTCAAGTTTGGCAAATTTTCTGATATTATTTCATTGAAGAGATTGTGCATCCCTTTGGTTTGGATGTGTGTGCCTTCCTCTATCCTAAAAAATCTTAGATTTGGTCTTTTGATGTTGTCTTATAATTCTTGTATGTTCTGTTCATGGTTTCTTATCATTTTCACTGTGTGTTCCACTTTATTTTCAAGATTGTATATTTTTGTCGTTATTATCTGACATTCTGTCTTCCAAGTGATCTAGTCTGTTGGTGATCCTTTCTACTTTTTAAAAAATTTGATTTGTTATATATGACAACATTATGCATTACAGTTCATATTATACAACACAATTTTTCATTTTTCACAATTTTGTGTAGAGTCCCATCCTTTGTGTCTTCATACATGTACTTAGGGTAATGATGACCATTTCATTCCACCAAATTTCCTGTTCCTATGCTGCCTCTCTTCCTTTTTACCCTTGCCCTATCTAGAGTTATTTAATCCTTCCATCCCCCTCCCCCATCCCCAGCATGTTATGGATCAGAATCCTTAAATCAGAGAAATCATTTAGCATTTAGTTTTGGGGGGATTGGTTAATTTCACTTAGCATTATATTCTCCAGATTCATCCATTTATCTGCAAATGCCATGATTTCATTCTCTTTTAATGCTGAATAATATTCCATTGTGTATATACACCACATTTTCTTTATCCATTCATCTACTGAAGGGTATCTAGATTGGTTCCACAGTTTAGCTATTGTGAATTGTGCTGCTATAAACATTCATATGGCTGTGTCCCTGTAGCATGCTATTTTTAAGTCCTTTGGATATAGACCTAGGAGTAGGATAGCTGGGCAAAATGGTGGTTCCATTCCCAATTTTCCAAGAAATCTCCATACTGCTTTCCATCTTGGCTGCACCAGTTTGCAGTCCCACCACCAATGTATTAGCATGCCTTTTTCCCCCACATCCTATTCAAACTAAAAAGCCTCTTCTCAGCAAAAGAAACAATTAGTGAGGTAAAGAGAGAGCCTACTAATTAGGAACAAATTCTTACCACACGCACATCAGATAGAGCACTAATCTCTAGAATATACAAAGAACTCAAAAATCTTAACACCAAAAAAGCAAATAACCCAATCAATAAATAGGCCAAGGAACTGAACAGACACTTCTCAGAAGAGGGTATATAATCAATCAACAAATATATGGAAAAATGTTCAACATCTCTAGCAATAGAGGATTGCAAATTAAAACTACTCTTAAGATTTCATCACACTCCAGTCAGAATGGAAGCCATTAAGAATACAAACAACAATAAGACCCTTTCTATTTAGTTTTTTATTTCATTTTGTTTCCTTCATTTCAAGGATTTCTGATTTTTTTTCCAGAATCTCTTTCTTGAAGTAGTCTTTTGCTAACTGTATTTGCTCCCTAATCTCTTTGTTGGAGTGATCAATTTTTGCCTGTATTTGCTCATTTAGGTCATTCTTTAATTCATAGATCATTTAAATTATGCACATTCTGAACTACTTCTCTGACATTTCATCAACTGCGCTGTACACGGATTCTATTATTGTAGTATCTTGTTTGTTTGGGGCAATTTCTTCCCTTGTTTTTTCATGAAGTCTGTGTCTTCCTTTCTTGCAGTGTAGATCTGAGGAATTACAGTTTCTACCATATAATCCTAGTGTTCCTGCAGATTACCTGTATGTCACCTTGGTGTTGGGCTTCTAGACTCCAGCTGGTGTCCCAGGATAAATGCTACTGAAACTAAAGGTGGTATTGGCAATAGTAGAGATAACTCAAGATAGCAGTAGAGGTGTCCCAAGATGGATACAACCACTTTCAGAGATGAGGCTGGAAGGGTGGGCTGCCTGTTTGAAGTTGCAGCTGCCTCCAGGCCCTATCTGTTGTCCCAAGGTGGAAGCTACTGAATGGGGAGGGCTATGGTGATGGCTACAGTGTCCCAAGATGGAGGTGGGGTAGGCCTCGGTACCAGCATGGGGCTGGGGTCGGTGGGGCAGTTCTGGGTCAGGGCCTCCTGAAATTATATTTTTATGGAATGATCATAGAATTGAAGTTAATATTTTTGGAAATATTGATCAAATGTTATAGAGATGTCCTAAGTTAATATAAAATTAAAATCATATTTTTTAAAGTTTATAACTGTTCTGTTTTTAAATTTAAAAATGTTTAGTTGAAGAATTGGGATAGCAACAAAAAAGAACCTTTAAAGTTAAAATTTTCTATATCTCTGGAATTTACTATCAAAAAAATCCTTTGAGATATTTTGAAACAAGTGCCTCAGTAGCTCAGAAGTGTACATTTTCTTTAGTATGTAAAACAGCCAGATCTTTTCTTCTTGAGAAAAAGTTAACTGTTTTTGGAAAATGTTTGCTCTCCTACCTAAATATCATTACTTGCACAATAATGATAGTTTTTTTGCTAGTATCTTTAATGATTTTCCCCAAATGATGTGTAAAATTATGCTTCTGTAGAACAGTATAGTTTCCAAAGGTCATTTCATTTTGAAAAGTTCTACCATAAAGTATTATATAATTTTACACTATTAAAAATTTTTAAAAATGCAAGAGAGAAAGAAAACAGCCTGCAAGAATATCTGTCTTCTCTGATCTAATACGACAACCATGGTATCTCCTACTCTATTTCAGGTTATGTATAAATATCTAAACTGGCCTACCATCCTTTATGTATATTGGTTATGTTTTTTCCTGTGCAATTCATAAACATGATTTGTAGTAACTACAAAAGAGACTGAGAAATTAAGAAACCTGCTCAAGGTTACAATAGCTAATGGTGAGAGCCAGGAAATGAGTTTAAGCACTGCCTGTACCCTCAGCCACTCATGCTACTGCCTCCCAGTCACCCTGTTTTAACTAGCAGAAAGAAGAAAAGATTAGGTTGAAGGAAATAGGATTACTGTAAATGTAAAGGAGATGATGGAAATAGGGAGTATATCACTGCCAGAAAGATTTAGCACTCTTGTATTCAATTCAGTGATAAAAGACAAATAACATTTTCCATTATAATAGTTCAGCTATAATAAGAAAAGTTACTTGAAGGTAAAAATCATACATTATAATATAAACTACTTTTCTTAAATAGGAAGGCTACAAATAAACAAACCAAAAATCTTGTCTTCAAGGAGCATAAAGTCTAAAAAGGAAAGCAAAAACTAAGCAAATAAAAAAGAATTATAATTTTTAAATGAAGTAAATAAGAATAGATAGGATACCTGAGTACAGATTATAATTTTCAGTTGTTTAAACACTGTATATTATTATACATGTACTTGTGTAATAAACTATATTATAATTACATAAGTATAACTTAGTAATTTAATAATTATAAAATATACTAGGTATTTATATTAATACAGTAGTATAATAAATATATAATAAAATAATAATGTTTTTATTTATGATGAAATTAGGAGAATCCTTTCCATTCTATAAACTGAAACAAGTCATATTCCTCAAGAGAATAAAATAATTCAGTTAAATATAATGTAATTTTAGTACACCAACAATGATTTAGTATTCATACTTTATTGTTTTTCATAATTCTATTAGACAAAGCAATATAATCAGGCCAAAATTATTATTTTTCTAGAGACTTATTTTCATGCTTGTTATTTTAAAAATCCACAATAGTATTGCATTTTTCATCTAAGGATAATTTTGGTGGAATGCTGAATATACTATAATGCTCCCCGTGTATAAACACATGTGGTTAATATCCACATGAGGATACCAGATTCTCACAATGGTAAAAACATAATTTGTGTTTTCTATGTTTTACTCCTTCCCTTCCTCTAGGAATAACAGAGGTATTTTGCAAAACTCAAATAGCAGTTTTCCACAGTTGTGGTTTTCTCCAAAAGTCAAACACTATATAATATGTAGATAAGTCATTAGCACTACATGAAACTGCTTTATTTGTTCTATTTGATTTTTCCATTAATAATTGTGCCACCACATTCTCCCCTGGCTAGAATCATACATAGATTTAGTGGGAGTTTTTGTATGCTATATAAAATATAATCATAACCTTTAAAATCTAATTTCTCCTTCAACTAATAGTCTTTAGAGTGGATCATTCAAGATTTTTCCCCTTTAGCACCTGTACTTCTATTTAAATCATTATTTAATACTTTTTAGTGTCCTTTATCTGATCATCATTTCTCAAAATCTTTAAATATGACAGCCTCCTGAAATAGCCACTAAAAAGCCATACAATTAATTTCTGCACAGGGACCGGACATGAGATTCCTGTACTATAAATTGTCAGTCATCTTTGCAGGCTTGTAGAGAGCATACACAATGACAACATTCACTTACCAATCCACATTTATTTTAATGTGCTACTTATCATCATTCAGGAAGCTGAGACTCTCCTGTCAGAAGACGGCAATGTAAAATAAAGTCAGCACATTCAGAGGATGTAGAGCTAAGTGGGCTTTGGCCTAATAGGCACCCCTTTGTAGTGAGGCCATAAACTCAATGTGTTCATATGAAAGAAGTAGAATGGAAGAGATGGAGAGGCACTGGTCTACCCACTGAGCCTGCTGGAGGCACAGGAGATTCTAAATCATCTTTCAATGAATCCATGCCTCAGAGAAATGATTGAAGGACAACAATTTATCGAGGACTAGCCACAGATGGAGCACTTATTGAATGTCTATTACAGTCCTCATCCACAAGTTACGCAAAAATAGTCTTTGAGTCATATATTATTTGAAAGCCATTCTTCTTTTCTTTACACACTGGACTCTGGTTCTAAAGAATAAAAATACTCACTTGGGTCTTGTCCTGCATTCAGTGTCATTTGAAGCAACTTTAAAAAGGGCTCATATTGTCAGCCTGGAAGAAAAATGGAAGGAGGGAATTCAATAGTTTCACTCCGCTGTCCTGCCTTGAGCCAGACCCCCTTTCTGTATAGTTAGTATTTTAGCAATTAAATATTGTCCCTGAATGTTGGGAATATAATTCTCTAAACTGAGAACTGGACAACTTGAAGTTATTAAAACAGATATGACTGGTCTTATGTGTGTTATTAGAAGTTAGAGATATTTAGTTATTAGAAGTGGTGGAGGAAAAGGTCAAGAAACACATTTAACATAGAATTTTCTTTAAAAAAGAATAAACAGGAAAAAAAATTAAATAGATTCTTAATATTACTCTCCAAGAATTAAAACCAATCACATCTACCCCAAATGGAAAAATTAAATATTGATCACCCTGGAGTTACTTGATATAACAATTTCTATATTTAATATTTTGAAAAAAGTAAGAAAATTAATTTAAAATAAGTTTATTTGTTTCTATTGTTCTGTAAGACATGTTAAAACAAATATAAATTTCTACTAAAGAGTACTGAATAGGTGAAAGGTAGGGACAGCTTATCAGAGCAGAATGGAGTTGTACCATTCTACTTCTTATAAACCCTGTTTCCAGAGAATGGTCATTATATGACCTACTATATGATTGAAGGACAACTATTTACCAAGAACTAGCCACAGATGGAGCATTTATTGAATATCCTGGTAGACTATTTGTAAGACTACCTTCATTTGACCTGAATCAGAGCTCATCCAATGCAAAAAGTCCTTTGCTGGAGAAATTTGTCAAAAATCAAATATAGGCACTCATTTAATAGCAGATACCTAAGAAGTGGGATCACAATTGGAGACAGAAATAGACTAAGTTTATATGGAACCTTAGATGGGAAAGCCACAGAATAAGATGTTCAGAGGGATCTTTGAAATGCTTTAAATACTTCTGGGAATTCTAAATATTCCTGTTAATTAGCATATGTTCAAGAAATACCTAAGAGGCCTAAGCTTTCTCTCCCCTATTCTTGATCTTGGTGTTGCTCATTATCAAGAAGTGAAGGCCAAACCAGAGATGTCCACAGTTGGCTAAGATTTGAAGGCTAGTCCCACATGCACATAGAGCCCCATATTAAAACCAGGAAACTTGTTGGTTTTGAACATATAAGGAAAATGCTTTGGACATATAAGGAAAATTGTATCTAATCGCTAGTTGACCACTAAGCTAACTGGTCAGAGATTTCAGTGGCCACATGTGACTTAGAACTAAGTTAAATTAAACTGCTGAATTAATTAGGAAAATCACTTAAAAAAAACAAATAATAACTACAACCTGCAGCAAAAATGTCAAACTGGACAGGGAAGGGGAATCTAATTTCAGAAACTATACCATTACATTATTTAAAACATCCAGTTTTCAATAGAACATTACAAGACATACAAAAAAGAAAATATGGTTCATACACTGGAGAAAGGGGGTAATTAAAAGAAATTCTCCCTGAGGAAGCCCAGACATTGTATTTACTAGATAAAGACATTTAAGTCATCTGTTTAAAATATGTTCTAAAGACTTAAAACCACATACAAAGAGCTAAAGGGGATCAGGAGGATGATATTTATTCATATGGATAATAAAGAGATAGAAATGACTAGAAAGAATCAAGAAAAATTCTGGAATTTAAAAGTATGATTAAAATAAAAAATATTACAAGAAAGACTCAATGGCACGTCTGAGCAAATAAGAGAAAAAAACAAAGGTCAATTGAGATTATCCAGTGTAAGGAACAGAGGGGAAAAAAAAAAGAAAGAAAAGAAAATCAGAGATCCGTGGGACTTCAAGTGTACCAGAGAATGCACAAGTCCCAGGGAAAAAAAGGATAGAAAAGGAAAAAAAGAATATTTGAAGAAATAATGTCTAAAATGTCCTTTAAAAAAAACACATGCACCCGAGAACCACAAGAAACACCAAATAGGATAAACTCAAAGAGATCTACACCTACAATCAAATTATCAAGAGCCAAAGAAAAAGTGAGAATCCTGAATGGAGCAATAGGAAAGAGACACCATATACAAGAGATCCTTATTAGGATTAATAGTTAATTTCTCATCAGAAATAATAAAAGTCAGTTGTATTATCTTGTCTTACCCCTCCTTTCCTCTTATATGACATTTTGTATAACCCACAGTAGAAGGGGTAGAGAGAGAAGAGGGGAGGGGAGGGGAGGGGAGGGGGGATAGTAGAGAATAGGACAGACAGCAGAATACATCAGACACTAGAAAGGCAATATGTCAATCAATGGAAGGGTAACTGATGTGATACAGCAATCTGTATACGGGGTAAAAGCGGGAGTTCATAATCCACGTGAATCAAACCGTGTAATATGATGTATTAAGAACTATGTAATGTTATGAACGACCAATAAAAAAAAAACAAATGTACAAAATACTATATGGAATTCAGGGAAGAGAAAATAAAACTTATTTATGTGTAAAAAAAAAAAAGAAATAATAAAAGTCAGAAAGCAGTGGGATGGTATGTAGTAGTCTCCCTTTATCTCCAGAAGATGCCTCCAAACCAGATAATACCCAACCTGTATTTACTCAGTTCTTTTCTTATACCTAGATTACTATGAAAAAAAAATTTTACAAGTTAGGCATAATAAGAGATTAACAACAATAAGTACTAAAAATTAGAAAAATTATAACAGCATATTTTAATAAAAATGATGTGAACATAAATTTCTCCCCACCCCTAAAATATTTTTTGTATTTTTACCTTTTAACTTAGGGTAAATACTTTACAACTTCTCTTTGGCACATCCAAATTTCCAGCATTACTACTCTTGCTCTTTGGGGCCATTATTAAGTAAAAGAAGGTTACTTGAACACGTACACTGTGATACTGTGACAGTTGATCCAATAACCAAGATGGTTACCAAGTGATTGACAAGCAGGTAGCATACAACGTGAATAATCTGAAAAAAAGGATAATTTACATTCAAGGCAAGATAGAGCAGAACAGCACAGAATGAGACCATACTATTCAGAACAGGATGCAACTCAAAACTTATGAATTATTTATTCCTGAGAAATTTCACCACATAATATTTTTGGACCACGATATTTGGACCAAAGGTATTATAAACAATGAAACCACTGATTGCAGAGGTCCATTTCATTCAAATGAATTCTATATCCATCAAAACTTACCTTTCAGTTTTTAGAGGGAATGCCTTCAATTTTTCTCCATTTAGAATGATGCTGGCCTGGGGCCTAGTGTAGATAGCCTTTATAATGTTGAGATATATTTCTGTTATCCCTAGTTTTTCAAGTTTTTTGAACATGAAGCGGTGCTGTATTTTGTCAGATGCTTTTTCTGCATCTATTGAGATAATCATATGATTCTGATATTTGAGTATATTGATGTGATGAATTGCATTTATTGATTTCCGTATGTTGAACCAACCTCGCATCCCTAGGATGCATCCTACTTGATCGTGATGCATGATCTTTTTGATATGTTTTTATATTTGATTTACCTGAATTGGAGAAAAGATAACCTCTTCAACAAATGGTGCCAGGAAAACTGGAAATCCATATGCAACAAAATGAAATTAAAACCCTATCTCTCACCATGCACAAAATTCAACTCAAAGTGGATCAAGGACCTAGGAATTAAACCACAGACTCTGCATCTAATAGAAGAAAAAGTAGGCCCTAATTGTCATCACGTGGGATTAGGCCCTAACTTCCTTAATAAGGCTCCTTTGGCACAAGAAATAAAACCAAGAATCAATAAATGGGAGGGACTCAAACTAAAAAGGTTCTTCTCAGCAAAAGAAACAATCTGTGAGGTGAATAGAGAGCCTACATCCTGGGAGCAAATTTTTACCCCCCAAACATCAGATAGAGCACTAATCTCTAGGGTATATAAAGAACTCAAAAAGCTAAACATCAAAAAAAAAAAAATAACCCAATCAATAAATGGGCCAAGGACATGAACAGACACTTCTCAGGAGGATATACAATCAATTAACAAATATATGAAAAAGAGTTCATAATCTCTTGCAATTAGAGAAATACAAATTAAAACTACTCTAAGATATCATCTCACTCCAGTCAGAATGGCAGCTGTTATGAAGACAAATAATAATAAGTGTTGGTGAGGATGTGGGGGAAAAGGCACACTCATACATTGCTGGTGGGACTGCAAATTGGTGCAGACAATATGGAAAGCAGTATGGAGATTCCTTGGAAAACTGGGAATCGAACCACTATTTGACTCAGCTATCCCTCTCCTTGGTCTATACCCAAGAACTTAAAAAGAGCATACTACAGGGACACAGCCACATCAATGTTTATAGCAGCAAAATTCACAATAGCTAAACTGTGGAACCAACCTAGATGCCCCTCAGTAGACAAATGTATTTTAAAAAGTGGCATATATACACAATGGAATATTACTCAGTGATAAAAGAGAATAAAATCATGAAATTTGCAGGTAAATGAATGATGTTTGAGAAAATAATGCTAAGTGAAGTTAACCAATCTCAAATAAATGCCAAATGTTTTCTCTGATATAAGGAGGCTGATACATAGTGGGGTAGGAATGGGGAGCAAGGGAGAAATAGACAAACTCTAGATAGGGCAGAAGGATGGGAGGGAAAGTGATGGGGCAGGGGTTTAGCAAGGATGGTGAAATGTGATGGACATCATTATCCAAAGTACATGTATGAAGACATGAATTGATGTGAACATACTTTATATACAACTAGAGATATAAAAAAAAACTGTGCTCTACCCGAGCAGTTTGGCCCGCCCTGCCAGAAACGGCAGTCAGCCTCCGCCATCAGGGCTCCCCTGGGAGGCATAGAGCTTGCTCTGGGAGCAGCAGCCTCACCTGCCCGGCTCCTAACCACGCGGCCGGTCCCTAACCACGCGGCCGGTTCCTAACCACACGACCACAGCCACCGGGCTCCACGGGTGGCCACGCGGCGGGTGCAGAAGTCGAGTCCTGAAACCAGCGGCCACTTTTGCAAGCGGCTGACACCCGAGCAGTTTGGCCCGCCCTGCCAGAAACGGCAGTCAGCCTCCGCCATCAGGGCTCCCCTGGGAGGCATAGAGCTCGCTCTGGGAGCAGCCACTTCACCTGCCCGGGTCCTAACCACGTGGCCACAGCTACCTGGCTCCACAGGTGGCCCCACGGAGGGTGCAGAAGTCGAGTCCTGAGGCCAGTGGCCACTTTTGCAAGCGGCTGACACCCGAGCGGTCTGGCCCGCCCCACCAGAAACGGCAGTCAGCCTCTGCCATCAGGGCTCCCCTGGGAGGCACAGAGCTCGCTCTGGGAGCAGCAGCCTCACCCGCTTGGCTCCTAACCACGCGGCCGGTTCCTAACCACGTGGACGGTTCCTAACCACACGACCACAGCCACCGGGCTCCACGGGTGGCTCCGCGGCGGGTGCAGAAGTCGAGACCTGAAACCAGCGGCCTCTTTTGCAAGCGGCTGACACCCGAGCGGTTTAGCCCGCCCCGCCCGAACCGGCAGTCAGCCTCCACCATCAGGGCTCCCCTGGGAGGCCTAGAGCTCGCTCTGGGAGCAGCCACTTCACCTGCCCGGGTCCTAACCACGTGGCCACAGCTACCTGGCTCCACAGGTGGCCCCACGGAGGGTGCAGAAGTCGAGTCCTGAGGCCAGCGGCCACTTTTGCAAGCGGCTGACACCCCAGGGGTTTGGCCCGCCCCACCCGAACCGGTAGTCAGCCTCCGCCATCAGGGCTCCCCTGGGAGGCACAACCTCATTTGGAGTAGGGGCTGTGCAGAGCTGCCATCGGAGCAAACAGGGCAGGCAGACGTGCGGCCCACTGGAAAGACAGGCCAGATAGCTTGCCAGAGCGGTGGACACGCAACACCAAGGCAGTCGCGTCACACTGGTTGGAGTGGGGGTGGAGCAGGGTCGCCGCCCGGGTCCGGAGGGGGCTCAGCGACCCGTTGGAGAGGTAGTCAGGTACCCCCATTGGGAGTGGGGGCTGTGCAGAACTGCGACCTACCGGCCTAGAGGCCTGCCAGCGCGGTAGACACGTCACACCAATTGGAGTGGGGACCCAGCAGAACCGCCACCCACATCCAGACCAGGACCAACGACCCCAGGGCGTGGTAGTTACGTCACCACAATTGAAGTGGGGGCAGAGCAGAGTCGCCACCCGTGCCTGCAGGGGGGCAGACCTGCGACCGATTAGCGGGGTAGACAGATCACCCTAATTACAGGAGGAGCAGAGCCACTACCCGCCCTGCAAGGGAGACTTCCCAACTATACAAGAGCAATATAAATAAATAGGGGGTAAAAATCAAAAACACAACAGTTGCACCAAGCAGAAAGAAACGCGAGCAGTATGAAAAGACAAGGAAAGAAAGGACCACAAGCAATGCAGGTCAACTCAACATTAGAAGAGGTAATAGCTGCAACAGATGGAATGTCAGATAAAGAGTTGAGGATATATATGCTTCAGATGATCTGGAGTCTCAAGGAAGACATGAGACAGCAAAATCAGACAATGAAAGATCACATCGACAAACAAATCCAGGAAGTAAAAGATCAATTTCACAGGGAGATAGAGGTAATAAAAAACAAACAAATAGAAATCCTAGAAATGCAGGAAACAGTAAACCAACTTAAAAACTCAGTTGAGAATACTACCAGCAGAGTAGATCACTTAGAAGAGAGAACATCAGACAATGAAGACAAAGTATTTCAACTGGAAAAGAACATAGACAGCTCAGCAAGACTGCTAAGAAACCATGAGCAGAACATCCAAGAATTATGGGACAATATCAAAAGACCAAATTTAAGAGTCATTGGGATACAGGAAGGCACAGAACTCCATACCAAAGGAATAAACAGTCTATTCAGTGAAATAATACGAGAAAACTTCCCAGACTTGAATAATGAGACAGAATCCCAAATCCTAGAAGCCTACAGGACGCCAAATGTGCAAAATCATAAGAGATCCACACCTAGACACATTATAATGAAGATGTCCAACATACAGAATAAGGAGAGAATTTTAAAAGCTGCAAGAGAAAGAAAGCAGATTACATTTAGGGGTAAACCAATCAGGATAACAGCGGATCTCTCAACACAGACTCTGAAAGCTAGAAGATCCTGGAATAACATATTTCAAACTCTGAAAGAAAATGGGTTCCAACCAAGAATCGTGTATCCAGCGAAATTAAGCTTCAGGATAGAAGATGAAATGAAAACCTTCCACGATAAACAAAAGTTAAAAGAATTCACAGCTAGAAAACCATCTCTTCAAAAAATCCTTGGCAAAACATTACAGGAAGAGGAAATGGAAAATAACATTGAAAACCAACAATGGGAGGTAGGACAGTAAAGGGGGGAAAGGAGTCAAAGTGGATAATAAATCAGGTTTAGTAACATCAATAAACAAATATGGCTAGAAGAACAAACCAGATCTCAATAATTACCCTAAATGTTAATGGCTTAAATTCACCAATCAAGAGACACAGGCTAGTAGAATGGATCACAAAACAAGACCCAACAATATGCTGCCTACAGGAGACTCATCTGATAGGAAAAGATATTCATAGACTGAAGGTGAAAGGTTGGGAAAAATCATACCACTCATATGGACTGTGGAAACAAGCAGGAGTGGCCATACTCATATCTAATAAAATAGATTTCAAGACAAAGTTAATCAAAAGGGATAAAGAAGGACACTTCATACTGCTCAAGGGAACCATACACCAACAAGACATAACAATCATTAATATATATGCCCCAAATAATGGTGCAGCTTTGTTCATCAAGCAAACTCTTCTCAAGTTCAAGAGTCTAATAGACCACCATACAATAATCATGGGAGACTTCAACACACCTCTCTCACCACTGGACAGATCTTCCAAACAAAAGTTAAATAAGGAAACTATAGAACTCAATAACACAATTAACAACCTAGACCTAATTGACATATATAGACTATACCACCCAACATCAAGTAGTTACACTTTTTTCTCAGCAGCTCATGGAACCTTCTCAAAAATAGACCATATATTATGTCACAGGGCAACTCTTAGACAATATAAAGGGGTAGAGATAATACCATGCATCTTATCTGACCACAATGGAATGAAACTGAAAATCAATGATAAAGGAAGGAAGGAAAAATCAAGCATCACTTGGAGAATGAACAATAGGTTGCTGAATGATCAATGGGTTTTAGAAGACATCAAGGAGGAAATTAAAAACTTCCTAGAGTTAAATGAAAACACAGACACAACATATCGGAATCTATGGGACACAATGAAAGCAGTTCTAAGAGGAAAATTCATTGCTTGGAGTTCATTCCTCAAAAAAAGAAAAAACCAACAAATTAATGATCTCATACTTCATCTCAAATTCCTAGAAAAAGAAGAGCAAAACAACAGCAAAAGAAGTAGAAGGCAAGAAATAATTAAAATCAGAGCTGAAATTAATGAAATTGAAACAAAAGAAACAATTGAAAAAATTGACAAAACTAAAAGTTGGTTCTTTGAAAAAATAAATAAAATTGACAGACCCTTAGCCATGCTAACGAAGAGAAGAAGAGAGAGAACCCAAATTAATAGCATACGGGATGAAAAAGGCAATATCACAACAGACACTTCAGAAATACAGAAGATAATCAGAAATTATTTTGAATCATTATACTCCAATAAAATAGAAGATAGTGAAGGCATAGATAATTTTCTTAAGTCATATAATCTGCCCAGATTGAGGCAGGAGGATATAGACAATCTAAACAGACCAATAACAATAGAGGAAATAGAAGAAACCATCAAAAGATTACCAACTAAGAAAAGCCCAGGACCGGATGGGTATACAGCAGAGTTTTACAAAACCTTTAAAGAGGAACTAACACCAATACTTTTCAAGCTATTTCAGGAAATAGAAAAAGAAGGAGAACTTCCAAATTCATTCTACGAGGCCAACATCACCCTGATTCCGAAACCAGACAAAGACACTTCAAAGAAAGAAAACTACAGACCAATATCTCTAATGAACCTTGACGCAAAAATCCTCAATAAAATTCTGGCGAATCGGATTCAAATACATATCAAAAAAATTATACACCATGATCAAGTAGGATTCATCCCTGGGATGCAAGGCTGGTTCAATATACAGAAATCAATAAATGTTATCCACCACATCAATAGACTTAAAAATAAGAACCATATGATCATCTCGATTGATGCAGAAAAAGCATTCGACAAAGTACAGCATCCCTTTATGTTCAAAACTCTAGAAAAATTAGGGATAACTGGATCATACCTCAACATTGTAAAAGCAATCTATGATAAGCCACAGGCCAGCATCATTCTAAATGGAGAAAAGTTGAAGGCATTCCCTCTAAGATCTGGTACAAGACAGGGATGCCCTCTCTCACCACTTCTGTTCAACATAGTCCTCGAAACACTGACCAGAGCAATTAGACAAATGAAAGAAATTAAAGGCATAAAAATAGGAAAAGAAGAACTTAAATTATCACTATTTGCAGATGATATGATTCTATACCTAGCAGACCCAAAAGGGTCTACAAAGAAGCTATTAGAGCTAATAAATGAATTCAGCAAAGTGGCAGGATATAAGATCAACATGCATAAATCAAAGGCATTCCTGTATATCAGCGACAAATCCTCTGAAAAGGAAATGAGGACAACTACTCCATTCACAATATCCCCCCAAAAAATAAAATACTTGGGAATCAACCTAACAAAAGAGGTGAAAGATTTATACAATGAAAATTACAGAACCCTAAAGAAAGATATAGAAGAAGACCTGAGAAGATGGAAAAATATACCCTGCTCATGGATAGGCAGAACTAACATCCTCAAAATGGCGATATTACCAAAAGTTCTCTATAAGTTCAATGCAATGCCAATCAAAATCCCAACAGCATATCTTGTAGAAATTGATAAAAGAATCATGAAATTCATATGGAATAATAAAAGACCCAGAATAGCAAAAACAATACTAAGCAGGAAGTGTGAATCAGGCGGTATAGCGATACCAGACTTCAAACTATACTACAGAGCAATAGTAACAAAAACAGCATGGTACTGGTACCAAAACAGGCGGGTGGACCAATGGTACAGAATAGAGGACACAGTAACCAATCCACAAAACTACAACTATCTTATATTTGATAAAGGGGCTAAAAGCATGCAATGGAGGAAGGATAGCATCTTCAACAAATGGTGCTGGGAAAACTGGAAATCCATTTGCATCAAAATGAATCTGAATCCCTATCTCTCGCCGTGCACAAAAGTTAACTCAAAATGGATCAAGGAGCTTGATATTAAATCAGAGACACGGCATCTGATAGAAGAAAAAGTTGGTTATGATCTACATGCTGTGGGGTCGGGCTCCAAATTCCTCAATAGGACACCCATAGCGCAAGAGTTAACAACTAGAATCAACAAATGGGACTTACTCAAACTAAAAAGTTTTTTCTCAGCAAAAGAAACAATAAGAGAGATAAACAGGGAGCCTACATCCTGGGAACAAATCTTTACTCCACACACTTCAGATAGAGCCCTAATAACCAGAATATACAAAGAACTCAAAAAATTAGACAATAAGATAACAAATAACCCAATCAATAAATGGGCCAAGGACCTGAACAGACACTTCTCAGAGGAGGACATACAATCAATCAATAAATACATGAAAAAATGCTCACCATCGCTAGCAGTCAGAGAAATGCAAATCAAAACCACCCTAAGATACCATCTCACTCCGGTAAGATTGGCAGCCATTAGGAAGTCAAACAACAATAAGTGCTGGAGAGGATGCGGGGAAAAGGGCACTCTTGTTCATTGCTGGTGGGACTGCAAACTGGTGCAGCCAATTTGGAAAGCAGTATGGAGATTTCTTGGAAAGCTGGGAATGGAACCACCATTTGACCCAGCTATTCCCCTTCTCGGTCTATTCCCTAAAGACCTAATAAGAGCATGCTACAGGGACACTGCTACATCGATGTTCATAGCAGCTCAATTCACGATAGCAAGACTGTAGAATCAGCCTAGATGAATGGATAAAAAAAAATGTGGCATTTATACACTATGGAGTATTACTCTGCATTAAAAAATGACAAAATCATAGAATTTGGAGGGAAATGGATGGCATTAGAGCAGATTATGCTAAGTGAAGCTAGTCAATCTTTAAAAAACAAATACCAAATGACTCCTTTGATATAAGGGGAGTCAACAAGGACAGGGTAGGGACGAAGAGCTTGAGAAGAAGATTTACATTAAACAGGGATGAGAGGTGGGAGGGAAAGGGAGTGAGAAGGGGAATCGCATGGAAATGGAAGGCGATCCCCAGGGTTATACAAAATGACATATAAGAGGAAAGGAGGGGTAAGACAAGAGAATACAAATGGAAGAAATGATTTACAGTAGAAGGGGTAGAGAGAGAAAAGGGGAGGGGAGGGGAGGGGAGGGGAGGGGGGATAGTAGAGAATAGGACAGACAGCAGAATACATCAGACACTAGAAAGGCAATATGTCAATCAATGGAAGGGTAACTGATGTGATTCAGCAATCTGTATACGGGGTAAAATTGGGAGTTCATAACGCACTTGAACCAAACCGTGTAATATGATGTATTAAGAACTATGTAATATTTTGAAAGACCAATAAAAAAAAAACTGTGCTCTATATGTGCAGTAAGAATTGTAATGTATTCCACTGTCATATATTTAAAAAAATAAAATCAATTAAATATTTTTAAAAAACTTATCCTTCAGAAATGAAAATTAAGAAATTCCAAGATAAAAAGAGAGAGAGTTCACCAATAGAAGCTGTGCCCTACAAAAATTAGTAGTGGTGTCCTTCAGGCCAAAATGAAAGAATGTAAATACTAATTTGAATGGCATCAAGAAATGGAGAACAATGGCATAGATTTCTATACAGGCAAGCATAAAAGAAAATACTAATGCACTTTTGTTACTTACTATTTTTCTCTCCTATCTGAATCACAGACAACTATCTAAAACAATAATTATAAATCCATGTTGATTGGCACACATGTATAAAGATGTCATTTATATGACAGTAACAGCTCAAAAGAATGGAAGGGAAGTAAGCCACATAGAAGCAAAGTTTTTGCATACCATGAAATTAAATCAGTATTAATTCTAACTAGAGTGCTATAAATAAGATGTTAATTGTAATCCTTATGACAATCACTAAGAAAATAACTCCAAATATACTGTAGAAGAAATGACAGAGAATTAAAATGGTACATCAGAAAATGTCTATTTAACACAAAAGAAGGCAGTCACGGAGAAACAGAGAAACAAAAAAAAAAAAGACATAAGGCATTTGAATGCAAATAGAAATTTAAGAAGAATTATGTGCTTTTTGAATGAGATTTTAAACAACTTGGGATTGATGAAGCAGAAGGATATACAAAGTTTATAGGAATAAGACCTTTTGGCTTTTTCTAAATGATCACATTTTTGCCTTGATCCACATTATCTTTTCAAATCTGGAAATCTCTTGAGAATAAATGCATTCTCTTTGAATGCTCTACATATAGTTAAAGACAAATAAAAATGCCTTTCAAACCCCTTTGTGTAAGTAAGCATAATTGTACAACTGCCACAGAGGCCCCCGTTAATGATCGCCGCATCAGAGCATCCTGCCAGTGTTGATACCAGATTAACTACTAATCAGAAAACAGCAAGGGGAGAAAGGAGGAGGAAGAGGAGAGGACAGGAGAGGAAAAGTAGGTGGAGAGAAAGGACAAGAAGAAACAAAAAAGAAAGAGGTATAAGTCAGGGAAGGAAAATCTACTCCTTAGCCAGACTTCCAGCACCTTTTATAGTAAAATCACAAAATCTAATTCCATTTTCTTTCTTATTTCTTTCTTACTGAAACAAGTCTTCAATGCACACAGTGCTGCTTTTCATGTCTCTGGTTGTATCATTTGCTTTCTCTCATATAGGAAGTGGCCTTTTGTCACATACACCCCATCTCATCTCCACCAAACCTTTTCTGGTTGTCTCAGCTGAACATAATCTTTCCATCCAAAGTCCATTGTAGTTTAGCTGCTGGTTATTGCTTTTCTTCTTTAACTCTGACCTTCGTCAATGCATCAGGTTCTAATGCATAAAAGAGTGGCTTGAATCTCTAAAGGCCCATCCCAAGAGATGATGAAATCCAGTGGTGGTAGACATGTAAAGATGCTGCGGATCAGGTCTCAGGAAACTACATTGCCTTCTTACTGCAGTACAGTTATAACATCCATTTACAGATGGTCTAAGTCTGCTTTGACACACAATAGCAAAGTTGAGTAGTTGCCATCTTTTATAGGAAAAAAGTTTGCTCAGTTCTCGCGTAGATACTCAACTAAAGTATCCAAGGACTCAAGTTTCTGCCATTTTCAACCCCAACATCTTCAGGACCAAGATTTTCTCCTCAAAGCATTTCATGTTCCCAGTGACTGCTTGAGTTTCAAATAACAGTTGGGTGATCTCCATTTACAGACTCCCCACAAGTCCCACATAGCACATCCTGACACCTCCTTCATTTCTCATGACCTCTCTTAGCTGCAAAGGAGTCTCAAGAACATGTCTTTCAGCTGAATGTATCACGGCACTTGATAATATGATGTTTCTGAAAGGAGGGAGAAGGAAATATGGATATTGAATGAATGATTAACAATGTCCATCACGGTTAGGAATTGTTTGATTTTAAGAAATAAACATCTAATCAAAATACCTTAAGCTAGTATTTATGGAAAGAATTCAAAGGAGTCTCATGGAACTCAAGGGCATATATGTAGTCTGGTCTTTCAAGGACCAGAACTAGAAATTGGCAAGATAAGACAAATGCTTGTCTTTCCATTTTTCCAAAACCATGAATTCATTTCTCCTCTTTCAACTAGACTTTCTAATTCTCTCTGTGAATGCCAGATTTCTCTGCAAAACCACATTAAAAGCCTGCACAATTTCTTTGAGTAACTTGCAAACAAAAATTACCTTTTAACAGTAATTTTGCCTGATAGTGTCCTTGATATAGACTGTGAATATCCTAATTATATTTTCAGAGTTCCAAATAGAAATTCAGGAGAAAGGCAATCTCATTGACACAAATGGGTCATTTTTCTTTCCACCTGCTATTGAATCAGTTGTAGCCTGAATGATAGCTTCATGTGGGCTGGTAGCCTTTCCCAGCTACAGACAGGTAAATATTCTGAGGAGTAGAGAGGAAAATAAAGTGATAGGTATCTGTTTCCCCACTTTTATGGATTTATACCTTGTATAGTCATACACAGCCAAAATTAACATATATTACTGGTAGGTTATCTTTTAGTTTTTATGAATAGGCATTTTTGTTATCTGTTGAGGATTCTGCTTCTCAATTGAAGTATCACCCTATTGAACAGAGATGATTATAAAAAGAATGTGCAATCTACTGGTGATTCCAAAATCTCTAAAGATAGGGATAAGCAGTCCCCAAGATGTGTGGAATAAGAGTTCAATAAATGATGAGATATTATATAGGCAAAATGACAAGAAATGAGTAGTCAATATAAGATCACAGTCATATAATCACTACTATCCCTAAAAGCAACCTGAGCACATTTGAGCAAGAGCAGCTCTTGTACAAGAATTTCCCAGGGTTGGTCCCCCAGCTACACTATACCTCACTTGAGGACAAGAACTACACCTTGTATTTACCTACATTCATTATGTCATGCATTTAGGTTATTAAGACATAGTATTTATCAGATGCACAAGAAACAGAAAGAAAAAAACTCAGGGAATACTCTCTGTACTCATATCTCAGAAATATGTTACAAGACATTATTTTTTTCACATATCCCTTTTTATCTATAATCTCCAAACCACTTGTAAAAGGAAAAAAATGCTATTCTGGTATCTGAAAAAATGTGTAATCATGTCTCCTTGTTCTTTTTGTATTATTTTAAACAAAACCAAGGATATTTCAAATGCCATTTTATTCTTATCATATACTTCTACACTTTCCTAGCATGCTTTTTTCTATCTACCAAAAAGCTAGCCCAGTGATTTTTTTTTAAATTGCTTCTCATAATGGGGTACAGGGTGCAGTGGGAGGGTAGTTGAGACAAACTCCATGTACTTAATTCTTCTTAATTCTCTAATGGAATATGGTAAGATAAAACCATTAAAGTGTTTACTGAATTTGAACAGTTTGGAACTTTTACATTTTTTATGGTACAGCACTCATAAAGGCTAAAAAGAATCTGCAAAAATTAATTTTTTGTGATTTTGGTTTGTATTGCTTTGGTATTCATCTTTAACGTCAAGAATGCCCTGTAGGAAAAAAAAAATCCAGAGTAGGAAGGGATTCATGTTTCTTTGTTGGACAACTACAGAAACAGCCATCTGCATTTGAAGTACAGATTTCTGAACTTTCTAATGTCAAAAATCTAGCACTAACTGTGTTATAATAACATATATCTGCTTCTAACCAGTTACACATGTTTGATGTTTAGTTTGTATTGTTCTTTTTCTTTATGGGGGTTAAATGGATACCCTCTTTACTCTGCAGAGGCTCTAATAGGTTATTAGAAAAGGAAAGAATATACAACTTTAAAAAGTAAAGCAGTGTATCCACATACACCATGTGTCATGACATTTACATTCCCTTGACATTAATTATGGTAAATAATGTTGTATAGATTTAACATGTGCAAAAGCAAAAGTTGTTCTCCAAGCCACAGCCTGACCTTGCACAACTCATGACCAATGACAAGGGCCCTGTCTTGATGAAGCTAGTCTGCTTAACTTTGATCCTTACAATGAAACACTTTCATCATTGACATGGATTTGTTATGCATTTGACTTTTTGATGAAATAGAAGGATAAAACCCTCCTTGTTGTATTAGGATGGTGGCATGGCATTACAAATTACATGTTTGTTTTCTAGTAAAATATAAATGACACCAGAGAAAGCAATTTATTCTAAAACCATAGTATAAACTCCTATATTTTCAAAGAACTGATGTAATCAAGTTGATAAACCATGAACCAGGCTTATTTAAATGAGTTGTCTTTTGGCATATGGAGAGAATTATTTTCTGTTATGAAAATCAAACAAGCTGTTAGTGAATCACAGAAGACAAATACAGAAAATTGCCTTGTGAAATCACATTCCAGGAGGGTCCATTGCCCATAGCAATGATAAAAGAACAACCGGTGTAAAGGAAAGAAAATTGTCTTAATAAGAGGGAAAAGGGAATCTTCATTCCTGATACTATTCCAAACAAATTAAATATTAATGACATTAATAACATAAATGTTTGAATAAAGGAGACACATGTAGGGGCATCAAAATCCTACAAAATTAAAACTATGTTTCTATCCCTAATGGCAAATTACATATGTTGACAAATATCATGGCAAACTAAAAATGCTGTATAAAATATTTTCTCCACTTTTAAAACTTTAATGAATTGACAAAGTATTGAGAAACAGTAAGAGACTCAAACAAAAGTAGAAGTCATAACTCAGAAAATGAAGAAGAGCACTCAGCTTATTTGCATATTGAGAGGGACTTTTCTAACTAGGCAAAATTCAGCTTTAGCTTTCATAGGCTTTAAGAAAATGAACTCAGAGAAAAGTCCAAAGAACACCACGTTGAGAGAGTACCAGGTAACTTCCAAGGTATTTTGGGGAATTAGAAGATCTAAACTTTTAATGTAAATATTAATTTAAAATAATCCTGGACCCAAATGTTCACATGTAAGATTTTAGGAAAATTGCCCAAGTGAGAATTTAAAACTGAATTCCCAGATGATGTCTTCTGGGAATTTGTAACCATAGGTAGACCTTCCTTTAATTTGTAACCAGTGCTATTCAAAAAATTTTAAAATTAAGAATTTGATTGAGAGTGGTCATGGGCCTCAAGTATCTAAGGCCCCTGGCAGGAACAACTATAAATTGTCAATTATACATCATTACTAGAGTAAAAACTTCTATTAACTAACAAAACTTTTTCAAGACCTAGAAACACTAAATCAAAAGTCACAAACACACAAGGAAATAAGACACAATGAAGGATACCAGGATCAGGCTGACAAAAGACATGAGATGCTGGAGTTACCAGACTTAAAATATAATGTCTTTATGTTTTACACATTTAAATAAATAATATAACAGGATAAAGATGGCATTTTTTAAAAAATGCCAGATAAGCCAGACGTAGTACATGGAGTAGCTCAGGAGGCTAAGGCAGGAGGATCTCGAGTTCAAAGCCAGCCTCTGCAAAAGCGAGGTGCTAAGCAACTCAGTGAAACCCTGTCTCTAAATAAAATACAAAATAGATGTGGCTCAGTGGTCAAGTGCCCCAAGTTCAATCCCTGGTAACCCCCAAACAAAAATACTAGATACATTTTAAATGTGAACAAATATAAACTCTAAACATAAAATATAAAATAAAATAAATATTACAAAACATAAGAAATGAGTTTAAAATAAATTTAGAACCACCTTAGACAAAATAATAAATTGTAACACTTACTTGAAAAAAAGTAACCCAGCAGACAACATAGAAATGCAAATACATAAAACAAAAACTGAGAGTCTAGAAAAGGTGGGTTAAGTGGAAAAGGCCAACCTGCATCCCACTGGAGCTGCATAAAGACAGAAAGAGGGGAATAGAGAAGAAACATTAAGAGTCATGGTGGACAAATTTCCAGAAAAATAGAAAACTACCAATATGTATATTCAGAAAGGTCAATACATTCAAACATGATAAATAAAAATAAATCTATATTCAGTCACACCATAGTAAAAGTTAAGAACACAAATCCACACAGAAAACAGAATACATGATGGATAATTAGATTGACAGCTAACTTATCAACAGCAAGAACAACAAGGAGGCAGGGAAATAATATCATCTATGTGCTAGGAAAAAAAGGTAAAAGTGATCCTCAAAGTAGATGCCTTACAAAAATATTCTAAAGGCTGTACTTGAGGCAAAAAAAATTAATCCAATGTTAAATTTGAGTCAGAAGAATAAACAAAAAAAGGCAAATGTAAGTAAAATGTAACAAAATTTGACTAATAATAACATCTCAATGATTTAAAAGAAATAAAAAGAGAAAAATATATAAATTTCAAAGCATTCAAAGTGAAGGAAAAGTTTTTTTCTGTTCCTATGTCGTTTTTGAGGATAATGATATTAGCTTCAGATTTTGAGGAAATAAAAAATTCTGCAATGGCAATAGGGAAAGAATGTCATTTTCTTAAATTTCACAAGAGCTTAAATAAATCAAGAACCCAGCATACTAGAAAAATATACAAAGGGTCACTAAAAGACTATTAAAAAGAGATAGGTACAATGAAGGAGAACCTGCCGAGTAGAGTTTTGGAGCTGTTACCAGGACCACTGTTACCCTTTGAACCTAGTGGATGAATAATTAAATTATTTATTTAATTGCTATGGCATTGGGGACCAAACCCTGGTTCTTGTGTATACTAGTCAAGTGCTCTACCACTGAGCTGCAATCCTAGCCCAATTATAAGAATATTTAAGGAGAAACATTCTGGAAATGGCTGCTTGAAAATATTATAAATACGGAAAAAGGAGATTATTTTATCCTGAGATGACCACAGAAGTCAATAAACATATTAATTTCCTCTACTCTCTGCCATCCTTGTGCTGTCAGTGTCCATTACTAGGTATGCTAACAGTGAAAGTGGGCAAGTGTAGTTCATCTAGGCCAGTCGTTTGGGGCAAAGACTAAGGTAAGGAATGGAAGATAAGGGATATGCAGAGCAATAGATTTCAAAGGTCTTAAAATGGTGTGTGAATGAGCTTCACTGAAGCATTTTTTTTTGTGGTGGTAAACTGCTGGAAGAACAACTAGCTAAAATGTGGTGGATGTGTAACACGAAATTCCAGGAAGCATGTGGAAAGCATATTACATGTACAGTGATCCAAAAGGCAAACCTTAAAGTGAAAGTGCTAAGGGGGAAAATATGAAGAGGACTGAGATATGTCACATGATAACACATCCACAGTAAAAATACATGCAGTGAACACAACAAGAGCACATATAAAAGTACATATGTATTCAGCATAATATGAAGAAAAACAGGAAAAGAGAATAAATAAATGTGTAAATATCTGCATAATACAATGAAGATCTTGCATGCAACCTGTGGTGACGATGATAATATTCTACAAACTAAGACTTCTGATTAATTTGGTGAGAAAATTTAATTAATAAATCCAAAAGACAGCAAGAAGAGAGAAACATTATTGTAGAAATAAATCTGATTGCAGAAATGTAAACATATTAAATATTCTAGTTGAAGACTGTCATAGTATACAAGATTATTTTTAAAATCAATTTTCTAGGGGAATACATATAAAGCAGATTTTTAAGTTAAAATATCATTAACAATAAGAGTATTACTTAGTAATGATAGGAATTTTTAAAGGTTTAATTTTCCAGAACAATACAATAATCTAACATCTTGTAGACTGAATAAATGGTCCATAAATATACAAAAAGTAAACACTGATAAGTCAAACAGGAGAAACTAACAAATCAACAACATACTGATAGATTTTTAACACATTTCTTTTATTGATTAAGCAGACATAGTTAAATTAGTAATAATGTAAGACATAAACACAAAATTTAATGATCTAAGTGTCACTTATACAACAGTGCACAACAAAATGATAGAACATACAGCTCTTTAAGCTTATCCAAATGATTTCTCATTCTCTTCATGATACACTTTCGAGATGTAGACCAACCCAGACATAACATTGAAACCACCAGTTTAAAGACATTCAAGATACACAAATGCCATGAAGATTGAATGGAAAAAGATCTATGAAAAAGGAGAAAAACAACCCTTTCAATCTCATTTAGCCCCACTTTTTCCCTTGAGATATTTGCTGATTCTTTAATAGAAGTCAAAATGTTGATTAACCAAAACTTTCAGCAGACTTAAGAGGTAATAGCCAGCAAAGTAGATTTCTAAACTTTGCATGGGTTAAAAGTGTAGTAAATACCTCATGCTTTCAACTGGAACTTCTGAAGTGCCACCTGCTAGAGAGAATTAAATGAGAAACTGAGATCCAGTCATTAAAACAAAATTTTAGAGAATAAATAAAACATCCAGAGCTCAAATTATCCCCACAATTTTTATACATAATGTTCAGCACCTCTAAAAATTATCCAAAACATCATAAGACACAAGGCAAATGATCAAATACAAGATGAAGACCTATGTGGAAAATACATTTGAAATTCACCCAGATATTAGTGTTATCAAAATAAAAATATGAATTTTATCTATAAAAAAATTAGATATGATGGAAAACATCATTTGATAGTTGGAAACTAAAAAGAATAAAACAGAAAGTAATATAAATGAAATAAAACTCAATGGATGTAGTTAATAGCTGATTGGAAAGAGCTAAAGAGAGAACAATGAACTGGAAGTCAGGAGACATTAAACAGAATGAATCTTAAAAGTAAGAAAAATTTCATAGGGGATATAACCACCCTTCTACCTTGCCATCCCTGGAGTCCCAGACAGAGAAAAGACAGGGAATAAAACAAAAACAATATCTGAATATGTAATGGCCAAAAATAATTAAAATTATTAAGACATAGATAACAGAAGTTCAAGAAACAGGAAGAAAGAACAAAAAAACCATATGTATATTACAATAAGTTGATGGAAGGAAAAGAACAATAAAAATAATAAAAGCCATCAGGAAAAAAGAGAGAAATGTTACATTTAATGAATGAATAAAAAGATTGAAAACGAATTCGTGAACAACAAAAAAGTCAGAAGCCAGCTTAGATTTCAATTTCCCAGTATAGGAAAAATGAAAACCTAGTAGAAATATTCAGAAAAAGAAAGATTTTTTCAAAGAAACAAAACCAGAAATATATGTCATCAATATATCCAAACTAAAGAAATCACTAAAAAGGCGTCTTTAGACTGAATAAAAATGGCCCATGAAAAGCACAGAGATGCAGGAAAGCATTAAGAAAATACAAAAGGTTAATATGCAAGTAAATCCAAATAAATATGAACAACATTACCTTTGGAAACACATTTATAACCTATATATGAGAAATTATATTTTAAAGAAAGGATTTCTAGCCCTGTATGGTGGGGCACACATATAATTCCAGACTGAGGCAGAAGGATTGGGAGTTCAAAGCCAGCCTCAGCAACTTAGTGAGGTCCTAAGCAACTCAGTGAGACCCCATCTCTAAATAAAATATAATTTGTACTTTATATAATTTATATACCCCGGGTTCAATCCCTGTTATGAAATTTTTTTTAAAAAAAGGAAGGATTTCTAGAAATAAGAGGGCATATGTATGTATATATGTATATATTTATGTATATAAAATTATGTATAAATATATACATAATTACATTGAACAGGGGCTGGTATTGTGGCTCAGCAGTAGAGTACTCACCTAGCATGGTCGGGACCCAGGTTCCATCCTCAGCACCACATAAAAATAAAGGCATTGGGTTGTATCCATCTACACCTAAAAATAAATATTAAAAAATTACATGGAATATACAATATTACACACAATACATTAAGGTATAGCTTTGAGAGGTATGAACATATATAAAGTTCAATATCACCAAAAATAAATGAATCAAGATTTGAATTACATTTTTAGAGAAACACATGACATTACTAAAAGTCTTTATAGAACTGAATAACCTGGGAAATGCACATCCAATGATGGATTGAATGACTCAATAGGATGTCACTTTTCTCCCATATTAATCTATTTATTTCCAGTCAAAAGACTTAAAAATTACAGCTTTGTGTTCAGCCGAAAATGCATGAAAAGCTGTCTCCAATATGTACTTAAGAAAAAAGAGCTAGGAATAGCCAAGACAATCTGAAGTAGGACAATGTGAGAAAATTTGATTCACAAGATAACAAAATTGATTATACTTTTAAATGATGCCCTTTTGCAATGATGCTAAGATAGACATATTGACCATGGAATAGATGTCCTGGAAGTAAGCCTGCATGCTTATGATAGAACAAGCTTTACAGATCCCTTGGGAGGGGGAAGGCAGAAAAAATGACTTGACAAATGATACCTGGATATTTGGATACTCATATGGGGAACAGATATGAAATCGTAACACTAACTCCTACTATCATCCATGAATTCTGTTTTCAGATAAACTAAAGCAAGTGTTTAAGGCAAAATTATGAAAAATAGTAAAGTATATCATTCAGCTCAGAGAAAGCAAGACTTCTTAGATACAAAAGAAAGATTTCTTCGAACAATGAAAGCTCTAAGGGAAATATTGATAAAATTGACAACTTAAGAATTTCTCTTTATTAAAAGACACCATATGATGCAAAGATGAATCATAAATTGAAAGAAGCTATTCACAACACATTAGCATCAGAATACCTAAGAAACACCTACACATGAATAAGAAAATAAAATAATGTATACTAAAGTCATATGAAATAGCACTTAACACCCACCACCTCAGATGTTGGAAAGAATGAAGAACAACTAGAACCATTTATTTAGTGCTGGTGGGAGAACAAAAAAATAAATAAACCAAATTATAAACTAAATTTTATTTTTATAAAGTTCAAAAACTTAGAAAACAAGCCATACATTATTTAATGAAAAATATGTAATAGGACCATCAAAAATGAAGTAATGATAAAAATTCAGGTAGTGATTGTCTCTGATGGACACACTCAGAAACTAAAGATAATGGTAATAGTCTTTTTCTTAAACTTGGTTCAGTGTTTCACTATTTCTGATGTCTGATATGTATTTAATAAGTAATTATTGATAATTATTTAGCCATTAGTAAGAACAGTTTTCAAATAGAGTTTAGATATCCTCCTACATAGATTCTAAGTAGCAATAACAGTTGGCTGATAATTTCTCAGAAATGGTACATTGGCTCTACAGCCTGGACAGCATATTTCATAATATTTGGAACAAAGCAAGTTCTGAAAATTCTAGCCCTTTTGTAACCTTATTTAGCATCCTCTTGGCAGAAGGCTATAATTGCTAATCAAAGGAAAGTCCTTCAGATGGGTCTTGGAATGCTCAATAATCAGGCATGAACTATCACAGATTTTTAACAAAAATGCATTCACAAAGGAAGCTCTCTATACGTGGCATAGTTTCTAACAGAGCACTTCGGAACCCAGATGTATGGAATATTACAGGACCACCCTCATGAGCTGGATACGCATATTGACTTACATGAACTAGAGAAGAATTCTTTGAGCTTGTTTCTTGACAGTGGGTAGAAATTAATTCTCCAATGTAATATTAAAACTCAGATGAAAAATCGAAGTTTCAGCATAAGAAGCTGGCAAAAGGCTTCGTGTGAATGACAGGTGGAGGGAGTGAACACTTGATACAGTAATTTGTCTGCAGATCTCCATGATTCCCCAATATAAGCTTTATGCCTGCCACTACCTGAAGATCTCACCCCACACTGAATATCCCCAGTAAAAGTGACAATCATCGCTCAGAGTGAATGCATTTTGTTTCAGTCAGCTTTTTTTAGTGCTGCCAATAAAAGACCTGTCCAGAACAATTTTAGGGGAGGAAAAATTTATTTGGGGGCTCACAGTTTCAGAGGTCTCAGTCCATGGACAGCAGGCTCCATTCCTCAGGGCTCAAGGTGAGGCTGAACATCATGGCAGAGGAGTGTGGCAGAGGGAACAGCTCACATCAAAATCCGGAAGCAGGAGAGAGAGACCCCACTCTCCAGATACAAAATATATACCCCATAGCAACACCCCCAATTAACCACTTCCTCCAGCCACATGCCACCTGCCTCTAGTTACCACTCAGTTAATCCCATCAGGGATCAATTAACTGATTGGGTTAAGACTTAAAACCCAATCATTTCTCTTGCACTGGGGAATACTTCACATCCAAACCATAAAACATTTATAACATCCTTTCTGGACAGAAGATGACCTCAGAGAGAGTCCAATAAGCAGAAGAGGAAGGATTCTGATTCCAAATTCACCTGAATGCATGAATAAGAACAGCAGGAAGCTCAGGATGCCCTAGTGGTGACCAGATTGTGACACAGCAAGGAAATGGATAAGGAAAAGTATATTAGTGTTGAGAAGGCAAATATCACCCACCTCACTATTTTATTCACACTCCAACATCTCATCAAGAACCTGTGTGTTCCACATTCTCTCAGAGAAAGAACTAGAACATGATACTCCTGTGAGGAGGGGGAGAAAAACCTCTCTCACCTTTAACAAAATCCATGAAATGGACTGCCAACCATCATTGTTTCCATTAAAGGATAAAAGGAGCAAATTACATTTTCTTAAATACTATCTGTTTAGTTGACCTCTATGAAGGAATGCTACCCTCCACCCCTTTTAGGTCAACACATCTATCTGAAAAATTCAATTTATTATCAGTTTGCTAATTTAAAATTACCTAGACAACAAGATAGAAAATCACTTAAACTGAAATAAATTGCCTAACTTCACCATGTTTTCTCTTTATTAATAATTGATATATGTCAGACATGAAATAAACAATGTGGAAGTGACTATAACCCTACTGCATAATACATAATCAGATGCTTTAAATCTCTTTAAAATGCAGCCACTAGCCACGTGTGGCTACTGAGCACTTGACACATGGCTGGTACAATTGAAGAGCTAAATTTTTAAGATTTAATTTAAATTTGAAAGCAAACAATGAACTTTATTTGAAAACATCAAAGTATGACCTGAATAACTTGAACCAAATTGAACTATGAATCAATTTTTCTATTTTTAATTTTTTCAAATTTGAATAAAGACTACATATTTCTGGTGAAATATTAGCCTCCAAATTGAGATGCATTTGAATACACACTAAACTTTCTTTTTTTCTTATTTTTAATGGTGCATTATCATTGTGCATAATGATGTGATTTGCTATTACATGCACACGATATAACAAGATTATTTGGCCAATATCATTGCCCAGTATTTCCCCTTCCTCTCCCTTCCTCTCTGCCCTTGTTTCCTTTCCTTTACTCTACAATTCTGTAAGATTCCCCTCTGCCCCCACAGCTTTCTTTTCCTTTGACTTCCCTAGCTTTTCGCACACAGGAAAAAATATATGACTTCTGACCTTATGAGTCTGGCTTATTTTGCTTAACATAATGAATGTTCTCAAATTTCATATATTTTTCTATAAACGCCATAATTTCATTTTTTATGGCTGAATAAAATTTCGTTGTGTGTATTTATCATATTTTCTTTATCCATTCATCCATTGATGTTCACCTAGCCTGGTTCCCTAGTTTGGCTACTGTAAATTGTGCTGCTATAAACAAAGCCATGCATATACCACTGTGGTACGATGACTTTAATTCTTTAGAGTAAATACCGAGGAGAGGTCTTGTAACGAACCTCCATACTGATTTCATTAGTGATTGCAGTACCCAGTAAATTTCAAAGACTTAATATAAAAAAGCAAATGTGCAGTATCACATTAATAATTTTAAATTGATTACATATTAAAATGACAACATTTTAATGTATTGGATCAAGTAAAATAAATTATTAAAATTAATAATCATTAAAATTAATAAGTTTAATCTTTTACTCTGTATCTTTTTATTGTGACATAAAAATTATGAATAACATTTATGTGTTTATATTTCTGTGGTGCTATGAAGGGCAACTCTGGCCATGCGGACTATGGAGAAAATGTGGAACTGAGTCACATTTTTAGACAAGATTCCTTTGGTTTATACTTGTGTGAGCATGAGCAATTTACTTAACTCTTCTTATTTATTTATGTAAATTGAAGTCATAATGTTGACCTTAGAAGAGTGTCATAAGATTTAAGTAAAAATGCCTTTTGAAAACACCTTTCATAAGTCCCAAAATATTGGGCTGTTGCCAGTTATTTTCAAATATTTTTATCTTTAATCCAGGGTACATTTGAATTGCAAATAAATGAAGGCTTAGAAATAATTAATCTTCTATTTAATCACTATGAATGGCAAGGTTGGCCCTGAGCTCTAAAACTGAATGCCATGAAGTCTCCAGACTGCCAAGAGGTCCTTTTATAGCCAAGGTTCGAAGCACTGATTTCTAAGGTAGAAGTCTAGTTTTTAATATTTTTGGCAACCCTAGTGGTTGTCTTTAACAGTTTCAAGCTATGGCCTGCAATCCACTTTAATAAATTTGTTTTATTAGTTAGTAACCTGGGCAGAAGAGAAAAAAATTAAAAAGGCAGCAAAGGTAAAAGGTAATTGAGTTCTTGGGTTAGGTGCCAAAGCAAGTCAGATCCTGTTTTCCTCCCAGATCAGGGAGAGAAGGAGAACTATGCATGCAATAAATAAAATTAAATAGTGGCTTCATTCATCATAGTTAACAGATTAATCTGCACTGGAAGGGTGGGCTGGTGAAATGTTTGCAAGGATTGGAAAAATTTGAGACAAATTTACAAGGCTGTTCTACATACTAAGGCAGAGTTGACTCTAAAAATAATTTGTGGACATCCTGTATTTGAACAGAAAACCTCACTTTAAAAGCAATGTGAAAATAGCCAGGGCTGGGGTTGTGGCTCAGTGGTAGAGTGCTCACCTAGCACCTGTGAGGTGCTGGATTTGATCCTCAACACCACATAAAAATAAATAAATGAAATAAACGTATTGTGTCCAACTACAATTTTTAAAAATATTTTTTAAAAAGAAAATATCGAGCTCCATTGCATATTTTAATCCTTTAATTAATATGAGAGTCACATTATCTGTATAAATGTATAACAATTAATTGATTAAAGTGGCCTCTTATTTGCATTTCAAAATCCCAATCAACAGCAAAAAAAAAAAAAAAAAAAAAAAACTGGTTTCTTTACTTAAAGTTGCTTCATGACTAAATACACTCTATTGCAATCCTTGAGCCTTGTCAAAAGGCTACACTGCTGACTGGAGTTATTATATTCACTTAAAAAGAGAAACTTGCCCCGTCTGGCTTACACCATATCTTGTGATGAGAGCTCCTTCTTCCCGGGAGTTGTTAGCTCATTTTATCAACTGTGAAGTTAACAGCCAACAATTCTTCTACAGTGATGCCTGTGTTTCTTTTTTATCATATTTTTGAATGATTCTAAGGAACGAATAGATTTGAATTACAAGCTTTCAGCAGATAACTCCCTAGCTTTCTTGGTGGCGTTGGAGACATAATTCTTTACCCCTCCTTCTGATTTCTCGGACACCATAAACCCCTTAGACAGCCAGAAGTTCATCCACTATAACTCTCCCGGCTGCCCTTTTTGCCATCCATCCCTGGATGAATTGTACCAGCATGTATATTTTGCCTTTCCTAGTTTCCTGGCTAATGACAGGATTAATCTGGTCCCTATGTAAAGCATAGTGTGGAGATGGAAGCCATGAACAATGTAAGAGAAAGAAAAAAATTTTTAATTTTTAAAATTTTTAATTTATAAAATTAATATGATATTTTATGAAATTAATTTTCTAAAGTATCATTTAGAAAGAAAAATATAAAACTTCTGGAGAGAACTTCAAACATTTTAGCAATTATTTTCAATTTTACCAATAATGCTATTAGTCAGTGCTTAAGGGACATCATAGCAAGTGACCACAATGAATTATCTTTGAATATCACAACAATCTATAATACAAGTGCTATTATCATATCAACTTTACAGCCTCTCCGAGACTTAAAAGAGATTCACATGATGGCTCTGAGGGGGTGGTGTGCATTCCTCAGTCCATTCCCCATTTTGCCAGGGGGACAGAGTCTTTACAAGAGCTTCTTCAATGCTAGACTTGAAGAAGGGATGCTGCCCCTGGTTTTACATTCTAATCTTAAAATGATACACACCCCTGTACTAACATTTCATTGTCAAAGCGAACTGCACGGCCACGTGCAACTCTAAGAGGAGAGACTGGATACACGTGCTCAGAACGAGAACTGGAACCCGTGTGAACTGCCCTAATGACCCCCCACAATATCAAAGCAATTTTGTTCTGTTCGGGAGTTATGTGAACCCAATTAGTATGATATGCCTTCTGGTTAAGTTTCCCTGTAAACACTTTCCAATTCCCATAATCAACTTAGAGTCACAGTCTATACTTTCATTGCAGGAATAAATGGCCCTAAGAAAAGTTAGTCTATTAACTTGGAGTCAAATAACAAACACTTATCTTTAATCATTATTTTTTTTTTACTTGTTAATTGAGCCAGCAACTTGGAGCTGCTTATAACAATCCGTATTACCTCACTTTTCTTCCTTAAAGTGCTTTTCAAATAGCTTTTCTCCATCACAGATGTCCTTCCTAGAGTGCCAGTTTGAGGTTTTTCCTTGCTTTAGCTAGACCATAAATATGATTTTTAAAAATGAAGAATATCTGTCCCTTTCCCTGGCTTCCTTATCCCCTGATTCTATACACTCTCAGTAAATAAGCATGGGCTTCTGTTTCACTTGAGAGTTACGTGCCATCGCTTTTTGGAATTGCTGAATAAGGGGTGTAGAAATTTCTGAAGTAATGTTTAGGGGGTCTTCTGACTTGATTGACATATTAATTCATTTGAAGAGCCTTAGATCTGTCTCAGTGCTGCTGAATTTTTTATCCACTTACTTAATATTTTGCTGTTTTATGACATTCAGAAGATTTCCCATCCTAGGGCATTGGGGAAATATTGTAGAATCCTTCGTCTCACTTTCTTCTTATTATTAAATTATAAAATATTTTTAAGTATTCTGTATGATAATTTTGTTCATTTTTCCTGAAACCTAGCAGTATGAATTTCACAGTTGAGCCATGAATAAAGGGGTTATAGAACAAACCATTCAGAAAATAAATACAAAAAATGTTTAATGCTAAACAGATCTTTTATATAGTAAAACACTAAAAGCACTTGTGTTATTTTTTTGGAGTCTAGCTACAATTAAAAAGAAAATACTTAGCTGGTTGCAATGGTGCAAGCCTGTAATCCCAGTGCTCAGGAGGCTGAAGCAAGAGGATTGCAAGATCGAGGCTGGCCTTAGCAACTTAGTGAGACACTACCTCAAAATTAAAAGAGAAAAAGGGCTGAGGATAGTTCAGTGGTAGATCACATGGCTATCATGTACGTAACCCTGGAGTCAATCCCTATGTCAGCCAAAAGGAAGTATTCAAAATGAAAAATAAAGAGAAAAAAATTTAAATAAAAACCAGCTAAATTTTCTTTTAAATATTAATTCTTTCAATGTTTTTCAGCAAACAAGTTTTATTATTTCTCTGTCACATGCTACAGATAGACCTTTTTAAACCAGAAATGTTTTAAAAAGTGACATTATCACTGAATTTTAAGGATAAAACACTTATTTTAATTACAATTTACAATGCAACAAATTATTTCATCATTAGTCTAAAAACATGACAAAATACTTGAGATGTGAGGGGGAAAAAGGATGCCGATGACATTGATGTTATTTGGAACATTGGCCCAGGATATAATTATAGTGATAGCTTTTATTATTGTTCTTTGTCCTCAGAAGATAGGTCAATTCAATTAGTGTGGTTTTATTTTCATTAACTGCTCCTCATAAAATTATACTTGTCCTAGCACACAATTTTAGCAAAAACAAAAAAAATGTAAGCATACAATAATAATATATGTGAATGTTCTGTACTTTTTAAATATTTTATGACTTGGATTACATTCTAATATTTATCATGGTATATGTTAACATCTTAATTTAAAACAACAGGGTGGTATATATTAAGCTATGTCTCTGATGCTCCAACGCTTTTCATAACTCTCTTCATGTGTATCTGTTTTTCTTTTATCCCCCTTCACCTGAAAAGCTTGGGAGCAGTAATGGTTCTCTAGAGATGTTTTTGTGAGACTTCGAGAGCATCCATGACATTTCATTAAGGCATATAAGTAAAAATGACTAAAGAGGCAAGTTCTCCACAATGGCAACAAATCATTTTTGGACTGGGACCTATAGCACTATCTTAAAATATAAAAACGGAACATATTCAACAAAACGCTTCCATCAAAACATTTCTTTTAATATGGTTGCTTCTCTTCTGTGGGTGAAATGTTTTTTGAAAGAATAAGCACTGCCATCATACAGCAGTATCCATTCATTATTCTGTGGCAGGCAGCATACGGAGAGTTAGACTTACACATTATCTCGTTTAGACCTTATGTCAGGCCTGAAAGGTAGGCATTTTTTTTTTTTTTTTTTTTTTGCCACAGTGTAAGACATAACAAAATCTGGCTCACAAAAAAAATAAAGAAGCATGTCCAAGCTTAAACTTACTAAAGTTCTAAATAATTATATTGCATTTACTATGAGTAGATGCACTAAGTATGATTTTCCTACATACTACCAAATAGTCTTTGAAACCTATTAAATTTTTCCACTAAATTATTTTTTCCCAAAACGCATTTATCCCTATCTTTGTCCAATGAGGAAATCCTCATTTATATGTCTAATGACAAGAGAACTGTACAGGATTTAAAGAAATACTCTTACAACTTCATGGCTCCTTTCAGAGAATGAAAGGGGTTCTATTTTTGTCATCCAGGATTTCCTATGGTCATTAATAACTCAAAGTACCCTTCAGGGTTGGGGATATAGCTCAGTTAGTAGAGTATTTGCCTTGCATGCACAAGGCCCTGGGTTCAATCCCCAGCACCACAAAAAAAGAAAAAAAAAAAGTACCCTTCAAATGCTTAGCAAATCTCCTCTAATTTACATTAGTTTGCATGGATGCCTCAGGTACCCCACGGGTGTTAAGAGTTACTGACTTGAGAGCAAATTCCCAAGATGCTACCAGGCAACAGAATCCTAGAATCTTGTGGGGGATGGGGGTGGGGGGGATAGTAATCTCTGTCAACACTTGAAAAGAAAAAAATACTCAGTGGGAACTTGCATAATGCTTCCTGAAGGTACCACTAGGTAATTTATAAGGGGGAAAAAACCATAAGATATTTCACAAGCAAGCTTTAATAAAATTAGGAAGTTGGTTTTGTGTTTTTAGTTGAGTACTTCTGATTATATACCTATAAAAGAGGCTCAAAATTATAATCTTGGCACTTCAATTTAAGTAATTTCTAGGGAAAATGTTCAAGAGTTAATATTCTTCAGCAAATATGGATATGAGATATTCTTTTTTATTTGCTTATTCGAGGCAGGGCTCACTAGATACCCAAACTGGTCTCCCCTCCTGAGCACAAGTTATCTTCCAACCTCAGTCTCCCCAGTAGGTGGGATTGGAAGCACACATTACCACATCTGGCTCTGTTTGATATCCTTAAATATCTTGAAAATAGATAAAGAAATTCTCAAGATACAAAGACACATATATGGACAAACATTTGCTAGCTAGTAAACAATTTATATAACAATTTATATAAATTGCTAGCTAGTAAACAACTTTTATAAGAAAAATTCAGTAACTTTTAAAGTTCTTCTTTATATTTCTAAATTATAGTGACAAGATTGATTTGAGTTTCATGGAAAACCAAAAATTTTTAATTCATGCCGCACATCATGGTGAATTAAGTCATCTATCTACCTGAGCAAAGTCCATGTCTAATATTAACCCCCACCTCTATGTATATACAACTCAAGATAAAATATACCTCAAGAAATCTAACAATAAAAACAAAATCTGTCTTTCTGCAAGAAAAGACATGGTAGGCAGACCTTTTAGAGGTTTCACAGAAGATCAATGCACAACTGAAATATCTTTTTTTGTGTGTAAGATAGATTAGCAAGTAAGAACATTATTTCAATTAGAATATTCATCTGTTAGTTTTTTATTGCTATGAGGGTTGGAAGAAAGATAGCTAGGTAGATGGATAGATGAAAGAAAGAGAAAGGAAGGAAGAAAGGAAGAAAGAAAAAGGAAGGAAGGAAGGAAGGAAAGAAAGAAAGAAAGAAAGAAAGAAAGAAAGAAAGAAAGAAAGAAAGAAAGAAAGAAAGAAAGAAAGAAACAGGAGAAAGGGTCTCTGTTAAAATTTCCATAGGAACTCATTAAAAGTCATCTTCAGGATATAGAAGTGATAAAAGCAGTGGCACTACTTAACTTTCAATGTTGCCAGACTAATACTAGTTAATATCACCCTGATTTATTAAATTATTGGATGTGAAAATTCCTAGAAGAAAAGATAGAACATAATCAGAGGCTTCCCTGGATTCAACCTCTCACTTAAATGGCAGGAGTCCAAGAGATCCAGCTAAAACTAGCTACACTGAAAAATAGAGTTTGAGTCAATAAGCTCAGAAAGTAATAGAACTATCATAAAATAGGGACTTTCTAAGAGGGATGCTTATTGATTTACTTGTTGTTTTTTTCTAAATATGCAAAATAATATTTTGTAAAATGTTATGATAAAAGAACATGAAAGTCTGCTTCTCAAGTATTTTCTTTGGTCCTCAGGTTTTCCTACATATATTATCTAGTCATATTTATTGTATTCGATCGCCATTATAACTCTACAAATTGGATATTATTGTGTTCATTTTAGTGTTCGAAAAGAGATCTCAAAGTTTTCCATATGTAAGGGTGTTTCAAATTTGTGGGCATATAAAATTACCATAGCTCAATAACAAAAATCCAGATCCCAAGTCTCTTCCCTTCTAAAGTGTTTAACTCAGTAGGACTGAGGTGGAGATTGGAAGTCCATATTTTAAACAAGCATTCATAGTGATCTTGAAAATGTAGTCAATTTGAGAAGCATGGCTTTCCACCAAACTCCTCTGCAGAAGAGATGACAAAGACCGTGTTTAAGAGGCAGTCCAGATAAACTGAAAGAAAATAACTGTATATTTTTGTTTTACAAAACAAATTTATCATCTTGCAAATGAAAGAATATAAAAACATGCACATTTTGTTTAATTGCACATGAAAACAGGACCATGGTACTTTCGGGCTTGCGTTAACATGGCAACAGCAGCAATGTAGAGATGACCATTTTGTTCCTTAAAAATAACTCTGACTGGCCAGCACAAGCACAGTACGTGTGGAGTCAATATAAACATTTGACATAGCAACAGGTTGAAATAGGGGATACTACAGGAATCCAAGAAAATGTAGCTTTGTTCCAGTAACTGATCAATTTATGGGAGCAAAACATATCCGCACTACCAGATAAAAATTAAGTTTTTGCATATGGTATTAATTTTATTAATAATATTAATTAATTTTATTGATAATAGAGGATTTAGTTAGTGAGTCAATTTTTAAAATGAGAATATCCCCAGTATTGAAAGGAGTTGTGACAGTAGCACTGACCTTGATCTTGAAAAGTATCTTAAAGGGGAAGAAAATTATAGAGAATGGCAGGAAGAACATGGTGCCCCGACCCTGGAGAGAAGACCAACATTTTGGTGGTCCACTTAATTAGTATGGAAAGTCTGAATGGTTTGGGTCACAAGAGACATTTTTGAAAGAACTATTCAGCATTTTCATGAAACTGAATATTATCTTAGATTCATTCACTCATTCACTTAAGCAATAGTCAAACATAGACAAAATTTTGTTATTGTTAATAATTTTATGCAAGCAATTAAAAATCATTAATATCATCTTCAATTTCTATTTTTAACCATGCTTACTTCTTTTCCTATGAGGACAGTTGATTAGTAGATATTTTAATGGAATTATTTTCTAAATAAGGTATTTTTATCTTCTCACTCTATCTTATCTAGCATATTATAAATTTCAAAATCTGGATTAAATTTAATAAACCATTGATATGAGATAGTAAAATCTAGAAGTATAGGGAAAAAAAGTGATTTTATTTATACTTGTCCTTTTATTTTTTAAAAAAAGAGAAAAGTATATTTTTAACTACCAGTGAAGCCACATTTAGCAGATAAATGTCCTTAATAATCTGATTCAGATTTATGACTTCATCATCTACACTGAGGTTCTGTGATGGGTAAAGGAAAGAAAAAAAAATGCCTTGTTTCCTCCATGAAGCATGAACAGGCTATTCAATCTGGTTTTCTTTCCTCATTACAATCATCTTCAGTTTGATTTCAAATGGTTTGACTTCTTGTCTCAAGTCATGCACTTGAAAATCATTAGCTTCAGTTGCAATTCAAATGCAGGCAAGGGCTGCACTGTAAAGGATATCCTCTAAGATTTCAACATTATGTATCCCTAATGAGACAAACAGGAAATTTTTTCATCAGTAGCATTGCTGTTAGATTTAAGAGGGTCAAGTATATGGTAGTTATTATCTGACAGATACCACCTTATCCTTTACACGGAAAAAATGATTCACTGTAAGTGGTCGACAATCTTTTTCATCACTTCTTCCAGGCTCTTGTTTTTATTGCCTCTTTATACTGAGATTAGAAGCACAAATGCATTGCCATCCTGAAGCAGTCTTTTCCAGAACCACCCACCCCCCACAGATTACACCTTGCCTTGCACATCATAACAATGACCAGTAGCATTTACTCTAGTGTAAAGCAAGGACAGAGCAAACAGAGCTCTCTTTGTGATGTCAGATAATGCAGGAGAGCTCTCTGGGTACATGCACGGTGTCCCCCAGTTCCTCTGATTTCAGCACAGCATTGATAGACAATACCACACAAGTTCAGATAGCCACTCACCCCAAGCATGCTCCACTCCCAGTATTTTTCATTTTCTGCCAAGAACATTCTCCTGCAATAAGAACTCAGTTCACAATATGGAAGCACAACCTGGATACTGGATTAGTACTTCTAGCAGCAGCCCCTGCTGGGGGTCCAAAAACAAAAAAAAAAAAAAAATAAATGATCTTGCCTCCTGTCCTTGGAATGACAAGTTCTGGCAATTCAGACAGATACTCTACTTATCCACGGGACTTACTGGAAGCAAGCGAATGCTTCACACAGCCACAACCTCTACAATATACCTGCATGCTAGCTCTAATTCCATCCTGGTCACCCCTCAGCTACTCCACTCCTGATTCCTGGATCATTTCTAAATTAAACTCCTGGTACCCAAGTCCTTGTCTCAGGCTCTACTTCCAAAAGAACATAAACTGAAACAGAAAACTTTGTTATCAACTTGCTCTTCCTCTAGAAGAGGGATCAATTTTTTCTCTAAAAGAACAACTGGGGAAATGCAAACCAAAACAACACTAAGATTTTATTTCACTCCAGTCAGAATGACAATCATCAAGAATATGAATGATAATAAATGCTGGAGAGGATGTGGGGAAAAGGTCCACTTACCTATGGTTGGTGGGAATGCAAATTAGTACAAGCACTTTGGAAAGCAGTATAGAGATTCCCCAAAAACTAGGAAATGGAACCACCAAATGACCCAGCTACCCCACTCTTCAGTATTCATCTGAAAGAACTAAAATCTGCATATAATAGGGATGCAGCCACTACCATGTTGACATCAGCATAATTCACAATACTCAAATTATGGAATCAACCCAGATCCCCCTCAATAAAAGAATGGATCAAGAGAATGTGGCATATATACACAGAGGAATTTTACTCAGCCATGAAGAAGATTAAAATAAGCATTTGCAAGTAAATGAGTAGAAATGGTAATTTCTATCATGCTAAGTGAACTAAGCCAGATTCAGAAAATTGAAGGTTGAATGTTTTCTCTCGTATGTGGAAGGTAGAGCAAAATAAGGCAAAGAAGCCAGGAAGAAAGGAATGGGATATCATAACGATAGGGGAAGATCAGTGGAGTAGAAGTAGAAGGATTAGAGGAGGGAGGAAGGAAGGAAAAGGGAAAGAAACATGGAATTAATTGTTTTAATTATATTAAATATATGCATAAATGTACCAATTTCACTTTTATGAACATATATAGAAAGAACCAATCAAAACTGAACAAGAGTGAAAAGACAATCAGTAAAATAAAAGAGGGAGAAGAGGGGATGGGAGGAGGGGAGGAAAAGAGGAAGAATAGAGATTGAAATCAAATCCTCATATGTATTTGGTCAAAATGAACCCAAATACCATGTATAATTAAAATACTCTAATAAAAAAAGAACAAATAAATAAATTTAGGCAGATCACATGGGCTTTGTCACTGCTACTTGATTCTTCCATTTTAGAGTGAACAATGCATAATGAATGGGCATGAAGGTGTTCTGATAAAAATTTATTTTCAAAAACTGGTGGATGGCCATGGATTGTTGATTCCTGGCAATTTCTTTCTAATGCCTTAAAATACATTTAGTTTTACCTGAGCTTAAATATCCTAGTGATAATAATGATAAAATTTAAATTGCCTTTTATTAAAATTATTATGTAAAGGAATATTTCTTGGCAAGTGCTTTTCACACATTCTCATGTTTGAATCACAACATTCTCATTTCATTTATGATGAAACTTTAGCTCAGAAATGCTATGCTAGTCATTCATGTTGTTCACCAAGAGTTGCCCTTCTATTTTCCTTTGTCATTTTTTTACAAAGTAAATCTTATAATGCATATCAAGGTCTACAACATGACTGTATAAGCTACACATATACAGTAAACTGGTTACTATAGTGAAACAAATTAACATATTCATCGTCTCACATAGTTGCCCATTTATCCTCCCCTGTGGCAAGAGCAGTTCTGTCAAGTGCAAGAAAGAGTTGTACTTTCTGGCCATCTTCCCGATGGGGTGAGATCAAGCACTAATTTTATAGGCAATGCATTATAAAATTTAACTGGTGCCATATGATCCTCTCAAGTTCTTTTTCCCTTTGTCACATTGGACATGTAACATGAGGGAGAAATACATCTGAACTTTTGGAAGTTTCTAGTTACCACTGCCTAACTTAGTCATCCTGATTAATTCAGCAGCCAAATAACTTGTTCACTGATCCTCTATTAAGCCGCATAAATGCATAAATTAAGTTTGCATATGGGTTTTTAAACTCCAAGCCCAATCACTTCCCACTGTAGCTCCCTTACTATGTGTAGGTCTTTTCCTATACATTAAAAAAGAAATTAAGGCAAATTCTTGCTATGAAGGCCAATGATATCATCTCTTCACAGTAGTCAAAACTCAAGAAATGGGGCAAATCCTTTACCCACATCAAATTGTTTTCTTTGATATTTCAATCAAAAAGTCCTAAAATTACTACTCTCAGTCTAGGAATATTTTTGTATAAGTGCTCAAAAATATAGTTTTAATTGATGAGTCACATCTTCTAGTAAAAATAACTGGGCTCAATGACCATCATAAAAATACTTTGTTAAAATAATCCCAATCTTAAATATTGTGTAGAAGAACCATTAATAATAAGTAAATCTTTGATGGCAGAATCTGAATATAGGTTGGAATATTTTAATCAAGTACCTCGTCAATTCTCTTCAAATTATTCTCATGTCCTTTGTCACATCAGATTAGCCCTAGGATAATGTATGATTCCCATGCTTAGGATCAGAAAATACATATTTCTTAATGCAACCAAAAATGAGTGAAAATTTTAGATTTTGCTATCATACTTTACCCTAGTAAATGGAAAACATGAATAGAATAATTAATTTAGGGTTTCATTTTCCAAATATGGTCAGTAATTTTTCAGGTCATTTTTATAAAAATATATATCAAATCACAAAATATTCTTACTTCTCTCAAAATTATAAGACAGATTACCCAAATTAAACAAGTATCTCATTTTCTCTTATAGAGGGTAGTATATTATATTCCATGGTAATGAAAGGAGCAAGTAACAGGATTCTGTGGATCCATAGGCTGCCTGGCTGCATCATTACTATGGATAGAAGAAAAAAACATTTGTTTAAAAAAATAATAGAGATAGGTATCTATTTTAAAAACTAATTATTTAATATTTTGAATAAAGCCATAATGGTAGAATAAATATAACATATGGTTTGTGTCAAAGTTTCCTGAAATTCAGGTGGCCAATCTGAATTAAAATTATATGCAACCTTAGGAGATGCATCTGATTGCCTCAGGAAACATATAGATATATAGCTACCTATTGCCTGAACCGTTATGTGAAATAAAGTTTGCATAAATCAGACATTATTTATTGCACAAACATTTATAGAAGGAATTTTAGTATTAATAATTTTGGGAGAAATTTTTTATATTTATTTGTGTTGAATTTATTCTAAAAGTATTGAAATTATAGAAATAATTATAATTTTTTATTCTCTAGTTCTACATTAAATGATATTATTTTTATTCGTCCATGATATTTATCCTATTTTTAAAATTTAGCCCACCTAACATTTGAAAAAGTATTTTGAATTGACATTTTTCTGAAGAGACTCCACTTAAAGTCAAAAAATTTTAAATTAATATATGGTTATTACAAGGATGTTTTTTCACATTCTAAAAATCTATAAGTGATCTGAAATTTCCCTCAAATCTTGAAACATTCATGATAAGGGATATATTGTTTGTTTAACATTCAGCAAAAACTAATTTTATAATATTTAAAATGATATATTGATTTAAAATGCTATATTGTGTTATAGAACTAGAATTTCTGATTTATAAATTCATTTTTATATTCACCTTTTGGAAAAAAATGTGGACACATTAAACTGCTTACACAAGCTTTTTACAAAAGTACTACAAAATGAAAAGCAAAATTTGCAGTGCCATTTGGGCTGACTAATTTATCTAAAATACGATAACTGTAAAACCAGGTAGAAGGTCATAATTATCATTTTTTCTCAGTGAAATTTGTAATAGATCTCTCCACATTTAGAGAATTCAGCATTTTCCCCATTCTTACGGAGTTTAAAATAAAAAGTATCCAAGAAAGACAAACTACAATTGTAATTCCTTACTAAGACTGCATTTAAGATCCATATATGTTAATAAGTCTTATCATTTCAAAGAGGAGAAAGAATAATTCCCTTTTTTACCCTAAACATTCAGAAGAGTGGTTCTATTAATTCAAGGTCTCTTACCCTTTCAAAGGAAATCATCTAAAATTTTATGCGGCCGTTTAAATGATTGCTTTGGGAAATTTATATGGTAGTCATGGGAACAAGTAAAGAAGTCAAGGCAACGTTGATCATTTTAATGGTGAGCAAGTGATCCATCCAATTTGTAAATACCTTGGACAACTCTTCTAGGTCATGAATGATCAGAAAAGGCATTTATGCAAAATTAATGAAATAAAATACAAGCTCATTAATAGCTAGAATCCCCTAAAGTTTTTTAATTGGTGAGATTCATTATAAATACTTCATCTGAGCTTTTGAAAGGAAAAAAAAAAAAACCTTCTTACCAGAGTTATTGAATATTTTAAAAGAAAACACATTTTTTCTTTGATGACTCAGAACAAACTCTGTTTTGATGTTGTTGTTTGTTTGTTTGTTTGTTTTTTAACATTCTGAGTATTTCCATGAACAGCACTTCTCTATGAAATATACCTCTCTATCTCATCAACATTGGTCTGCCTAGAAAATATGCAAAAGTCTCAGTGTGGCTGCTTTTTACTTTACACCCATTAAAACATGAACCTTATTCCTCATATATACTATGAAGATCCTGCCTAGCACTTTGGTTATTAGAGAGGATTAAAGGGCTTTGTGCAATTAAAGACCCTGGTACAGACTAAGAGCTCAATAAACATTGACTTTTGTTTTATGGTCATGATCCTGATTTTCTAGACCCCTTCCGTATTCAAATCCCTAAAATCAGTTTTTTTTTTCTTATATCCTCCTTTACCCAATTTCCACCCCAGCCAGACTGGTACTGCATCACTTCTTGTTAAAAACAGGAAGTAACTATATCTGCCTCTATACACATTCTTACAGAACAAACATGCATGCATTTTTTGAAACATATTGAGCCATAAACATCCTTGAATCCAGTATACTTTCCTTGTCTACTTCACAATTCTTGCCATAATGGAACATGAGAAGGCTGCAGAGTGGAGATGCCTCATGACATAGAGTAAGTACTCACTGGCCATGTTGCAACATTTACTATGAAGAGACCATTGTAGAGGCACCCCAACAATTCCCTGGTCTGTGAGGACACGTTAGTCATGGGTTTAGCAGTGCTGAGCAATTCAGATGCTATAGTTTATCATTAGGACAAAAAAAAAAAAGTAAAAGAGCTGTCAGTATCTGCAGCAAGGGCCTATTGAGAAGCCACTGGAGACCTGCCTTGATGTTGCCCATCAATGGTAACTTTATGACTTGGAAGATATAATATCCAGAGGATGGCATTTAGAGGGGCAGAGACTTCACTTCCTAACTGCAGCAATGTGAATCTCTGACTCAGGAGGTGAATGCATGGGCTTCACTAGATTTCACACTCACAGGAAGCTGTTCAAAGCTGCAGCCAGGAGAACTCCCTATCCTTCCACCTTAACACAAAACCATGTCAGTTCCATGCACAAGGAAAGCTAAATGTTTAAGGAAATGCTAAAGTATACCTTCTTACCTCTATGTTTCTCTCCCAACATTTGTGATAGATTTTTTTAAAAAATCACCCACAATAGTTTTCCTTCTCTCCAATTTAGAGATGTACCTCAATGTGGTCTTGTGACTTACTCTGGTTAGTAAAACCTTAAGAAATGCAATTCAAGCAGAATGTGAACAGTGCTTGCACCTCAGGGCTCCCTCTTTCTTTGCTGCTGGGATTCTTTCATCACCATGTGATTTGGCCTGGACTGGCCTCATCAAGAATCATGTAAAGCAAATATCATATCTGCTCAACCAGCTACAGCAGCAGACCTGAGAGTGAAGCCCTCCTACATCCTCCAGCCCCAACCAAGCTGGCCCAGATCAGAATTTCCCAGCTGACATGCCAAATTGTAGGAAAATGGTTGCTGTTCTTAGCCACTGATGTTTGGGATAGTTCGTTATTCAGCAAAATGAACTTAAACTAAGCAAACAATTCTGTGTTAGTTCCAATAACACAGAATTGCAGAATAAAATAGTGTTGAATAAATATTCCTGATCGGAGTAAGATCTTTAAATACAGCAAAACTTAATGCTTTATCACTTTCTATGGGGGAAAAAAATATGGAATTTATTCTGTCTTGATGAGTAAGTCACAGGCCATGGGTTACTTAACAACATTTATCTACCTAAGAATATATTTGAATATGTATACACAGGACAAGTATTTTAAAGTAAATTAATATTGTTACTTTCACAATGAAGAATTAGGAAGAGAGACTATTTGCTTGGTTGCAACTTACCTGGGGAAGTCCTACTCAGAAGAATACATTCCTTGTAAGAGTATCCAGATGGATTTTGCTCCTCTGTCCAGAGATACAATTGCATTGGTTTTTAGTGTGAAGCCAGGAGTAATTTTGTGCTGCAATAGCTTCACTTATGTTTTACTGTAAGAATATGACCAGTGGCTTACAGAAGAAATATGATTCCTCCTTCCTGCTGAGGGAGAAGGATCTGAGGTAGTGTGCATAGTGTGTCTGCTAGTTATACAGTTGGATTTTGTTACTCAACATGAAAGCATAAGGTTAATATTCAAAGGATGGGTTGGGTATTGTTTCTTCTGAGTCATGCCAGACGTACCCTTGCTTCACTGAGTTTTTGCACGAGGTTGTATGAGCTTGCTCAACAATTTAGTTGCTTCTCTAAGATGGTGAAAAAGCTCACTCTCCAGCCACATGGCAGGCAGCTCATATCTCCTTACAGTATCTAACAGATGTAGACCACATTTAGAAGATTGAGACATTTGGGCTTTTTCTCTTAGAGCAATAATTTATTTAGTAAGTCTAATCCACAGATATTCATTTCTCAAATGCTAAGAATACTGCAAGCAATTTATCACACAAATTTTTTTAAAAGCACGCACATCAATAAAAGTGTCCCTTTCTAGTTTATAACTGAAAAATCAAGTAATGATCAACAGCAGTATTGATTTATTCCTATATATTCTCCTACTGAATCACTAATTCATTTAAGAACGATCTGGACTTACAAGGTCCACAAATTTCATGGTGTAGGATCTTTAACAAGAAAATATGGAGGATGGTTTTTAAAATGTTCTAATTTGTTGATCGTTGTCATTTCAAATAAAAATGTTAATTATGTGAAAACGAGTCAATATGGATCAACTGATATGTAAGATTGGGAAACTTTTTAAACTTGCATGCATTTTGTCTATATGTGTTTTTATATTTATTATGTATTGCTCATATTTTAGGAATCATTTTCAGTTTCAGAGTGAGAACTTCCAAGGGAGAGAAGGAGATGTTTTATTTTATTTGTGGACGAGGTTATTTCTCTTGACAAATAATATAAAGATAAACCTTTTTTCCTAGAAGTAGGGAAGAACAACTAACTGGGATTTACTTCTTTTTTCACAGTCCCAAAAGCCAAGTGATAGCTGAGGTAAAGACAAACATTTGTCTGCAAAAGTCAACATAAGCTTTACATATTCCATTCCACCCTCTCAACAAAACAAGTCTCTACCTTTGAATTCATTTTCTTTTGTCTTGCCTTAATCATTTTCCTGATCTTAAAATGTTATTCACCAATTGCTCTCTCATTGTACTTTTCCTTTTTCTTCATATGATCACACTGGTATCTTCATGTTGCAGGATTTCAAGCAGTTTCTTCAATTTAAAGATTGTCACCAAATAAATAAACATTTGAAATAATACTACTCCTGACATTTATAGAACTACTCAAACAAATCAATAACAATAAAAAGAGCTAAGTACATTATGAATCAGTCACCACAACTGTATTCATTCAAAATTAGGAAAATGTTCATAAACAATGATTTAGAGACATCTTTCCCAGGCATTTATGCTAAGAATAATTACTAAAGGATCAGAATTAATGACAAGCTTATGAATATTAGAGGGTCCTAAATATCCTCTGCAGCATTCTTGATTTTGTACGTGTGTATGTGTGTGTGTGTGTGTGTGTGTGTGTGTGTATCCCAAACATACAAAAAAACATGGAAAATGTGATTAGATAAATTCTGATATGCAACAGCCTGAGACATAATGATTAAAATGTAAGTCTGAGGACTGCATCATGGAGAATGTTTACAATATGAAGTTAAGATAGAAATCAGACTTCAATACAGCATCTGCACAGTGTTTACATCTTTGTCAAATTATGTGTGCATATCTTCGAGAACTGGAAACAATTTGGGAACAGAGTAGTAAGATTTTGAGACACAAGTTCTTTTAAAACTTTCCTCATTATTCTAATGTTTGACTATCAATTGAAAAAGCTGTTATCTACTTCTAATGAGCTGGTACTTTAAATCAGATAAAAGTATCTGGTAGAAATCTCAGTGTGTAAGCTCCCACAATGAATAGATATAGATTGATTTTTTTGTACCTACAGTTAATTTCTCTATGGGTTCCACTCCCCTGAATCTCTGTCAGCTCTTCTTTGAGGAATCCTCTTCTGTTTATCTTCATTTTTCAGTTCTAGATCATTACTCCCTCTTTCTTTATTCTTAATCACTTGGGGGTTTCAATCCACTGTTCTCTTTTAAATATCTACGCCACTCTCAGAAATATGGGGAACTGTCTTTTACTTCTACCTCTTATCTGGGCTGTAGCTTAAATTCTGGTTACTTTCCCTGCAGGCACAAATGATCATTCTGAGCCAACCTGTATCTGCCAAAGATTTGAAATTGCCTTGCTTTTCTACCTTAGTAGAAATCCCTAAATCGTCATTTTGCCCATGAGTACACTTCCTTCCTTAAACTGTGACATCTTGATTCCCTCACCACCAAGTTTTATTTTGAAACCAATATGTGGCACCCAATGCCCTAGGTTCCCATCTTCACAGGCAATCTGACCATTCTTTCTACCCTAGATGGGAACTAGGTAGCAAAGTGGAGAGAAAGAGAGAGAAAAAGACAGAAACAGAGATGACAGAAGAAGAGAGACAAAGAACACAAATGCAAAAAAAAAAAAGCTAAAAATTGGTGATTCTAGATGAAGACTGTGTTTACTAATTGTACAATTTGGCAGTGTTTCTCTTTGGAAGTATTCCAAAATAAATTGTTGGGAAAGCAAGGAAGAATGGAAAAACCAATTTGGAAGTCAACAAATATACACAAGTATTCTTTGTGGAATTTTGGTATGGGAGAGAAGAAAATTGGGAATGTAAATAAGAGAGATGGAAATCACTAAATTTCTTCCTCTTTATGTTAAAAAAAAATCATGCAGGGCATTTTACACATCTATCTGTAATTCTACTACATGTAACATTTGAGAACCTTACAAAAATTTCTCCCCAAGAAGTTACTTTTTCTTTATTATGTTTCCAAAACTTTTCCCTTCTACTTAAAAATATTATATTTTGTTAACACATACAGTGTAGAGTAAGCAAAGGCATAGACAAGTACACAAATGGAATAGAATACAGCTCAGAAGTAGAGCTATATAAATATAGCTAACCGATCTTTGAAAAAGGAGCAAAATGATATTTGGAGAGAAGACAAGATATTCTTTTCAACAAATGGCCCTAGGACGACTGTACATACATATATAGTACAAAGAATCTAAACACAGACCTTACATCCTTCACATATTGACTCAAAATGGATTGTAGGTCTAAATGTAGGACACAAAACTAGAGTTAACATTGGGGACAATCTAGATGACTTTGGGTGTGATAATGATTTTTTAGATATCAGACCAAAGGCATAATCTATGAAAAATATTATTGGGACTTCACTATAATTAAAAACTTCTCCCCAGTGAAAAATAAGGGAATGAGAAGACAAGCTATATTTTCTTTTGTAAGAAAATATTTGCAAAAGACATCGGATAAAGAACTAGGATTTAAAATACACAGAGTTTTTCATGACCTGATTTAAAAATGGACCAAAGGCTGGAATATATGCCACACACCAAAGAAAACATACAGACAGCCAATAGGCATATACAATCATTCTCCATACCAAAACTACACACCCATTAGACTGGCCAAAATCCAGAATACTGAACACGCAGTACTGAGAACATGGAGCAGCAGGAACTCTCTCTGGGTGCTGGGGAAATGCAGAATGATATAGCCACTTTGGAAGAGTTTGGCAGTTCCCTACAAAACTAATCCTACATTTAATATACAATTCAGAAATCTGGCTCCTTAAGTCTTTACCCAAATTAGCTCAAAAAATTGTGTCTACACGAAAACCTGAACACTGATGTGTATAACAGCTTTATGCATAATTGTCAAAACTTGGAAGCCACCATGACGTCCTTCAGCAGGTGAGTGGATAAACAAACTGTGGAGAATTTAGACAATGGGAAAGCAATGAGTGCACAGACTGGATAGGCATGGAGGAATTGTGAATGCATGTTCCTAAGAGACAGAAGCCAATCAGAAAAGGGTACAGGCTGCTCAATTTCAAATATATGACATTCCAAATCAGGGGAAACTCTGGGGCTCCTAAAAAGACCAGAAGTTGCCAAAAATCAGGGAGGATAGAAAGGCAAATAGGTAGGGCCCAGAAGATTTGAAGAATATTAGAACTGTTCTGTATGATACTCTAATGGTGAATACACGTCATGATACATATCCAAAACCCAATCCACAGAACCAAGAGAGAACCTTGATGTAAACTATGGACTTTGGAGAATAATCATATGTCAATGTAGATTCTTCAATTTCAACAAACATACCCCTTTGGTACGAGCTGTTGATAATGAGGAAGGCAGTGCCTGGATGGGGGCAGGGGCTATCTGAGAACTCTGTACTTTCTATGCCATTTGGCTGTGAACCTAAAGCTTCTCTCTGAAATAAAATTTCTTAGAAGGAAACACAATTCTAAAATTAGGTCAGGTATAAGCCCAAGGAATGAAATAAGAGCTAGTTACAATAACTAGTAGGAGTCACTAAATGTCACTTAGGTTATTAAAACCAAATTGTATACATTTTCATGAAAGAGTCTAACCCTCTTCCCAAGAAATGTTACTTTTACTAAATTGTGACTTTGTGTTTGCTTAACTGAGAGCATTTTCCATTTAAAAAAAATATCTTTTTAGTTGTCTGCATTTCGATGACGAGGATCTTTGTTGTAGTCAAACTTATCGAACTTCTTCCTTGGTGACAAAAAAGAAAATCAAGCATTCTTGCTTTCTCTGACACAATAAGCCTACAAGGGTTCTATCATTTTAATACATCAAATTGATGGAATCAAGCCTGGTGATGGTAGGAATGACATGGAACTTTCATGAAATAATTGAGACACAATCACATGAACTTTATGTGAACATACACAAATTTACTACCCACAACTCACCCATGAAAAGGCTGCCTCAGAGACCCGAGTGACACCGTTGAGGGAACAAGGAGACGTTCCGCCAAAGCCAAGGCAGCCCTAGGTAAACTCATGGTGTGCAATCTGAAGGATAGGAACACTGGGATTTATTGGACACTCTGTTAGAGTGTGCCTGCTTTCCTCCGAGGGAAGCCTTGGCCTTGCCTGAAGTTCTTGTGCACGCCAACCTCCAGGGGTAAGAAACACCAGCTCTGCTCTCACTATTCCATCAAATGCCAGCCTTGCCACCTCCATGTCCAAATTCTAAAGCAAGTGGGTTGGTTGTCTTTCAGTCACCAGACTCCCACCAGAAAACCTGTAGAGACAAGTCCTGTCTCCTAAGTCCTATCTCCTAAGACGAACCCCTGAGACCCAGAGATTCTGAAACTCTCGCCTCTTTATCAGTTCTGATGATGAGATGTTCACTGGCTAAATAACATTAACTCTTCCGACGTCATCATGGCCTCTCAGAATTACAATTGAATAACGTGCACTGTCGCCCTCTGAAGTGTGTGCGGTATTGGCATTAGGCCATGTGTGGCTTCATTTGCTGTGCATCAGTCATAAGAGGTTCTTGTGAAGTTCCCTCCCACTCCAAGGCCTCATGGAAAGTTTTTCTCTGCATCCTGAACTAGCATGCAGGAGCCATTCCAAGTGATAGGGCATTCTTCATCCAAAGAGAAACATTCCGCTCAACACCATTTTCCTGGCACTCTGGCTGCCAGGAACTGGAGGATTCTCTCCTGCCTGCTTCATCAGCCATCTCCACTGCCCGTATCTTGCCATTCTGCCCTTGCTTTCATTTTATCAAATTTCCTTTACTCTCTCAATATTACAAAAACACAATGCACGTTTTATGCCAACATGTCACAGGCTTGCTTGTCAAGTAATTACTATGTGGTAACCCGTGGCACTAAATGAGAACACAGAGCCAAAAAGTCAAGTTGAAGATCCTCAATGAGTCTCTTGGAGACTCACAGCAAGTAAAAAGACATCTAAGCAACAAGTGACACAAAATCAAGCAAGCAGGATAATAATAGGCACAAGATTCAATGGGAACGGAGAAGGGGAATACGACAGCCTGTTAGAAGAGAATGGGATAACTTCTTTAAAACCAGCTAGCCCTGACTGCATATATACCTAAAGGACAGAAAATCAGTATGTCAAAGAGATACCTTCACACCCATGTGTGTTTCAGCACAATTAGCAATAGCTATGATATATGATCGACCAAGGTGTCCATCAGTGGGTGAATGGGGAAAGAAAATGTGGTGTGTCTATAACACAGAATAGTATTCAGCTATAAAAAAGAATAAAATAGCCAGGTGCAGTGGCACAAGTCTATGATTCCAGAAGCTTAGGAGGCTAAGGCAGGAGGATCACAAGTTCAAAGCCAGCCTCAGCAATTCAGTAATATCCTGTCTCTAAATAAAATACAAAAAAAGGTCTCGGGATGTGGCTCAATGGTTAAATGCCTCTAATTTCAATTCCTGGTACAAAAAAAAAAAACAAAACAAATATATATATATATATATATATATATATATATATATATATATATAAATACTTACATTGTAGCCACATGGATAGCACTGGAGAACATCATATTAATTGGGATAAGCCAGGAACAAAAAACGAATATTGCATATTTTCAGTCATCTGAAAAAGTTAATAAAAGTTGATTTCATACAAGTAAAGAGTAGAATAGTAGTCACTAGAAGTTAGGAAGAGAGAAGGGAGGGGGCAATAGTGGGAGGTGCCACACTGCATTTTGCCACAGGTACCAAAATACAATTAGATGGAAAGAATAAGTTTTAGTGTTCTACAGACCAATTGAGTGAATGTAGCTCACAACAATATATAATGATTTATTATATATTTTATAAAGAACTAAAACAGACCCATTCAAAGTTTCTTACACAAGGAAACAATACGTGTTTAAGGAGATGGAAATGCTTATTGCCCAGATTTGATCCTTACACTGAGTGTACTTGTATTCTCTAACACCACTGTATGCCATACATAAGAACAATTATTATGTGTCAACAAAAGTAAATAAATATTTAAAACCTCAACCTGGGCCTCAAAGTATGAGTAGGAATTTGCAAACCAATGTTTGTAATGTTGTAGGACATGAATCCCAGGACACAAAGGCAGGAAGCAGGAAACTGAAAAGCATTTTTCCATCACCAAAATGCATCTCATTTGACCCTGGCATTGTCATTTCATCTGAGTAATTTGGTCTCTGTCCTAGGAGCCCACGGAATCATCGCATTAGAAAAAAGCGGCTCTGATTTATTTTACATTCTTCTAAATCTTGTGTCATTTGCCTGCACATTGGTTTTCAAAACTCAAATGTCAGGTATTTCATTCAGTTAGTTTCCTTTGCATTTTTTTTTTTTTTTGCTGTATTTTTGCTTCTCGAAGACAATAAATAACAGGTAGACACAATTGTGCCAGTGAGGAGAGAAACCAGGTCATGCAGTAACCAGCACAGAGAGCCACAGAGAAATGGTACCCCTCACTTGAGAAGAGACTTGGTGGTAGAAGGAACTGAGAATTTTTTCTCAATGAGCTCTTTCACTCTCATTGTATAGAATAAAAATCTGATGCTAAGAAAGGTGGAATGATGTTCCCAAGATCATCTCAATCTGCTAGAGTTGGGGACTGCACTTCTGGCCCCTGCCTCAGCTATATTCCAGACCTCTTCAATACATTTCTTTATTTTGGAGCACAAAAAAAAAATGCCAAAGTAATTTGTTAAAATATATATTAGGTGCATATTTCAGGGTTCTCCTGTTAGAGAATTAGATACAGAAGAGGGGGAGAGAAATCTGCATTTATTAAAAACATCCCAGGTGAGGCAAATGCAAATGACATACCCTTCCAAGAACAGAGAGTTCAAGTCTGAACGCCAGGAAGACCAAGGCCGGTTTTGGTTAATCTCTTTATCCCCAGTGCTTACATAGCATATGGTGTAGAGAAAATTTTTAAAGTTGAGTTGATGAGTAAACCTTATTTCTAAAAATACACATCACCTTCATTTGTTGTTTGTTTCTAGCAAAAGCACTGCCAACTTTGCTCTTTACTGGAATATTTTGAATTGTTCTCTTTGCTTTGTTATGTTTCTGCATTTTCTTTATAGATCAGGCTTTTCAATACAAAGCCCAGATCAAGTTTCTTCAACCCAAAGAGCCACAGTCTCAACAAAATCTCAGGACACAGATCAAGCCACCAGCATTTCATTTAAGTTCATTGTTCATTCTTCAAAAATACAACATGCAATTCGAAATCCAAAACCAAGTGATGTTTTCATCTATACTTTGTGATGGATTATAGCATTTTCTTTCTAGATGAGCAAAATATAATGAGGGTTTATTTTATTCCTCAGTAAATATGTGACTATTAAATATTTAGATCTACAGGGTGAATTTCTCTACATTTTATGAGCAAAAATATTCTAGAAAAAGAGCATCCTTTTAATAAGTGAAGATCAGTGAGGATGGTGGTTTGACATAGAAAAATATGAACATTGTCTGCTAAGAGTTAACAATTCTATAAAATAAGTCATGATATTTAAAAATAACATCTGGTAGAAGTTGCCATACGAATAGCCCATTAGGAAAGAAGTTCTCCAGGTAAACACCCTGAGATCAGTATTTTTCTAGCCTTATCAGATAATTCACAGAGAAGGTAATCAGTGTTTCCTCATTTCATAAAAGTTCAGAAGGAGCCTCATTTCGATCAACCCCTAGCATGTTATCTGCTCACTAGCCAAGTCTGTCTCTCAGCACATGGCCTCTGCCTTCCAACGCTAATCCACATAATCTGGTTATCTGGTTCTGTAAGAATTACAAAAGTCCATTTCAGTGGGGTAATTGCAGGTGAGTGATATCCAAGACTGAGAAAATGTAGATTATTAGATTTAGCAAAATGTTATAGGATGATTCATATTTGTTGATTGTGAAAATGCTTTGGAGAGATTGAATTAGTAGAAAGAAGATCTTTTAGGAGGTTCAGAGAAAAGAATCTTGCTGTAATGAATTAAGTTATTTGTGGATCTAAATGAGCATGGCTAAAAATTAAAATAACAAAAAAGGAGTGGTACAGAAGAGTAGAAAGTCAGCCTACAAAGCCAGATTGATTTTGACATTTGACAAGCAATTATTACACTGCAAGTCATCATCAAAATTTAGGATGACTATGCTTCTCATGATTAATTCTGACTAGATTATGACACCATTATCCTGATAGTCAGACAAAAGTGAAAATGCTAATTTGCCTGAAACATATTTTTTTCTGTGTTATCTGCATAATTGTTTTGCTACTTTACTAAATTTTCTCCACAAAGTTTACAGTTTTGCTTTCAGACTATTTGTTGGGTTTTATTTTTTTTTAACTTCCCCTTTTTCTTTTCATAAAATATTCATGGCCAGAGCCCAAATCAAAAAAATAAAATCATTCCATTTCTTTAAAGTATTCTACTTCAAGGATACAACTTCTTCACTTCAATTAGCAGTATGTCTAATACAATAGAATGAGTCTCAATTATCTGGAATGACTTACCAGGCACCACTTACCAGGTGGTACTGAGGACGAGGGTGTTGGACAAGCAAACACCTTCAACCAAAGGCTTCACTATAATCGACCCTGATATTTCAGGCAATGTAAATCATATAAAAGACAGCACTACATGTTTTGTTAGTGTCTGCATTTTTACTAGGGGAGAGAACTTAAATGGTCAGGTTTAGCCATCTAACCCTAACCATAACCCTAACCATAACCCTAACCCTTGGTCACCCACTCTGCTGGCTCTCTGGCAGGTTGTATGAAGGATCCCAAGCCATTGCCTCTCATGGATGGATGTAAAGATGCCATGTGGAACAGTGAACACAGTCATGCAGACAATGTTAATTTTGTCCTTTCAAAAAAGTGCAGCTTTCTTTGTCCAAAAGCAACATGGGTTAATAGGCTCCAAATGAGAAGTACTATGTGCTTTAGTGAAAAGGACATAACACTGTATGTTAGTGCCTAAACATCATTGTATCGTGAAAGCCAAACCAATTTTTTTTTTACTTTTTTTTAATAAGTGTATTTGTTTATATTACAAATGAAAAGATAGGCATTTAAAGGTAAATAATGGGAGAGGGGACCCAATTCCTCAATCTGAGTAGGCAATATTGGGGAGTTTTCTTTCTCACTCAGAACTACAAAACGGTGATTTGTGATGTGATTTTTGCTCACTCCTTCTCTGTGCATATTATCTCTGTAAGATGGATCTTCTCTAAGACATGGATTGCCCTTTTATGCTGACTGCAGGCGTGCGTATGCATAAAATGCTTAGGATGTGTATACTCGGGAAGGACAGCGTATCAGGCCTGTCAGGCTAAAAGCCCAACCGCTCAGGAGAATTTTCCATACCATTCTCTGGACGTGCCAAGCTTACAGGACTTTTCTATTTGCTTTCTTCATCTCTTTTCTTACCTTTGATCCCCAAGTTATGCTCCCTCTCAAGCTAGATACTGGGTGTTTGTTTGTTTGTTTTCTGGTGGTTCTAGATATAAAGTTACATGTGATCTCTATTACTAATATTTAAGTAATGCTTATTTTATCCTAGAAAGATGTACTCCCTATTTTTTCCAATATGTATTAGTTTCCAACAATTCAGCTTTTCATCTTCACATAGAAAAATGTGCTATTAACATGCTATTGAACAAGATCACTTTCTGTGCAAGGAACTACAGGGGGAAATTTGTATTGAAATCTAGCCCTTGACGTCTTTGAAAATCATAAACATTTTGCAAGTGAAAATGCCACAATAGAACTCATGGTTAGTAGAAAACCCATTTAGCAGAATGATATCTAATAGGATAATGATATGAGCTCTTCAGAAAGACATTTTAAACCTAGAAAGTACAAATGTGGTGTTCAGGAACATACATATTTTTCCAGAAATGTAAGTCCTTATTTTGTTGACAATCAAGGAGAAAATAATACACCATGCAGGGAAATATTGGTCTCCAAATGAAATGTCAGATAGAAATATAACTTATTTGAGTATACTGCATTCAAATAGTTTTATCATTACTGAAAAGTATGATTTGGATTTCACTATTTTCAATTATATTAAGCTCTAGATTTGTGTTATATTTGTAAGCGATGAGGCTGAAGCAGAGAATTTGTGATGATCTTGGTGATTCACAAAGACCCAAACATCTCCGAGTTCACCAGAAAGTACCATTCACATCTTTGTTACCCTCAGAGAGGTGGATAAGATCAGAGAACTTGAGGAGACACAATGGGTGATTCAGATGATTTTTTTTCTCTGATATTCACAGAGTGATAACCATATTTTTCCAGGCTGAACGATCAATAATGCATTCTAATGTTTTCCATTTGGTTCTCTACAATATTGGTTTTAATGTCCTCATCTTGCTGTTAAAGTCCCTTTTCTCTGGTTTTCTAATCGGCCCAAGTTGATCTTTTTAAAAGGGAAAAAGCAATAACTAGCTAATTGACAAAGCACATTTGCTCTCCTTCAAAGCCTATTACAGAGAGCCACTCAGCCTGTAGCACTTAGTCCCGATGACTGAGGGGGAGGGACTTTTATTATTCACAGGGGGAAAAAAATTAGGCCCATGAACAAGAAAAGCATTTTCTCCAGGCTTATTTCCTCAATATGAATGTGGGCTTATATTTAAGACTGCCTATGTTGTTCATCTGTTAAGTTTTGACACTACTATTTTAAAGCTATAACTGTTAGCTACTAAAGGCTGTGGTGTTATTAAAAGTTTAATGAAACAAGATTCGTTAATGCAGACTAAGTAGATTTATTTATTTTCCTGTGCATTTTTCCTTGTGAGATATTCATGTTCTCTAGATGGGCTGATGGAAGCACAAGAAAGATTAAGCGACTTCTCTGGGATCACATCAAAATTTAGTGGCTCAGTTCAAATCAGAAAGCTAGATCACATCTTGGGCTCTGAGCTTCAGGCCATGTGGCCTCCTGTGTTCATAAAACAATACTGTGCACAGTAAAGGAGCAACAGTGCCACTTACCCCTGCTGTTCGTCAGTTGATTCACGTCTATTCATTCCGCCTTGATTTGTTGTTTAATTACTATGGACGGATATTTAACCACAGGTAAGATTTCCGTTAGCCTTAATAAAAATGTTTAATGCACCATGGTATCTTAAAATAAAATGTAGATCTTATATTCAAAATGTACATGAATTTTAAAACTCTGATCACAAAAGATGAAGGAACTACTCTGACAAAATCACTAGGAAAAAATTCCAATGATCCCATGTCCTTAGATCCAGTGACATTATTTTATGTCATTATGAAGTAAACAAACAGGTTTTATAATGATAAATGGATGAAAACTGGTCATTGCCCTCAAGGAACGTGTGATCCTCTTAGAAGGACAGAACAAGAGAGTGTGACTACAGACGGACAGTGTGAGTCTGGGCATGTGTAAGATGGACTTCTGTGTTATATGTCGGCTGGATTCTATGAGAAATCAAATGATGAAATATCTATCAGTCTTGCTTCTTAGAATAATTGGGAAGTTCAAAGTTCAACCAGCTCCCAATGGACATGCAGTGAAGAGATGCCCTAGGTGGGGTGTGGGGAACAACGCATGGGATGCTTCTGAGATAGTACAAGGGATCTACAAGACATTGAGAAGGAAGTGACATGCTCATTTGGTCATCAGTTCAGCAAATATTTACAGATACACTCTATTGTAGATGCTAGAAATTTATCAGGGAAAGGAACAAATGAAGATAAGATTCCTATGTTATTTATGGTCCCATCAGGAAACACACAGCATGCCTAAGCCTAAACAGAGAGAGGAGACAGTAACAAAAAGATGGTTAACAAAGATGGTAGCAGATTTGGGGAAAACCAGCAAAGGATGGCACAATACTCTAAGGCCAGCAATAGTGGGAAGCAGTGAGTGTCTCAATGGTAGGGAGCACTTAATAGAACCTAGGCCCTCAGAAACTTAAAACAGGGCTGGGGATGTAAAGCACCCCAGGGTTTAATTCCCAGAACCAATAAATAAATTAATAGATAGAGAGATAGATGATAGATAGATAGATAGATAGATAGATAGATAGATAGAATGAATAAAGAAAATCCTGCTAAAGTTTCTCATTAGCCAACTCTGACTAGAAGGCAGAGGAGCCACTTGGCAGCCACAACATAGTCAGTAAAGGTCTATGTTGTGGCATGGCAGATGGTGAAGTGGGAAAAGAGAGATCAAGGGTGCAAGCTAAAATATCCAGCATAGGCCTCATATCAGTGAGACAGATAGAAGATAAACAGGCATAACTGATATTTAGATATAACTGATATCTGTTGTAATTTAAATATATGTCTATTTAAATATAAAATTAATATAATTTATTTATGGAATTCTGGCAAACTGGAAGTTCTAGAGAAACTGAAGCCAAAGCCCACAGGTGGAATTTCTTCCTCCTCGGGGAAACTTTAGTTTTGCTCTTAAGAACTGTCAGCTGATTGGATGAGGCAAACCCACATTATTGAATATAGTCTCCTTATTTAAAACCAATTAGTTATACATGTTAACCAAAGCTACAGAATATTCATAGCAACCCCTAGATTCATGTTTAATTGATAATTTGAGTACTATAGCCTAGCCAGTTTGGCAACTAAAAGTGACTATTACAGACTCTGTTCTTGTGTAGCTTATAATTTTGTAAAGAAATACTAAAAAAAAAAGTTTTAAATTTACATATATTCTCCCAGCACTGATAATTTCCAAGAAGATGAATAAAACAGAATATAGTTATTCCTCAACTACAATGGGGCTACACTCTGATAAACCCACACAAAATGTCTTTCATACAAAAATGCATTTTATATATTTTATATATCTAACCTACCAAATACCATAGCTTAGCCTACCTTGAATATGCTCAGAACACTTACATTACCCTACCATAGTCGAGCAAAATTATCAAACACAAAGCCTACTCGATGATAAAGTGTTCAATATCTAATGTAATTTATCAAATTTATTTTTCACTGTACCAAAAGAACAAAACAGGATGGTTTTATGGATAAGCTTTCATATCTCCATTAATTTGAAAAATCCTACATCAAACCATTATAAATTGACCATCCTAAATTGGGGTCCTCTTTCCTGTGGATTATAAGGAAGAGAAAGTACTGTTTTAGATGGGGGTGGTCATGGAAATATTGAAGCAGCTGATCTCTGCCCTGAGACCTGAATAAAGCCAGAGTGAATTGTATTGGTGTCAGTGAAAATTATTCACAGTAAATGACCCAAAAGGTTCCCAATCCAACTGTTCAAGAGTGAGCAGTTGTAGGAGACAAACCAGAATGGAAAGGGGAGGAAATGATGATCACTGAATAACACGAGGTCAGATTAGGATCATTTAAAAAGAAGGACTTGAATTATATTTTGAATGAAATAGAAGGCAGTTAAATCATTATAACATGAAAAGTCATTTGACCTGGGTTTTTGTTTGTTTTTCTAATGAACTAATTTGGTGGGTAGAGAAAAGATCACAAGCATCAGGATAGAAAGGTTCTGGTCTCAGTTCAGGATTGGAGTAGCACTGTGATGGTGGAGACTAATATAATTTCAAACCAGAGACGACATAACTTGTCTCTTGGATGTAGCATCTATAAAAAAGAAAGAAGTCAGAGATGGCTTGACGTTTGGCCTAATCCACTAAATTAGTAGAATTACTATTTTCTGGAATATAAAACACTAGGAAGGGGCAGATTTCAGTTTGGGAGGATGAGGATCCAGGAATTAAAATTCAGAAATGTTCAAGTGTCTATTAGACATACAATTAGACATGCTGAGCTGGTCCTAAGTGTTAGAGTTCAGGAGAAAGGTCAGGACTGTGGATGTAGGATTGATAATTGTCAAAATAAATACAATAGAACAACAGGAAAGAACTATTGATGGGCATAAAAAGATAGTTTATGATAGAGGATTATTGCCACAGTAAGATAGGGTGGCAAAGACTTCAGGGTTCCTTACATCAGCAGTTGACCCAGTTGCCTCTCTTACTACTTCTCTGTGAGCTCCTTCAGGGACAAAACGGATCCTTGTTCATTTTGGATGTTTAACACACAGTTCATTAGTTAGCATGTGGTGGTTTCTTGATAATTTTTTTTAAGTGATTTGATGAATGAATGAATGAACAATTGAAAGGAATTGAAATGTTGGAAGCAGAGGCCTGGCATTACCAAGCCACTCCCCTCTACACCCTTAAGAAACTGCAAAAAAAAAAAAAAAAAAAAAAAAAAAAACAGACTTCACTACAGAGTGCTTGGTATTGGCTCAGTGGAAGAAGCAAGTTCCTTTAAAGCTGAAAGAATTGAATTGCAGCCCCAGTTCTGCTACTTACTAGCTCCTGGCCATGTACTGTGGCAGACTATTAAGTGCTTAAAAATCCATTTATCTCAATATAATGTACATGCATCTCGCACAGTGCTTGGCACATAAAAGGAGTTTAATAAAAGCTAATATCTTTGCTTTCTTCCTCAAAAACCTCATTAAAAGGACTAGAATCTCAATCATTTATGAATTTTAAATAATATTAATTCATAGCCACAAAACTAGTTACAGCTCTGAATGGAGGTTATACTTTGTTCTTTAAGATAGTCCAACCTCATTTAAATCTGCTCATGTAGTTAAGTGGTGATCTCAAAAGTTCTTGCTACTTTTGCCTAGGTTCCATATACATGTTCATATCACACTTACTGAAAACTGACAATATAATGAACAATGTTCAAATCATCATGGATAATGATACTTGAGTCCTGTCTTAGATTCAGTCCATATCTTATCAATAGCTGAGATACCAATTTATTAATTATTCTTACAGTAGAGCCACTGAGTTGATGGTTAACTCTAGGCAATACCATTTTTCTGTCCTCACCTTCACAAATTAAAAAAAGCAGCTATATCCTCAAATCACAGAAATGTTTTAAAAATGTATGGAACCCCTGACATTTTAGAAAATAAAATGTAGGAAATAAAATATAGATTATATGTTACTAAACATTACATGACATATACAAATAAAACTCATAATGTGGTCCTCTGGGAATAAACAAATCTATAGAACAGATCAGATAGAAAACAGACTCTGTGAGATAGAATGTGATACATGTGAGAACTAGAACACAAAGAATAGGCATTGGAGGGAGATATGAATGAATAAGAAAAACAATCATGAATAGTATAATAACTTAAAAATACCTATGATTAATTCTAGCTGAAGTCATCACGGCATGCCCTACAGAGGAGGTAAGATATGAATTGGAACTTCAAGACTCATGGTGAGGAATGACATGTTAGACAATCAAAACAAGAAGGCATAGTTAGTACTCTAACATGGCTGGTATACAGGAAATGAATCAGGAAATAGTAGGAGGTAAGACTGGCCTTGAATATCTACGTAAAAATATAGATTGTATTTAATAGTAAATATTAGTAAGGAATTGAAATGTTGGAAGCAGAGGCCTGGCATTTAGGAGACTTTCTTTGTAAGAAACAGAAAACCCAGGTCATGGTAAAACACTAAGGGATATATTAGCTCATGTAAGTAGAAGTCCAGCTGCAGGATGGAGTCTGGGAATGACAGCGTATCTCAGGTCCTTTCTCGTCTCTTGGCTCCATCTTTCTCTCTCGGTTGACTCCATCATTAGTCTAGTAGTGAAATAGCTGCTATTATTGCCAAGTTGACATTCATGGATGATAGTATCCAAAGGAAAGGAAGTGACCTCTGAATAGCATTCTTAACACAGAGGAATAAGTTCTGGTGTTGTACAGCACAGTAGGATGACTATAGTTGTATCAGTGAGATTTTGTCACCATCAACAAAATACCTGATACAAACAACTTGGAGGAGGAAAGGTTTATTGTGCTCACAGTTTCAGGGGTTTTAGTCCATGGTTGGCTGTTTCCTTTACTCTGTGCCTGAGGTGAGGCAGAACAACATGGCAGCCAGGCATGGTGAATCAAAACTGCTCAGATCAGGACATCCAGAGAGCAGAGAAAAAAGGGAGAGAAAGGGGGCTAAGAACAAGATACAATCCCCAAGGACACACCCCCTGATCTACTTCTCCAAACCATATATATCCCACCTGCCTATAGTTTCCACCACCTCCCTGTAGTCCATTCACCTGTGGGTGGATTAATCCACTGATGAGATCAGATCCTCATGATCCAATCACTGCCTAAAAGCACCACCTCTCAATATTGCTACATTTGGGACCAAGCCTTCAACACAGGAGCTTTGTGATGCTTCCAGAAACAAACCATAATAATAATTTACACTTTAGTACATATTTTATAAAGATCTAAAAGAGAGCAGTTAGCAGTCTCCACAAAGAAATGATAAAGATATGAAAATGCCAATTATAATTTTTTGATTATTATACATTATATCTCTATATGAATTATCACACTATACCCCATAAATATGTACAATCACATGTCAATTTTTAAAAATTAATTTTAAAAAGTCAGGAAGCAGTTCCACGTTGCTTCCAGGAAATTCCTAAACATATCTTATTTGCTTAGATTAATCTACCTGGAACCTTTCTTTCCAGAACCAGTATCTATTATCAGATCAATGTACTTGTTGGCTCAGAACTAGATTCCTAAACCAATCACTGGCAAAGGAGGATGGGACTCTGGTGACTGAGGTAGGTACTCTGGACTGCCCAGGAATGGGAGTCAGTCCAACACTCAACTGCCACTCCTTGGGGGGTGTGGGAAGAAACAGATCTTGAGGTGGCAACTTCAGTGTCGACTCACTTAAGGAAATTACTGAATTGTGTTTTATACAGGAGAGTTTTATAAGCTATTTTTTATACGTGAATAGATAATCCTACTAAATAGTAATTGATGGTGATTTAATGATTTGCAAATCAATAAAATGAAAACTCTGCTCATTAAAAAAAATATGTTCAGAAAAATCCTTTGGGTAAATATCTTTTTATCTAAACAAGTATATAATATACATGCTCTGTTTACATGAAAAACCATGCCCTATCTCACCGGTAATATTTCAAACTAAACTAAAACATAAAAAATGATCATTTTCCTTTAAATTAGAATTTTTTAAAAAATAACACTCATTGCTTTTAAGGACTTATGTGCTTCATTAATAGTCAGAGAATAAAGTATTATAACACTTCCAGAAAGAAATTTAGCATTATGCTTTAGGAGACTCTTCAATAGTCACTGACCCTATCATTACACTTGCAGAAATCAGTCTTAGAGAAATAATCTGAAATTCAATTAAAGATTTCTGTATAAAGACTTTTGTGTCAATGTTCTATATAATAGCTAAAACCTGAAAAGATCATTAACAGCCAACAACACGTAAATGGACAAATAAGGAATGGTTTAAACAATGCAAACCTGTGCAGCATAAAAATCATTTCATGATTGAGGAAAATACTCAAAATAATAATTTTTATATATAGAAACTTAAATATATACTTTTTTGAGTTAATGAACTTTTTTTAAGAGAAGAGGGATTTTTAAAGGCATGACCCTTTTAAAAGCTTCACTACATCTTAACCTACTTTGAATAAGAAGAAAAAGCTAATAGTTCACCCTGCTGAGATGGAAATCATGGGTAATTTTTAATGTAATCACAATAATATCTTTTCTACCATCTGTCCTAACATTCTACAATGCAATGCTAAAAGGCCAAACACAAAACAAATAAAACAAAATAGAACAGCAAATTTAAATCCTCACTTTGATAACTAAACCAGTTCAAAAATGTTAAGTCTACCACAAGTTCATCATTATTCCAGGTAAGGGCATATACATATTTTAACAAATTTATAATTTGAATGCTGGGCTCACAGTCCTTGAGTCAGAGTGGCTATCATAATAAAACCTAATAAATACAAAAATTTGCTTCAACAGTGTTTAAATATGTCTAATACATAATGATTAGAAATTTCTAAAATTTATTTTTATATGTTCTTATTGGTTATACATGACAATAGAATGTATTTTGACATGTTATATTATACATATATACATATATACTCCCCATTCTTCTGATTGTACAGATGTATAATTACTTTGGTCATGTAATCATATATGCACATAGGAAAGTAAAGTCCAATTCATTCTACTATCTTTCCTATTCCCATTCCCCCTCCCTTTCCTTCATTCCCCTTTGTCTGATGCAAAGCACTTCTATTCTTCCCAACTCTCCCCCGCTCCTTATTGTGAGTTAGCATCTGCATATCAGAGAAAACATTCAACCTTTGGTTTTTGGGGATTGGTTTATTTCACTTGGCATGATAATTTCCACTTCCATCCATTTACCAGCCAATGCCATAATTTCATTTCTCTTTATGGCTGAGTAGTATTCCTTTAAAAAGAATCCCCTCCAAAAAAATTCTGAAATTTGAATTATTTCTCCATTATAATTATGTACAATTGTACAGTTAACACTTTAGAAATACAAGTTTGGTATTTAAACAAGGATAAACAGGACATATTTGCATAGGTATAAACCATATCTGTATCTTAAGCATCTTTTAATAGAGTACAGATGCTATTTTATAATCATTAAAATGTATCAAATTTCATATTAGATAGGGCATTACTTTGACATAGAAAAATTATTTACTATTTACAGATTCATTTTGAATACAATGGAATTTTATTTTAGGCTTATGTGTCTTGATATGCAACTAATTCTATGAGAACTTCCTTTGTGGTTCTATTGTTACATTCATCTGCAGTTTGACAAGCTGTTTGATTTTCCACATTCAATGTACTTGAACTACCACATGATAATAAAAGAATATCCGAGATTGATAAGAACTCATAAGAACCTTAGAAGTCATCAAAACTATAAACTAACCAAGGACGGGGCCAGTGACTTTTCACCTTTGCATCCTGGACTGTGGGCATTCAGTAAAAATGATTTTGCTTCCCATCCAGCGCAGGACTCCTGCCTGTCACACTCCTGACTAATGAATGTGCTGTTCTCTATCCACATCTTTCCAGTGACAAGAAGTTCATTGACTACCCCTCTGTAAGTTTTTCCAGGATTACTATTATAAAAATACCCCCAAACTGGGGCGGGGGTGCTTAAAACTAAAAAGGGGGAAAAATTGTTTCACAGTTCTGGAGGCTAGACACATAAAACAAAGTGTGGGTGAGGCCTAATCCCTCTGAAACATGCAGAGGAGAATCTCCTATCCCCTTCCCAGCTACTAGCACTTACTGCAACCCTCTGTGCTCCAGGGTTGGCAGTAACAGCTCTTTTCTCCCCACCTCAGTCATCACAGGTCCGTCTCCTATGTCCCTGTGCCTTTACCTGGTGTTCTACATCTGTCTCCAAATTTCCCACACTTTAAGTGGATAAGGGCCCACCTTAAAGACCAACCTCTTCTTCACTTGATCACATATACCATAATTCAAGCCCTAATACACAGGATAATGGGATGCAGACAACTCTATGAAGCAGATCTGATGTTTAGCCATCTCCTTAAATTCTCTGGAATGAGGTCTCCTCATTTCTAAAGTAATTGAATTAAATTGCATAGCTGAGCATATCCTAGGTACATGTTCTGAGCGCCAGAAAGCAAAACTCCTTAAGTCCTCACAAAGACCCTACTGGCTGGTCTACCCTCTGGCCCTATTTGAGGTTTGGGAGCCACTATATATTTGAAGCACAAAGAGTTAATATAGCTTTTCCAAGGTCACACAATTAGTTAATGGAGAAATCATGGAAACAAAGCAAAGCAGTTTATGCATTAACTCCACATCAATTAGTTTGAGTAGTACCTTCTGAGTCTGTTCAAAATTTACCACTATTCTTAGTTCTGCCTTAGTATTCTTTCCATATGAAAGGCCTCCAAGTATTAGAAGATACTATTATGGTTTTACTAAGTCTCTTTTTCTTCATTATGAACATTATCATTGCCTTCAACCATTTTTTATGCTAATGATTTCAAACCTTTCAATTTGAATAATCCTGAGTTGACTGAGAAGATGTTGGAGTTATGACTGTCTTCATCACCTGGCTCTTAACTCAAATTTATATCTACATGGACAGAGCCTATTGATTATCCGGAATTCACAAATTTTATAATTTGAATTGAATAAACTTCTTTTCACAGATAGCATAATAGGAGACCTAGGGTTGCTACGGTTTCAAGACATACTGATATTACTGTTCTACCTCATTGCTAGGCAACTCTAAATATTTTTAAAAGCACTCATAGTAGCTATGATTCCATTTATGATTAAAAATAAAAGGTCAAGCAAAGGTTTGAATTACACTGGGCATGCTTTTCACACAAAATTGCAATGCCCATTTCCCCTATCACATTGCTATTCACAGAGATTTCTGAAACGATTTATGAAAGTTTTTGCTCTATTTGTTAGTAATATATCTTTATTTCAGAATGAAATCTACTATGCTGCCTTCTATTTGGGGGTCTTAAAATAGTTCCAAAGCCTCTTAGATCTTCATTTGAATACATATACATGTGTCTGCAATTCGATTAGATAAATTGGAGCTTCATAAAAATGAGGTAGATTTAAACTATTTCATGGTCTGGTTTCTTATTAGAAAATAATATAATTTTATGATGGGTCCCTGGTGCCCTGGTGCTAGACAAATGCTGAAGCCAACTGTAGGCTTTTATCAAAAATTAAACTTTGACGTAGAGCCAAGACTGTGGTTTTCAGCTTCGACTCTTTGTATCAGTGGCAGCTTTGACTTCATGGACTAATTGCTGCAATACAGGATTATTGGTGCAGAATCTTCTGATTCCTTTTGGTGTGGTAGACTTGCAGATTGAAAACTAAAGCCATAACATTTAATAGTAGAAGTGACTAACAAGTCAGAAATGTTCACACTTAAACCTGATAGCCTCATCCCCGCCAGTTACCCTTCTTTCTTCCTATTCCTCCACCCACACTTCTGCCTGCTCCCCACTAATATTGCTCAGATTGTCAGTTGCTGGCATCTGGTAAATCCAATTCTTACTGGCCCAGAGAATGCACTAATTATATCCTACAGCTAATTAGAAAGCAGCCTCTTTGCTAGAGAACAGTTTATTTAGCTCATCAATGAATAAGACTTGGTTAGAATCTTGATTTACAAATCAAAGGGAAATTAAAATGAGATAAGGTGGAAGAAAAGATATCCTTCAAAAGCAGGAATCCTTGTTAATTAAATTTAAAAAATAAACATAGATTTTTCATAACAGCTAGAGGGAGGGGAACTTACACTTAAACCAGAGGAATCAAAGAATGTACTCACATTCCAAGAAACTGACAAAGGATAAAAATATGTTATTTTTAAAAATCTCAAAATAGTTGTAGTAACTGTGACAATAGCCTATTTTGGTAACTTCCCAGATTCTTCAGGAAAGAATGGGGAAGTTTATGTTTTAGTGATGTGTGCTTCAAAAATAACATGCATGATTCAATACTATGCTTTTAAATTCTTTTGAAAAATCAAATTGCTGTCATCTATACTCATGTTAGTTGTTTCTGTAGAATTTATTTATTATTTATTACCATTCTTCAAATTATCTGGGATTTCCCAGGAGTATGGAGAGGGCATGAGCAGGTGTCATTGAAACATATAAATAATACATTTAATACATATAATAATACATTTCATTCACTTTTTACCCCCTTTATCTTCACAGTCATGTCTGATCACCACAAATAGCAGAGAAAGACATTTTTTGTGCCAATTTTCAAAATTGCTGTCAATTTATCATGACTAATTAAAGTGTAAAGCTATATAACATTTTACGTCAGTTGTTCTCCACCCTGGCTATACTTTAGAGTCTATAGCTTTGAAAGAAGCTTTCAAAACTATAGACCCTTTCAAAACTGGCTATACTTTTCAAAGAAGATATATATATATATATATATATATATATATATATATATATATATATATATATCTCCAACACTGTCTTCTACATGCCATTGTGCCATATCACATATTATTTTACTCAGAATTTCTGGACATGGGATCCAAGGGCCATCTTTTTGTGAAGTCTCCCAGGGAAATTAAGTGTGAATGTAGGATATGTAGGATGGAGAATAATCATTGCACAGGTGAGTTGGTCCCCAAATATTGTGAAGTCATAAGAAAGATTTCCTCAATTGCTTAAGAAACAGATATAACAGTAAAAAGTTCATAGAAGGAATTCGTTACGTCAACTTGAACAAACTCAGTGATAATATTTCTATTCCCTAGAGCAAAACTTCAAAAGGGGAACTTGGATATCTCTGAAAGATGATGAAAGTCCTCTCCCCCAAAACACCACACACATTTACAAACATGGAACTGGCATGGAAGGTGATTTCTTTCACAGAGAATCAGAATCTCAGGAGAAAATTCCCTGGGCCCTGAAAAAATGCCTGAATCCCCAAAAGAAGAAATAACTCTGAGAGATAATGTTACAATCAAGATAGGAAATCAAAATATTGCATGCACAGAGCCATAGAGGTGACATTATATTGACATATAGCAAAACGTTTCCTAATGACAATTACCTGTATCAGTTAAGGGAGTAGCTACATGAGCCTCCTGTGAAGACCTGAATCTAACATGTCACCCTCCTTCTTGCCATTCCCTATACCTGAAGTGCAGAAGACTTGTGAATTGCTTAGTCTAATTTCCTGCACCATTTTTCAAAAAGATTTTATACATTTCATCTATTCCCTTTCCTTTAAATAATATCGAACTGATGCTGCTAAGGCAGAACTCCAAATTTTAAAGTCTTTCAGATTTCAACCTCAAATTACTAAAGGGTACAGTAGCTATCCACTTCAAGGTCTTTTTTACAGTTTGAATTTCCTTTCATTCTCTCTCTCTCTCTCTCTCTCTCTCTCTCTCTCTCTCTCTCTCTCGAATTCCCATTCAATGCTCCCTGATTTTCTTTGAGCCATTCTTAGATGATCTCTTTTAAATGATGGACTTTAAATTTTCTCAGTCTACCCTTCTCTAGTACAAACTGAAAAGTGAAGCTTAGGTGTTAAAATCAATTCTGAAGCTATTCTAACTATATTCACTCAGCCTAATAAATCCTAGATTATTCTATGGTTTTTTTTTAACACAGAATTATCAGCCCATCAGGTAGTCTGAATGAAAGGATTCCTTAGAAGTATTATAGTGTTTTCAATTCATTGGTCTGCATAAGTAAACCGAGCTATATCAATACTTTTTTTAAAAAAGTCAAGAATATTTCAAGATTCCTATTCAAGCTGTTCCTAACGCCTTTTCAGTCAGTCCATTGTCCTTGATGTTGTTATTAATAGAAAAGCAGCAGACTAGTTCCTAGCCGTGCCACTGTGATCAGCGTGGCATGTGCTTCCAGCATGGGCAAGAATGAAGGAATGCTACAAAGAAGAAAAAGGTAAAATCCACAAGATAAAAAGTGTACATTGCTATACAAATGTTTGTACTTAGAAATTTATTGTGCGCAATCAATGAAAAACCTTTTCCTTCATGTCGTGGAACATCCAAGACTTACTGAGGGTCTGGTACTTGTGGCAGTGGGCTCTTACTTCTATTTGCATTGTACAAGTAGGTGGTGTGTTGGATTGGAAATTAAAGTATCTATCACACCAAACAGCATGAAAAGCTTAAGTCACAAGTACAATCCTGGTCCTTGTAACAAGATTTGATTTTATTGCAGCCATTAATTCTGACTAGTCGCCTTAGCCAAGTCCTCATTACAGGACACTTATGCAAGCTTATTTGGAATTTACTTGAAATTAGGCCACCTACATTGTAACTGATGCATATTTAGAGACTTATAATATAAATATTATAATTTACTGTAGTGCCCCTAAAGACTACCCATTTCAATGTCTTAAATGGATACATTTCTGTGTTTACATATAGTTTAAACGTTGTCCCATACAGTTCTATATGTAGACAACGAGTGGAAAAAAATCACTGAAAAAAAGAATAAAGGTTGAATCATCCCAAAGTTATCCCTAAGGAGCAAAACCAATTACATAATGTCTAAGATTTTGTATGCAGTAAATGTTCATTAAATATTTAAAGAAAAGCAGGAGGATTCAGAATCACTCTTGCCAATACAACCAAGCTAATTTAAAAAAAAAAAAACATTTTATGACTTCCACAAAATTTACACAAGAATTTCTCAAAGACACATATTCGTATTTTATCCAAAATGTTGTAGATTTCATTATAAAATTGTCCTTTAGTTCTTTACAATTATCTAAACAATTACATACCAAAATCCTAAACAGCATGTAGCTTAGCAATTTTTTTTTACTTCTTATACAATGATTAGATAACTAGAACTTATCAAATTTGAGTTCTATCATTAATCTGAGCTCAAATACTTGTAACACTAAATAACATGGTATTTTACAAATATTAATATCATTTCTGATTCTTCTACAGCCCACTATATTGCACTGTACCCATGAGTTGTCACTTTATAAGACTCAGTTTGCATAGGAGCTCAGAGCCCAGCCAGAAGACTATAGTTATATTATTCAATGATCTGCAGCCTGTGCCTCAAGCAATGGCTCTACACATTATGAGTAACAGTGAAGGCTGGAAAACAATGAGTCAAAATTAAGACAGAAAAAATCAGAAGCATTTATAAAAAGGGCTTAAGTTAGAAAAATCATAGTTTGTAGTATCTAAAATTTCACCAAAGTTGAGGTTTTGATAACAAGAATCCAACAAAAAAAAATATGTTTATACCAATCTGGGTGGAATATATTTGCAGGAATTTTAAACTGCTATAATGTAGGCCACCAACAGGACCATTTTAACTAATGGCACCTAACATTTGCCAATTTCAAGTTTGAAACATTGAAATATAAACATTAAAAGGTTAATTTAAGTAATCTGCAATGTTTGATTTATGCAAAGAGAATTATTTCCTACTACCCACCAATTGGATTTCTGAGTACAGCCAGCTAAGTACCATTACCAATAAATCATTCATTTAAAAAAATAAAATATGTGTGTATGTTAATTTTATCTTTTATCTGATAAGGTTGATATCACAGAATAATTTAGACTGGTAGCTTAGTTCTGCAGACTGGGACCTTCAAGATCAAGGTGCCAACAAATTCAGTGTCTGTTGAGGGCTGCTCTCTGCTTCCAAGTTAGCACCTTCTTGCTACATCGTCACAAACAGAAGGACAGAGAAACATCCTTAGGCCTTTTAAAAGGACATTAATTCCATTCATAAGGGTTCTGCCTTCATGACCCAGTCACCTCCCAAGGGAACTAGTTCTCATACCAACACATCAGGCCTGCACAGGTCTCCAGGTCTCAGCATCAATGCAGTACTCCTGGCTGCTTGTGCACTCATAACCTCCGCCCACCGTGCCCAACCAGGACCACCAGCATCAGCACCTGCCCAAAATCTCTGGTTGCTCACCTGCACAAGAATCCAGGTCGCCACTCCCACCCCGCTGCCCACTCACAGGACCTCCATCTGCCACTCCCATGAGGATCCCATCTGCCAACATGGGGCTCCCCAGTCATCTTCATCTTGGGACACTGCAACCATTGCCATAGTCCCCTACATGTGGTAGCCTGCACAGGGTCTGGAGACAGCTGCTAGTCCCAACACTGCATGCCACAGAGCTGCAACTCTGAACATGCTGCCCAATGCCACCACCCGGCCTGACCAGACCGGACACCCCATCTCTGATAGCAGCCACCTCCATTTGGAACACCTTTGTCACCATCGTTAGTTGGGGAAACTCCCAGCTTGGAACAGCTGGGGCCTAGAAGCAATTTCAAGTTACCTTTAGTCTCCAACATCCCCGTCTCCCCAGCAGCTGCTAACCCGGCATGGCTCTCGCGGCCAGGCTATAGCTCACAAAGCCTGGCCCTGAACTGCATGATACTAAACAGCTTTCCAGGACAGGTTCTCAGCCCCCAGAGCACAGCCCACAAGACCTCTGGAGAGAAAGGTTCCTGATTGGGAAGTAGAAAGGGAGGGGTGAGGGAGATACAGTTTAGAAACTAAATTAGAGACCAGAAATTATGAGTCTACAAGCAATATGAGATAAGACCAGATGCCCATATCACACAAGTGGGCCCCAAAAGAGATCCTTGGGGTGCAGTCTCCCATTGGGGACAAGCAAGTGCTATACCCCACCTCCAGAAGCTCTGCCCCAAGACCAACCCTCCCACCCTAATAGCCTTCATGATCCTAAGGGTGGAGATACCAGCAAACAATAGACAACAGCACCTACTGGATGAGAAGGGAAGCTGGAAAGATACTGAACTCCAACAAAAACAATCCTGGTATATCTTCCTTTGAGATTGTTTTTTTTTTCCTTCATTTTTTTTCTTTTATCTCTCTCTCTCTTTTCCTGCCCTCATATCCCCAACATTTGTGAAATCAAGTGCTTTTCATGAATTAGGCTACTGAGGACTGGGATGTCTGAATAGTATATTAGAGTTGTGTTGTATATTATTCTATCTCCTATTTTTACATGTTTTATTTTTCTTAATTTTTATGTTTGTGTTTTGTACTCTCTCTATTTTCTTCCCACTTACTTGTCTCCCTCAAATCACTTTCTCTCTTTTCTCCTGCTACTAGCCAACATCTTTAGATACCTCTTTCATGCTTCCTAAGATCTAACGACTCTATTCTTCACCTCCTACCTCCTTAACATCTCATCCCACACCCCACACCCCCAGTTCTCTTGTTGTCCACCATCAGAAACTACAGACCCTTTTGCAAACCTATTGTTTATATTGTAGATAATAATTCAACTCACCATTTCTGTATATTGTGGGGAAAAAAACTATAAACATCTTAATAGCAGCTTTTTGGTTTAAGGTTGTATATTGTTTGTATTGAGATCTGTTAATATTCTTCTCCCCCTTAAAGGAGAACCTTTAAGGAGAACCTTTATTAGAACCCTGCAGGGACACTATAAGCCTATAGGGTAAAAACTGTAACACCTTGGATCACAGTGACACAAGGAAAGACACAAGTACAACATGAAAAAAAAAAAAAACAAGAGAAGAAAGTGCCCCCAAACAAACCAGGATACTACATTATTAGAATCCATGACCAGGACAACAGAAGAAATGACAAAGAGGGTGTTCAGGATGTACATAATTAAAATGTTCTGTGAGTTAAAGGATGATATGAGATAGCAAATACAGGCAGCAAAAGATCATTTTGATAAAAGGTCATTTTGATTTAAAACTTCTTAGACATGAAGGAGAATACTGATACAACATATCAAAATCGCTGGGACACTCTGAAGGCAGTACTAAGAGAAAAGTTCATTGCATGGAGTTCATTTCTTAAAAGAAGGAAAAGTCATTAAATAAATAATACATAAGCTGATATATAAGGAAAAGATTACTTCAATAAGGAAATAGAGGTTCTGAAAAAAGACCAAACAGAAATCCTTGAAATGAAGGAGAATAAACCAAATTAAAAACGCAATAGAAAGCACCACTAACAAATTAGATGACTTGGAAGACAGGACCTCAGACAATGAAGACAAAATATATAATCTTGAAAATAAAGTTGACCACACAGTGAAGAAGGTAAGAAACCATAAGCAGAACATTCAAGAATTACATAACATAAAAAGACCAAATAAAATAAAATAATTATTAAGATAGAGGAAGACATAGAGTTTCAAAGCAAAGAAATAAATAATGCCTTCAATAAAATAATATCAGAAAAAATTTCAAACATGAAAAATGAATTTGAAAATCAAATACAAGAGGCTTACAGGACACCAAATGTATAAAATCACAACATATCTACAGCAAGGCACATTATAATGAAAATTCCTAGCATGCAAAATAAAGAGAAAATTTTAAAAGCCACAAGAGAAAGAGATCAGATTACATATAGGTGGATATCAGAATGTCTACAGATTTTTCAACCCAGACCCTGAAAGCTAGAAGATACTGGAATAACATATACCAAGCTCTGAAAGAAAATGGATGCCAACCAAGAATCTTATGACCAGAAAAATTAAGCTTTAGATTTGATGACAAAATATAAAACCTTCCATGGTAAACAAAAGTTAAAAGAATTTACAACTAGAAAGCCTGCACTAGAGAACATCCTCGGCAAAATATTCCATGAGGAGGAAATAAAAAAAAAAACAATGAAAATCAGCAAAGGGAGGTATTACCCTAAAGAAAAAAACAATCAAGGGAGGAACCAATTCAAGTTAAATGCCAAAATAAACAAAAATGACCAGGAATACAAATCAAGTCTCAAATATAACCCTGAACATTAGTGGCCTAAACTCACCAATCAAAAGACATAGACTGGCAGATAGGATTGTAAAAAAAAAAAGACCCAACAATATGCTGCCTTCAACAGACTCATCTCATAGGAAAAGTCATTAACAGACTGAAGGTGAATGGTTGGAAAAAAACAGACCACTCACACCACATGGACTGTAGAAATAAGCCAGGGTTTCCATCTTCATATCAAATAAAGTAGACTTCAAGCCAAAGTTAATCAAAAGTGATAGAGAAGGATATTATATACTGCTTAATGGAACCACACAAAAACAACACATACAATTATAAATATATGTACCCCAAACAATGGATTATCTATGTTCATCAAACTCTTCTCAATTTCAAGAGTCAAGTAGACCACAATACAATAATTCTGGGTGACTTAACACACCTCTATCACCACTGGATAGATCTTCCAAACAAAAGTCAAACAAAGAAACTATATAACTCAATAATACAATGCATAAGAGACTTAATAGACATATATAGAATATTTCATACATCAAAAAGTAAATATACTTTCTTCTCAGCAGCACATGGATCCTTCTTTAAAATTGATCATATATTAAACCACAAAGCAATTTTTAGCAAATACAAAAAAGTAGAGATACTACCCTGCATTCTTTCAGATAATAATGGGATGAAACTAAAAATCAATGGCAAAATAAAAAACAAAAGCTACTCCAACACCTGGAGACTAAATAATATGCTACTGAATGAACAATCGGTTGCAGAAGACACCAAGGAGGAGATCAAAAAATTCTTAGACATGAATGAGAACACTAATACAATATATCAAAACCTCTGGGACACTATGAAGGCAATATTAAGAGAAAAGTTCATTGTATGGAGTTCATTCCTTAAAAGAAGAAAAAGTCAAAAAATTAAATGACCTAACATTATATATCAAAGCCCTAGAAGGGCTGAGGTTATAGCTCTGTGGTAGAGTGATGACCTAGAATGTTTGAGGCCTTGGGTTCGCTCCTTAGCACCACATAAATAAATAAATAAATAAATAAATAAAAAGATATTGTGTCCAACTACAATTGAAAGAAAAATATCTTTCTAAAAGCCCTAGAAAAAGAACAAACCAACAACAAAAGCAGTAGAAGACAGGAAATAATTAAAATCAGAGTTAAAATCAATGAAACAGAAACAATTGAAAAACTTGGCAAAACAAAAAGTTGATTATTTGAAAATACAAGTAAAATTGATAAACCCTTAAACATGCTAACAAAGAGAAGGAGAGAGAAAACTCAAATTACTAACATCAGTGATAAAAAAGGAAATATCATGACAGACACTACAGAAAAACAGAAGATAATTAGAAATTATTTAGAAAATTTGTACTCCAATAAAATAGAAAATATCAAAGGCATCAACAAATTTCTAGAATCATATGATTTGCCCCAAATGAATCAGGATAATATACACAAGTTAAACAGATCAATTTCAAACAATGAAATAGAAGATGCCATCAGAGGCCTACCAACCAAGAAAAGCCTAGGACCAGATGGATACAGAGCTGAGTTCTATAAGACCTTCAAAGAAGAACAAATACCAATATACCTCAAATTATTCCATGAAATAGGAAAAGAGGGAGCACTTCCACACTCATTCTATGAGGCCAATATCACCCTGATTCCAAAACCAGACAAAGACACATCAAAGAAAGAAAATTTCAGACCCATATCTCTAATTAACATAGATGCAAAAATTCTCAATAAAATTCTGGGAAATCAAATACAAAAACATGTCAAAAAGATAATGCACCATGATCAAGTGGGGTTCATCACAGACTTCAATATAAGAATCATATGATCATCTCAATAGATGCAGAAAAAGCATTTGACAAAATACAGCACACCTTCATGTTCAAAACACTAGAAAAACTAGGAATAATAGGAACATGTCTCAACATTGTAAAAGCTACCTATGCTAAGCCCTGGGCCAACATCATTCTAAATGGAGAAAAATTGAAAGCATTCCCTCTACAAACTGGAAAAAGACAGGGATGCCCTCTTTCACCACTTCTATTTAACATAGTTCTTGAAACACTGGCCAGAGAAATTAGACAGATGAAAGATATTAAAGGGATACACATAGGAAAAGAAGAACTCAAACTATCACTATTTGTTGACAACAGGATTCTATAACTAGAGGATCCAAAAATTTCCACCAGAAAATTTATAGAACTTATAAATGAATTTAGCAACATAGCAAGATATAAAATAAACTCCCATAAATCAATAGCATCTCTGTACATCAGTGACAAATCCTCTGACAGAGAAACTAGGAAAACCACCCCAAAACCACCCTCAAAAAAACTAAAATACTTAGGAATCAACCTAACAAAACAGGAAAAAGACCTCTACAATGAAAACTACAGAAGGCTAAAGAAAGAAATTAAAGAAAATCTTACAAGATGGAAAGATCTACCTTGTTCTTGGATAGGCATAATCAATATTGTCAAAATGACCATACTACCAAAAGCACTATACAGATTTAATGTAATTCCAATCAAATTCCCAATGACATTCATTCCTCATAAAAATAGAAAAAGCAATCATGAAATTCATCTGGAAAAATAAGAGACTCTTAATAGCCAAAGCAATCTTTAGCAAAAAAAGTGGAGCACGTGGCATCACTATACCAGAGCTCAAACTATATTACAGAGCAAAAGTAACAAAAACATGTTATTGGCACCAAAGTAGACTTGTATACCAATGGTACAGAATAGAGGACACAGAGACCAAACCTCATAAATACAGTTATCCCATACTACACAAAAGTGCCAAAAAAATATATTGGAGAAAAGATAGCCTCTTCAACAAATGGTGCTGGGCAAACTGGAAATCCATATGCAGCAAAATGAAATTAAGCCTCAATCTCTCACCATGCACAAAACTCAACTCAAAGTAGATCAAGAACCTAGGAATTAAACCAGAGACCCAGTGCCTAATAGAAAAAAAAGAAGTAGGCCCAAATCTTCATCATGTGGGATTAGGCCCTGATTTCCTTAACAAGGCTCCTATAGTATAAGAAATAAAATTAAGAATCAACAAATGGAATGGATTCAAACTAAAAAGTTTCTTCTCAGCAAAACAGTGAGGTGAAGAGAGGACCTACAGAATGGGAGCAAATTTTTACCACATGCACATCAAATAGAGCACTAATCTCTATAATATATAAAGAACTCAAAAATACCAAAAAATAAAAAAAAAACACAAAATAACCCTATCAATAAATGGGTCAAGGAATTGAACAGATACTTCTCAGAAAACAACATACATTCAATCAACAAGTATATAAAAATATGTTCAACATCTCTAGCAATTAGAGAACTGCAAGTCAAAACTACTCTAAGATTTCATCTCACTCTAGTCAGAATGGCAGCTATTAAGAATATAAACAAAAATAAGTTTTGGCGAGGATGAGGGGGAAAATGCACACTCATACATTGCTGGTGGGAACTGCAAATTGACAATACTATACATATTGATATAGCCAATATGGAAAACAGTATGGTGAATCCTTGGAAAACTGGGAATGGAACCACCATTTGACCCAGCTTTCTCACTCCTTGGTCTATACCCAAAGGACTTAAAAACAGCATACTACAGGGACACAGCCACATCCATGTTTATAGCAGCACAATTCACAATAGCTAAACTGTGGAACCAACCCTAAATGTCCTTCCATAGATGAATGTAAAGAAACTGTGTATGTATGTGTGTATATATATATAATGAAATATTACTCAGCATTAAAAGAGAATAAAATTATGGCATTTGCAGGTAAATGGATGGAGTTGGAGAATATCATGATAAGTGAAGTAAGCCAATCCCCGGATGCTGATCCATAATGGGGATGTGGGGGCGGAGGAGCAAGGGAGGAATGGAAGAACTTTAGATAGGGCAAGACAGGGAGGGGAAGGAAGGGGGCAAGGGGGTAGCAAAGATGGTAGAATGAGATGGGCATCATTATCCTAAGTACATGTATGAAGACACAAATGGTGTGACTCTCCTTTGTGTACAACCAAACACATGAAAAAATTGTTCTCTAAATGTGTACTATGAATTGAAATGCATTCTGCTGTCATGTATAACAAATAAGAATAAATAAATAAATTTCAAATAAAAAATAAAATAAAGAACACAAGAGTAAAAAAAATGCCAACACATTAGGTATTAGATTTCAATATATATTCACAATACTAAGTAAAAGAAATACTCATTTTCTTAAATCACCCAGCAGCCTATTAGAACAAATCATGATTGTCAGAATGGATTTCTAACATGGGCATAAGAACAACCTTTGTTTGCAGCATAAGAGAAACTACTCCTGGTTGGAACAATGCCAACCCACTCAGTGATCTACTGATTACAGTGCTGCTATCACAGATTCCTTCCTTTGATAGTACCACACACACTTTGATGTTGCAACAACATGTACACTTCATGTACACTCTGCAAGATACAGTGGGAGCAGAAATTGCTCCCTTGATTTAACCAGTAGTTTCTTATGAGTGTTGAATAGTGCAAAATTGTGGTTATTTGCAGATCCTCATTAATAACACCTCATACTATGTCTGCACAGGTAAATGCATTTTGGCATTCAGTATGTTTCCTTTACAGTTATTTGAATTCCCAGTGAACAGGGGTAAAAAATAGGTCATTGTACCCGTGGTTCAAATAGCAAGACGGTTTATTTTAGAATCCTGGCGAGAGCCAATACCTTCTTTGTCTGTTTCGTGTTCTAAAAAAATTGCAGCTCCTTCCACAATGTAAGGTGCCAGAATGGTGTTAATTCTTCACAAGGCAATTGTGCAAAAGAGGGTTGTAGGGTTAAAAATTCCTTAGGTATTCCAGAGCCTGTTATTGAAATTCAGTCATTTTCACTGAAAAAAAAAGTCCATAAGACGGAAGAAACAAGAATAGATAACACCACAAAATCAAAACCACAGCGATACTCTGGAAGGAAAGGAGTAGCATAAAACCAAAACCTCCCTTTTTATAATGTTGGTCTTAATTTAGGTTCCATGTGGGACATTTAGATAATCATAAAATAATTGTCTATTAAAATTATGTGGATAACTCCAGATAAGACTGCAAAGAGGTAAAGACCCTTAAGTCACTTCTTGGCCCACCACACTCTGCTCCGTCTTCCCTTGGTGACTTTATCTGTGCTGCCTGGTCTCTGCACCATAGATCTTGCCACACAAGTTTCTCTTCTGAACATGCAGTCTTTCCAGGTCTTTGCTTGTTTGTCTTCCTTGTGAAGGCATACCTGTCTCAAGTGCTGTCCCAGAATAACCCATCAGACAATGACATTTGACCCAGAGTAACTTTCACTTGCTCACCCCATTCAAGAATCTGCATCACACTGAGGAAAGCTAAAATTGCCCTTTTTTCTGAGAAAGATATTTATTTAGACTGTTTGTTCTATTTATTTATTCATATGTCCTTCCTTCCTTCTTTTTTTCAATATTTTCTTAAGCCCTAAGAACTATCATGAACCCCCATGATCTTTCTTTTTTATTTTTTTATTATCCTTAAACAGTGTCTAGTAATGGCACACAGTAGTTTATAAGTGTTGGTTGATCTTTTAACTAAACCACCTGCTTTTTAGTCCATAGTTGTATAACATTGGTGGAGAACCCATATCCTTGATAATTGCTAGAAAATCCAAAAAAAAATAAAAATAAATATTTTTAGGTTTCCTAGATGGCTTTGGGAGTCATGAACCATCAAGGAATAAGTCCCTGCCATTACTCTCAAAAGCCTCACTGCCTAGCTAGCCTCGGTGGGGACCACTGAGAGGCTGTCAATCTATCATGTCCCAGCCCCTGTGCATAGGACTTTCCTTCTGAGGACTTACATTTGAGGTTGTCTTCTTTGTCCGCTTGTTTGATGCATACAGCATGCACGTCAGCAGGTTTCAATTTCCATCACACTGGGAGATTCTCTGCACTGGCCAGTTTTCCCTTTCATTGCCAAAAGTTGACTAACACTCTGTGTTAGTCAGGGTTCTCCAGAGGAAGAAAGTAACAGATGTGGGATGGGTGTTTATATGTATGTGTGTGTGTGTGTAAAGAGAGGATATGGATGTGTGTGTGTGTGTGTGTGTGTGTGTGTGGTGTGTGTATGAAGAGAGAGAGAGAGAGAGAGAGAGAGAGAGAGAGAGAGAGAGAGAGAGAGAGAGAAAGAGTGTGTGTGTGTGTGTGTGTGTGTATTGGTAGAGAGGGGTACTGACTTTAAGGAACTGGCTCTCGTGGAATCTACAGAAGAGTCTGGCAGGCTGTGGATCCAGAGAAAAAGTGCAGTTTGAGGCCATCAGCCATCAGCCAGCAGAATTCCTTCTTGGCTTGGAATAGCAGCATTCTAATGAAGGCCTACAACTGATTGGGTGAGGCCCTTCCAGATTATGGAGGGTCATCTGGTTATTCAAATTCTACTGATTCAAATGTTAATGTCCTCTAATCAAAATCTTCACAAAAATATCTAGAAAAATCTTTGATCAAATCTGATAAAAATCTGGTTACTATTCCCTAGCCTTATTGAAATATAAAATTAACTATCACATACTCCCAGCATTTGGGTTCTCTATACTATTCTAAAAGATGAGGAAATAAATTTTGTTCATATAACAAAATCTTAATTGGTCCACCTTCAAGTCTGATCTATTTCTCCTTCTAAATCCTTGATAAGGAGATCAGTAAAGGGACAATATATTTCTTTCTTCCAAAACTTGATTTTGATGAAAATGCCTTTAAATACAATCACATGAGGCTTGTAGAATTAGGTTGCCAGTATAAAAGCCTGCCATACTTTATGATACATACTAGAAGAATTTGCACTTCTCATAACATTTGTTTCTTAACTAGCTCCCATAAAACTTCTTTATTATAGAGTCCATAAAGCATTTCAACCTCCTAAATTCAATTCTTAGAGTAGCCATTAAGTGCCTACAATGTACCCATTTGTAATGTTATTAATAACAATTATGATACCAACTTCAGACAGCAAGAGGAGGGTCACATGCATTGAAATATTACCATAAATAACCTGTATCCCGTAATCTTCTCAGTGAATAATTCCCTGCTTTACCTACATAACCAGAAACTGTGTGTTGTCCTTCTAGTCTGATTAATGAAATATGCTTTCTACGACCATACAAACGAAGATGTGTGAGGCAATTCTCAGTGCCATCAGCCATTTTCCTAGAAGGCACCTCATGTCAAGTTACTGCCCAAAGAACTTTGATAGAGTCTTGTGGTCAGCAAACTGAATCTAGCTTGTGGCCTGTTTTTATACTGCTTGCAAGCTAAAAATGGGTTTTTTTTGCATTTTTAAAGGGTTGTAAAAAGTTGGGGGAGAAAAATCAAAGAAGAATATGTGACACAGAACCATTTGTGGCCACAGACCCTAAAATATTTATTATCTGGACTTTTACAGAATAAGTTAACAAGTTTGCCAACCCGGGGTCTATAAAATGAAGTACAAAATCTATAGCATGACATTTGAAGTCTTACACACTACAAAGGCAAATTGATAGGCTAACCAGACTTCAAATGTCCCCCATCCTGGCATGTCCTTTTTCTCCCCTCGTGTCATCTACATTCAACTGTCCATCAAGAAACAGTTCAAGCTCATCATCTCGATGAACCTTCATCTGGCAATGCATTTCCATAGGATTTTCTTTCTTGGAGTCAGACAGGTATCAATATTTGCTTCACTCATGGATGGTCATGCTTTTTTGTTATATCCATATTTTTATCTCACCCTGTCTTCCCAAGTCAAATGTGTTTTCAAGTAAAATGTGGCAGTTTTTTTTCCCTATCATTTTCATGTAGATATTTAATTAGTATCATTCTTGCAAATTTCAGAACTTTCTAGGTCCTGAAAGTTTACTTTCTTATTAAGCAATAATGAACATCATTCAGTAATAATCACTATTGATAAGTATTACCAAACCAACACATTTTTTTTCCTTCAGTTAATTCTCACAAAAATTTAGATGATAGGTATAAATTGTTTTATTACTTTTATATACAAAATTGATATTATCAATTTCTTTATAGGTGAAACTTACATGGTTAAGTAGCATACCCACTTTAAATTACATTAATTCAACAGATACATATTAAGTTCCTGATATATGCCAGAAAATGAATAAGCCACTGCATTATACTCCCTGGATGATGATGATGATGATGATGATGATGATGATGATTAGCATTAGTATTAATAGTCATAGTTTTGGTAAGAGTAGTTGCACTCATTCTATAAGACTAAAAGAGAATAAGAGAATGCAGTATGCAGAGACAATTCTATGAAGAAACGCTGGGAAAGGGAGAGAGGAAGAGAGGAAGAACTCCTCCAGTGTTTACCAGAAAAAAAAATATTTGCATAGAATATGGAATTTTAGTCAGGAAAAACTTTATAAAGATTTGATTGGTGGTTAACATTGTTCAGGCACTCAACTAAGAAACAATTTATGAGCTCAGCATTCTACAAGGAATACAAATTTTAATAGGGCTCCTCTTTGTGGCTTTGGATTTGATAATGATTTCTTGGATCTCACACAAAAAGTACAGGTGTCGGGGGCTGGGGTTGTGACTCAGTGGTAGAGCGCTTACCTAGCACGTTGTGAGGTACTGGGTTCCACTGTCAGCACCACATAAAAATAAATTAATTAAATAAAGGTATTGTGACCATCTATGTCTAAAAAAAAATTTAAAATGTATAGTTGGCAAAAGTGAAACATATAAATTGAAGTACACCCACATTTAAAATGTCTACACTCAAAGAAAGGATCGAACAAAGCAAAACCAACCAAGTGAAAAGTCAACCTAGTGAAATGCCTGACCTGCAAATCATATCTGACATGAAATTCATTTCTACAAACACAAAGAACATCTAAAATTCAACAACAACAACAACAATAAAATGATCCAGTTTTTAAAATGAGCCAGGAATTGGAATAGGTATTTCTCCAAAGAAGATCTACAAATGACCAAAAAAATATGCAAATATGTTTAATGTCACTAATATTTATCAAACTATAAATCTAAACCACAATGATATTTCATCTCCATCCCATTAGGATGGTCACTATAAAAATAATACCAATAACCAGCACTAGCAAGACTATGAAGAAAATAAAACCCATGAGCTCTGTTGGTAGGCATATAAAATAGTGCAGCTGTTTATGCAAATCAGTATGTTTTTTTCTCAAAAAGGTAAAAATAGAATTAGCATCTGATCTATAATACTTCTTTTAGGTGTGTACCCTAAAGAATGGAAAGCAGGATCTCAAAGAGATGTTTTCACACCCATATTCACAACATTATTCATGATAGTCAAAAGGTGGAGACAATGCTAGGTGTCCATTTGTGGTATGAATAAATAATAAACAGATAAGTACAATAAACAGATAAGTACAATAGAATATTATTCAGCCTTGAAACAGAAGGGAATTCCGACACATGCGAGGGTATAATGCACCTTGCAGATTATGGTAAGTAAAATAAGGCTGTCATAAAAATGCAGGTACTTGACCCCTCCAGGGGCTGAAGGTAATAGCAAGTGGAGAGGTTTTATTCACTGTTCTTGATTTGTTTTGTTTGTTTGTGATGCTGAGGATTGAACCCAGGGCCTCATGCACCCAGGCAAGTATTCCACCACTAAGCTATGTCCCCAGCCCAGCTGAAGAGTTGTTTAACTGGTATAGAATCCAAGTTTTGTTCTCTATGTTCTAGAGAGTGGCTGGTTGTATAGCAATCTTAATGATAGGTGTCTCTTCATATTTGCAGGGGATTGCTTCCAGAATCTTCTGGGGACAACAAAATTCACAGAGGCTCAAGTTCCTTATGTAAAACGAAGGAATATTTGCATATAACCTGTGCACACCATCCAGGGTAATTTAAGTCATCTCTGGATTACTTTATGAAACATCATAAAATGTAAATGCTGTGTAAATAGGTGCTATGCTGCATTGTTTAGGTAATAATGTCAAGCAAATCTGTACATGTTCAGTATAGATGCCGTTTCTTCCTCAAATACTTTTAACCCTCAGATGTGAAACCCACAAATGTGGAGAGCTGATTGTGTTTAGAATTATTGAGATGGGCACTTACAAACAATTCAGATAGTAAATGTTATTTATCTTTTGCCACAATAAATTTTTTTGAAATAAAGTGAGATTCGTTCTATTACTACCCTGAAGTAATTTTCACCACATTAGCAAAACAAAGTGATTATATGAGACTACAAAATCTAAAGCCACGATTCCTCAATGGATCACAGGCCCAAGCATCTGAAATATGTTAAAATCTGCTTGTTTTTCACACCTGTGAAAATGCATTCTCCACTAAGTTAAAAACAGTGAGGACCTACACAAAAGCCCTTCCCATACTCTTCTCTGGCAAATAGAAACTAGAGTGTGAATGTTAAATGTCTCATGATTTATTAGTTCACCTTAATTTTTTTAATCTCTTGCCTTTTCCAGTATAACAGAGAAACTCTATAGTAACCAACATTTTTTGTTGTTCCAGAGACTACCTCGGCTCAGAGATAGACAGTACACGGTGGATGGCGCCTGTCATTGTCCCCTGTGTGACCTGACAACTGTGACCAGAGGTGCTGCTGAGCTTCACCAGGTGTTTTAAACAACTTCACAGCATAAAGTGATCCAAATTCTCAGCCCACAAAATAATCGCATCTTAAACTATTTGAATGTGAATCTTTGGACAACACAAGGGCTTGTTAAGACTTAGTAAGGACTTCATTTCTATTTTAAAGAAACTTCTGGAAAAGTGGGAAAGACAGTTATATACATGAAAAGCTAAACAGCAACATAAGACTAAAAATACAAAGACAATTAAGGAAGAGAAAATTCAAAGAAGTGTATGTTTAATTGCAAGTATAAAAATTACAGTAAAGACTGTTTTTGCGTTTGTTTGTTTGTTTGTTTGTTTTTTCCCCAACAAGGCCCTCTGAAAGAGTGGGTAAAATATGCAGCTGACTAGAGGTGGGGAAGGGTGGAAGGATGAAGTAGGCAGAGAAAGAAGGGTTAATGGCCACAGAAGTGCAAGAGGATAGGAGGAATAACTTCTAATGTTTTGTGGCACAATAGGATAACCATGACTGACATCAACTAATCACATATTTCAAAATAGCTAGTCTAGAGGGTTTTGAATGTTCCCACCACAAAAAAGATATATGTTTGATATGCCAATTTCCTTGATCTGATCATTACACATTAATACACACATTATATACATGCATTGGTACCACAGCCAGGCTGGCTGGGCAAAATAGCCGGGGTGATGAACAACTTGTGTAGATTGATACAGCAGGAGAGGCAGCCGTTTATTGTAGGACAGGAGGGGTATATATACATTCCACACAGCTTATCTAATTAACATAAACTCGATACAGCAGTCAACCAATAAGGAATCTCCACACTTAATGGCTTGCTGGCGTTACTTCACAAACCACTCCCTCTGGCATTTTGCCAGGCGCCATCCAGACTTGTTTACAGACTCTAACACATTGGATCATCACACCATACCCCATAAAAAAGTACAAAACTGTTTCAATTTTAAACTAAAAATATATATGCAGTGTAGGAGATGAAAACAGGGGTTCTCAATGGGAGGGCAATTTTGTACTCCTGGGGATGTTTAGCAAAGCCTAGAAACATTTTATGGTCACTAGTGGGAGGAAAGCCGCTATTTGTACCTAGGGGTTTCTGTGATGGTGCTGGACATCCTGCCGGGGTGGGACAGAGGGTTGCGGCAGAGAATTCTCTGGCCCACAATGTCAGCTAAGGTTGGGAAGCTCTGGGCTGGAGCTAACCTGTTTCATAACCTGTTCACTGAAGAAGTGCTGAACAACAGAAAAGGAAAGAAATGGAAGAAAGCCAGAGAATATATTGGTCAAAATATGCTGTTACATTGTGTGCATGTATGAATGTGTAACAACAAATCTCATCAGTATGTGCAACTATAGTGCACCAATAAAAATGTGGGAAAAAAATGTTATTCTTGAGATTTTTATAAGAAAAAAATAAAATACAAAAGGCTGGAAGGCAGAAACAACAGAGGTGCTAAGTGAAAGACTTCAGACAGGCAGGGCAGACTCCACAGACCTGGAAGACATGAGCTTTGGACATCTGCTATTATAGAGTGAGACTTGAGACAATTATTTAGTTTCTCTTAGCCTGGTTTCCCTTATCTATAAATGAAGATAATAATATTTACCTCTTAATTTGTTGTCAAGGTCAAATAAGATAACTTTAAGTGCCTCTCATCAAGGAAAGACAAGAAGAGCCGATCAATAGGAGACAGGGAAATGTCCATGCCTTTCATTTCTCTAGACGCTAGACATTACTGGGCTTTACTTTGCTGATTCTCAGTTACTACTGCAATCAAGCAAAGACTTATTAGTTAAGCTGTTAGTATCTGCTTCCATCCTTTTATTCATTTATTCAACACATTTCTTCAGTATCTTTCTTTACGGACACTGCTTTCTTCCCTTAAAAGAGCTATCATGCAATCAGAGAAAAATAGATTTATTAACAAAAAAAATGAAAGAAACCTTATCAAACAAAAGCAAAATATACAGATGACTTCAAAATTGTAAGCTGATTTTTCTCCTAAGCAAAAGGTGGTCAGGCACACTGAGTCTAGAACCATCTCCGTGGTGATATTTAAAATCAACCTTTAATTCTCAAATAGTTCTCTCTTAATACGATCAAAATTCTCTTGCTAAAGTACATAACATTTTTTTCTTGTTCCAACACCATGTTTTTTTTTTTTTTATCTTAAGTCTTTCCCACATACAGACTGCATTTGTTACGATTATTACTGGGTCCCACATACATGGATTGTATCTGCTTGATCAGGCAAGCAAAAGATTTTCTATTAAAAGCCAAGACTTTGATTGGTGTCCATGCCATGCCCCTAGGCACTGGTAAACATGAGTACTAGTCTTCACTTGTAGCTCAAGGTGTAGTGTTGAATATGAAAAGATAGAATGAGAGAGAAAAATCAAGACACGTGAGTCCTGTTGATTATAATGAATTGTATAAGGACAGACAGAAAGTAGTTGATATTAGTCTGATGAGAAGGAAAGGCTATTATTTTGAGTACTTAAGCTGTGGACTTGAAAGATAAGTAGGTGCTTAAGAGGTAGAAAAATTAGGGGAGAATAATCAGGCAAAAGCAAAAGATTGAAGATAAAAAGGTTTACTAGGAGAATAACATTGGTCGCTGTGGAACACAACAGGTAGCGCATCTCAGTGGGATAATAGAGCTTGGGGAGGGAGATGCAGGAGAGCCACACAGCTGTGAGACCATCCTGATGACAGGGCTTCTTCAAAAGGTGATGTGGAATTGCTAAAGAATTTTGCAAAACCTGGGAGAGGTGGCACACAACTGTAATCCCAGCAGCGGGGGAGGTGGAGACATCTAGGGGATCATGAGTTCAAAGCCAGCCTCAGCAAAAGTGAGGTGCTAGGCAACTCAGTGAGACTCTGTCTCTAAATAAAATACAAAATAGGGTTGGGGATGTGACTCAGTGGTCAAGTGACTCTGAGTTCAATCCCTGGTACCAAAAAGGGGGAAAAAAATTACAAACAAAGGTAGTAAAATCCTCATAATTGTTGTTCTAGAATGATACTCTGGCTGCAATATGCAAGATAGCTTAGAAATGGCAAGGCCAGAGATTAAGTGTAGCAAACATGAATGCAGAAAATTTTTGATCCTGTGACAACTGTCCCAGATATAAAAAGGCACTCCTGTAAATAACTTAATCTGCACATGACTATATATGGTGGAAAATAACGTCTCTCTCCTGCTTAGTGTATTAACCAGGTTCTCCAGAGAAACAGATCCAACAAAATGGAGATCGATCCATCAAAAAATCAATTGATAGATCAACTGATAGGTAGATATGTATGAATAACAGTAGATACCCTTCAGGGCTGGGGATTCAATTATGTTTGATTTAGCCACTGGGAATATAAGATTCTTGGTTCCATTTTCAAAAATCTCAGTTAAGGATCTCTTTCCTCCAGGTAAATGCTTTCAGGTCACAGAGCTGGGAATTCCAATTTCCAAGTTTATTCTATTCTTTACTCATATTGTCCAAGCAATATTAGGAACACAGAGACAATTTCATTCCTCAATAGTTTTCAGTTTCAGAAACACTGTTACCCTGATTTTTGCCTTTTTGTAAGTATTTGATTAAGAGCACCCAGTGATGATATTTTTCATATCTCTGTTGCCACATACACTATAGACAATCCATGCTCTCTTTACGGCTAGAAATAGAGTTATTAGAGTCTAAATCTAATCATATTAGAGAGCCAACTCTTGAAACTTAGAACCAATTCAGAAAACTCACCCTCAAAATGTTGTTCCTCTTAGAACTACTCCAGGTACCAAAATCTCTCTCAGACACAGTTCTCCAGAGAAACATAATCAATCAGATGTGTCCATATACACAGAAAGAGATTTGTTTTAAGGAACCGATCATGTGATTAAGAAAGTTTGCAAGTCCAAAATTTGTAGGTAGAGGTCTAAAGAAAAAAACAATGCTGCAGTACAAGAGTAAAGGCTATAATGCTGGAGAGCCAGGAAGAAGATGGGTCCAAAGAAGTGGAATAGAGAGGAAGTGACTGCGACTAGATGTGGGCTTTTGGCCAAATACTTCTGAAAGCTGAACTGATAGTGACATGTATTAGGGACCATGAACATGACTTAGCATGGAAAAAGGTGAGGAGCCAGGTGCTCACAGACACACAACACTATTCTCTTTGACAGTGAGGGTTGCCTGGCAGTTTGGAGTGAAATAATCAAATGAAAAACGTGTAAGTACATCTAATAATGAAAAAATAAACTTTCATTATTCTCTGTACCTAGCAATGTGAACTCACATAAAGGACCCTGTTATCTGACACAAACTTATTTTTTCCTTTACATAAAGGCTTGTATATAACCTATATTGTTTTGTCCACGGTCAAATTCTCTAATGACAGGTCATAATTCTTTCCTGATTTAAGTTGTTTATGAAACCCTTTTCCATTATCAGGTTTAGTTAATTTTTGGAATGTCAATCTTAATACAGACAACATTATAGGTAGCGAAGTGTTCAAGATTGTGCAGTAAGAAGTGTCATCAAAATAATGCATGAGAAATCAACAAATCTTTCAGATTTTTTTTGAGATTGTTATCATCTAAATAGTAAGTGTAGTATCCCAGCCTGAAAGAATAGAAACCAAACAGAATAGTGGCAATGGAAAAAAGAATTAGGCAGATAGAAAGGCTATGCAGAGCACAAATAAAAACAAACCCAGTGTCTTGGCATGGGCTGAATAGACAGTTACTATTCAGAAATCAAGACAAACATGATAGATCAAATGTTTTGGGAAGAAAGATGAGTTCCTTTTTATAAGTGTTAAATTATTACTGCCAAAATGTTAAGCAAATGTACATGTCCTTACTGTGAAATAGAAGATTTTGAGATAAAATACTTTTAAATAAAACTTTACATTGAAAAAAGGGGTATGTTTTTTAAATTAGTGCATTATAGATTTACATAAAGGTGAAATTCACTGTGGCATCTTCATATACACACATAGGAGAGTTTGGTCAGTTTTATTCCAGCATTCCTCCCTTTTCCAACCCCTCCCTCCTCCCTCTCCCCTCACCAGTGGAGCAGAGGAAAGAGAGCAGGGGAGGGAGGTGGGGAGGGAAAGAGGACGTACTGGGAACTGAATTGGAGCAAACTATACTCTATGCTTGTATGAGAGTCAAAATGAGCCCCAACACTATGTGTAACTATACTCCACTAATAAAATGATTTTTAAAGGTATAGGGATTGGAAAACTCTAAAATAATTGCTGGTGAACAAAGAAGTAAGACTGAATATGAAAACACTCTGCCATAGCTTTAGGAGATTAGCTAGTAAATTAGATGGAGAAGGGGAGTTGAAAACGGGAGAAAACACAAAGCTGAGTCAAGAGGAGGGAAAGCCCCCTAGGTCTTACATAGGTCTCCTTTAACACACCCAGGCTCTAGCTATTACCTGTTTCTCCTTCCTTTCTCTTTGTTATGTGTCCCCAGTACCTTACAACCGTTTGAATTTCAACCCCTTAAATAGAGATCATATCCCAGCTACTCCCTTAAAACCTGCTCTCTGAAACCTCAGAGAACACAATGGACAAAAAATAATTGCCAATTTTCCATTTCTTTCCTTTTTTTCTTTATTTCCTATATTTCCTGACTACATTTATTAAAAGTATTTCTTCTCTTGGTCTAGTAAAACTTTTGTTCTCTGTATTCCTAAACTTTGGGAGAAAAAGGACTTCTCATTCTCCTTCTTTATCTCTCTCTCTCTCTCTCTCTCTCTTTTTTTTTTTGCTTCTAAATATATTATCCATGGTTATTTTCTCAACCCTCATCTCACATCTTTAAAAATTTGCAGGCAATTTCTCCTATTTGTATCAATTCTCTTTATTCACTCTAGCTCTGTCTCATAACCTCTGAACAATAATGCTTTACCATCTAGTAGATATATCCAATTGGTAGCCCCACAAGCATATTGAAGCCAGATTCTCCAAACTCAACCCCACTCCTTCCACCAAACTGCCATTCCTTCCTTAGTTCCATCATATGTAGACTCCTTCCTTCTTTTCAATGGTCTAAACTAGAAATCTGGGACTATTCTATGTTCCTCTCTCTCCCACTTATCCTATCAAAGCCACATCTGGGCATGCACTTTCACCCATCTACGCATCTCTTTTATCCTCTTCTCCATTTCCACTGCCACAGCCCTACCTGGACCACAAACCTCTCTCACCTGGAACCTTGCAGTGGGCTCCTAACTGGCCAGTCTTCCTCTAATCTTTCCTTAGATTGCAGCATCAATTGGCTTCTCCCTCCTGAACATGCCCCCTTCAAGTATATCCACCATACTGCTATTTCCAAAAGCTCTATGAAATAGGATTCCCACTCTTGAACGACACTCCTGACAACCTGCAGAAAAAAAAAAAATCTATACAGTTACCAACATAAACAAAGCTATCCATGACCTGACTGATCCCTTCCTGACTGTCCGACAACATCTCTTACCTCCCACACGTCACACCCTACTCTCTTGTAGCTAATGACTTGCTGTCACCATTCCTTTCTCAGTTCCAGTGTTACTTTCCCCTAGGATCTATTGTATGCTGGGGACTGTGCTTCCTGTCAGGAATACAAAGTGAATAAGGTTTGCACATAGCAAACATTCAATAACTGTGTGTTTAATGAAAGTATGAGACAGAAACAAAAATAAATAAGTGCAGAAAATGATTACAAAGCAGAGTAGGACAGTGGCTGTTTCTTATTCTGTGATGAGTCAAGGAATCCGAAAGGGCTGAGGGGACTTACCTGAAAGGACATGTTCACCAGTTAAACAGGACAGAAGAACTCTACTGCAGAGGAGAAGACTGAACACAGATCGTAAGAAAGCATGTCAGGCTGAAGGGAATCTCAAGTGCTTCCACTTCGGTAAGGCAGGGGCACACCCAGAGAGGAATGAGAAAGTATGAGACTGAATGGAGAGAGAGAGAGAGAGAGAGAGAGAGAGAGAGAGAGAGAGAGAGAGAGAGGACAGACAGTGAAAAAGAAGGTAGAAAAGAATGGTTGGGGAAAAGATCATGAAAAAATTTGTATGCAGGTTACTCATTGCTCAGATCATGGAAAAGCTGAATAGAAATGGTTCCAAGGAAGGACGGGATAGGAAGGACAGCTGAGAACATTTGCAGGAATATGGGCTACAGATTGGTGCTGGAGTTGTGCAAGTGGAAGATGAGCATGAGTTAAGCAATAGCAGAAATGATGGAGCAGAAAAACAAATATGAGAGTGGTGTGGCCTGAATGTCTGTACCCCTTCCCCCACATGCTGACTTGTAGCACCCAACATAATGGGATGGAAAGGTTAAGCCTTTGGAATGTGATTAGATCATGAGGTGGGTGGATTAGTGCTTTTATTTTAAAAAAGAAAAAGGTCTACAGGAGCTGCCTTGCCCCTTCTACCACATGAGGACAGAGCAAAAGGAGGCATCCATGAAACAGAAAGCAGGTTCTCACCAGCTACCAAATCTGCCAGTATCTTATCTTGGACTTCCCAGATTCTAGGATTTTGAAACCTGAATTTCTGTTGTTTGTAAGGCAGTTTGGGGTAGTTTGTTATAGCAGCCCAGATGGACTAAAACAGTGAGCAATTAAAGAAGCAAACATGAAATAACTTAATGTCAGGCTGTACGTGGTATGGCAGCACTAGTTCACTTCTCTCTCCCAAACATGTCCCCTTCAAGCACATCCACCATACTGAGTGGAGAGAAGAGGGAAGAGCCTAGTTGGAAGAGGGGAGAAGAGTTTTGGAAGAGGGAAGACCATATTGATTCCTGTGATTTTCTGATGTTACTATAACAATTTAACCTAGGTTTTTGGAAATGAAGTTTTATAATTTAATAGTGTAAATATTTTATTTAACAACCGTTAATAAAGATGAGCCAATTCAAACATATTATTTTCTTAAAGATCACACACAAATCCAGTCATTTTTAAATGGTCTTACTTAATATTTATCAGTTGTATTATTTCACATATTTCCCTTCTTGCTCTTAGCAAATACCCGAGGCATACTATTTTTTGCATTTTTTCCTGAGTCTCCAAAATTGGATTCTCGTATTCTACATTTTTATTTTCAAATTAAGTACTTTCAACTTCCACTCCTAACAAGAACTATGAATTTTTAGGATATATATATATATATATTAATGAAATTTCTTTAAATAGCAGTTCATATTTGCTAAAGACAAGAAAACAGTGGTGTTACTGGTCTCAATAAAAGGCCACACAGTAGGGTTTTCTACAGCATTGACTTAATTTTAGTCCACACTATATTTTTTTCCATTTCTCAGAAAACTAAAAATGTCCTTTGACATTACTATGTCAAAGACACGTGTGAAGAATTAACAACCAAAATAATTGAAACATGGCATTCTTGGCTGCCAGTAGGATAGATACCACCTGACCTTGAGACCCAACAAAAGGTGTCAGTTATTCCTCAACAAAACACAGAACTCTAATATGGGTAGCTAAGCTTCTGGTAAGAGCCTGTTTCTATGACTAGCTGGGAGAGTTTGCCTTTGGCTGGGAAGAACTGCCAATCAGCTGATCTCCATGTGCTGCCATTTGTATTCAGCATGAAGGTTGATGCATACATAGTGATATCTAGGAGCTACTTCAATAAAGGTCCCTCTATCTGTCATCCCAGAATTAGCCTAGAGGGAAGTTAGGTGAAATCTCCAGTGCTGAAAGTTATGCACTTTTCCATGTTAATGACAGAAATTTTGTGCTTGAATTTGTAGAATGTTTAAAGAATTTCAAATGCATTCAATCAGCCCAAGTTGTATATTCTAGGAATGATGTCTGTACCTCCCAAATTTGTGTTAGAGATGACATGGAAATTAATGCTTAGAAATATTTAATATCTTTCCCAGGACCCAGTTTCCCAGGTTCCACTGCCCATGCACTAAACTCAACCGACATTACTACATAAACACACTCAAAAATTTGGTAGTGTTTTTATTAAAATCTCCACAGTATAATAGCTTCTCTCTTTTTTCTACTTCTATTCTCATGAAAAGCAATGTTTAGAAATTATTAACTTTCATTGGTGTTAAAAAAGATCCCAACCCACTTGCTGTCAGCCAGCACTTCCGAGGGTAAAAGGGAATATTGTTATTTCAAATGTTGTTATTTCACGTCATGTATATCACCTCAGAGCACAGAGAATATTGATGTTTATGGTCAGTGGCAAATCAGACAAAACACACCTGGCATTACTTGTGTTTTCAAATATTTAGATTTCCTTCATATATCTTATTGATTGTGTTTCTATGTTTGCCCACTTTAACTTACGAGCTCTAAACCTTATTTTTTTCTCATTGAAACTATTTTCAATCATTGTCATTTATACAGGTATTAAACTCTTATTGAGAGCCAACAATCTTTTTTGAATTTGAATACTACTTTAGATGGACTCAACTCTCATTTTGAGTACACCATAAGGAACAAAGTTGAGTTTAAAATGATACAAAGTGTTACATTATCATATAATAGTAAATATAAACCAGATGCAGTGGTGCATGCTGACAGTCCCAGCTACCCAGGAGGTCAGGCCATTGATGTCATCACCCACACCTGCATAATATAGTCCCCCCCAAAAAAAAAACCCAAAGGACAGAAGAGTCTGGAGAACTTTGGGGCTGCTGAACATATATAGTGGTACCCAAAGGTTGGGGCACCCAGAGAAAGCTCTGTACATCTTCCCAGTTACCTGCCCCATGTGCCTGTTTCATTTGGCCATTTATCTCTATCTTTTGTAATATCCTTTATAATAAATGGACAAAATTAAGAAAAATGTTTCTGTGAGTTCTGTGATGCCCCTCTAAGAAATTAACTGAATATGAGGAGAGAGGGGGTTAGGGAACTTCCAATTTAAAGACAGTGGGTTAGAAGCACAGGCCAAAACTTTGGGCTTGTGACTGGCATGTGTGGTGGGAGGCAGTCTCCTGGAACTGAACCTTGAACCTGTGGGATCTGACACTAACTCCAGGTCATTACTGACAGAATGGTGTTCAGCTGTAGGAGAATTGTTTGGTATTTACAAAAAAAAAAAAAAAAAGGAAAAACAAAAAAAATACATCTGGTCACAGATGTGTTGATTGCAAGAGTAAAGAGAAAAATCAGTTTGTTTTGTTTCCTGAGACCAAGAAACACAAATATGCAAACAATTTAATTGTGTACTAATGTTATTTTTATCTGCTGAAAGATGGCATGCCCAAATATGAGTCATGTTCTGTTAATAGAAGATAAGAATATCCCTGAAAGTTATGAGCCTGCCACAAATTGTCTCCATGAATGAACATTAAAACTGAATGAAACTCTTGGGAAAAACATCCAAATGAAAAGTGAGAAATCTAGTCAACCATCTGGAACTTTCAAACACAATGCCAAACATCCATACTTAAAATCTGGATGAGCGTTAGCTGTCATTTTGTTATAACTTGAGTTACGTTTTTCAACACTCAGATGGTTCTAGTAAATGTTAACTTCCAGAGACTGTCACACATCCCTACGATAGCATCTCATCAATAACAGTAGACTTTTAATTTTAGTTGTCCACATGTTGAATCAAAACATGATTAATAAATTTGGTAGTCACACAATAGCAAGTGCCAATTCACTTGTCAAAACACCAGCTGAATCTGCCTGATCTGAAGACTGGGCTTAACTTTTGTAAAAATGTGAATGTAAAAGTTTTGGCTGTCCTTTTTATCTTTTACTATAAACAGAAAAAAGATAAATTTCACGTGTTGTGTTTTCGTGCATCAATAGTAAACTTTATTGAACAGAATTCTGTCACTAAGACAACTATCCCGTTGTCATTGTGACCACGAAAGATAACTTGAATGAATCATTCAACAAATGTAGACACAATGTCAAGTTTATAAAGTTCTTTAAAAGTAACAAGATACTAATTACTTCCACCTATAAAGTACCTGAGAGGTCACATAATCAATATCAACTACAATTATGGTTGAATCTGGAATGTCCCCACAGTCTCATTTTGAAAGCATGGTCTCCAATGCAGCAAGGTTCAGAAGTGGGGCTTTTTAGGCAATGATGGATTATGAGGGCTCTGACCTCATCAGTGGATGAATCTATTGATAGCTGAGTGGACTACTGGTAGTTAGGAGCCTAGAAGAGTTTATCTTCTCCCCTGCCCCTTCCTCTACCTTAATATCTCTCTCCCCTCCCCTCCCCTCCCCTCCTTTCCATCCCCTCTTCCTCCTCCTCATCTCTTTCCTGGCTACCATGAGGTGAACAGCATTCTGCTGCCACGCCCACCCACCATGATGCTCTCCCTCACCTCAGACCCAGAACAGTGGAGTCAGCCCATCATGGACTGAACCTCTAAAACCACGAGCCACAACAATCTTTTCCTCCTCTAAGTTGTACTTTTTCTTTTTCTGCATACATGGATTTTATGGTAGCACTTTTTTCTAATTGACTCTTCTTAATTATACATGACAACAGAATTTATTTTGACCTAATTATGAAAGCAAGGTTATAATTTGTTCTAATTCAGTCCCCAGAACTCCCTTTCCCCTACCTTCTTCCTACCCCCATCCTTTCCTTTTACTCTAATGATCTTTCTGCTACTTACTTATAGTTTTTTTTTTAAATTAGTATCTTGTGGATTTACGCAATGATGAAATTCGCTGTGATATATGCATATGTGTACAGAGGAATGTTATGTCAGATTCATTCCATTGTCTTTCCCTAACCCATCCCTCAGCACCCTCTTTATTACCCTTTGTCTACGCCACTGTTCTTTTTCTATTCTTTTTTTATCCCCCTCCCCACAGCATATTACTTTGGATTAGCTTCTGCCTATCAGAGAAAACATTTGTCTTTGACTTTTGGAGATTGGCTTATTTCACTTAGTATGATAGTCTTTGCTTCCAGGCATTTACCAGCAAATACCAGAGAGTCATTTTTCTCTGTGGCTGAATAATACTCCACTGTGTATATATACCACATCACGTTTTCTTTATTCATTCATCTGATGAAGGGTACATAGGTTGGTGCCATAGCTTAGCTATTGTGAATTACGTAGCTATGAACATTGATGTGGCTGCATCACTGTAGTATGCTAACTGTAAACCCTTTGGATATATATCAAAGAGTGGGCTAACTAGGTCAAATGGTGGTTCCATTCCAAGATTTTTTGAGGACTCTCTCCCTACTACTTTCCAGAATGATTGTTCTAATTTGCAGTCCCACCATCAGTGTATGAGTGTACCCTTTTCCCCACATCCTTGCCAGCATTTACTGTTATTTGTATTCTTGATAATTGCCTTTCTGACTAGAGTGAGATGAAATCTCAGTGTAGTTTTAATTTGCATTTCTCAAAATGTTGAACATTTTTTTCATATGTTTGTTGGCCATGCATATTCCTTCTTTTGAGAAGTGTCTGTTTAGTTCCTTTGTCCATTTATTAACTGGGTTATTTGTTTTATGGTGTTAAGTTTTTTGAGTTCATTTTATATCCTGGATATTCATGCCCTGTCTGAGGAGAGATCAGCAAAGATTTCCTCCCATTCTACAGGCTCTGTCTTCATAACCTTGTTTGTTTCTTTTGTTGCAAAGAAGCATTTTAGTCTGATTCCATCTCATTTATTGATTTTTTATTTTATTTCTCATGATTTAGAAGTCTTGTTAAGGAAGTCAGTTCCTGAGCACACATGTTGGAGTGTTGGACCTACAATTTCTTCTAGCAGGTAAGGTTTCTGATCTAATTCCAAGGTCTTTGATCCACTTTGACTCAATTTTTGTGCAACATGAAAGATAAGAGTTCAACTTCATTCCTCTGCATATGAATTTCCAGGTTTACCAGCACCATTTGTTAAAAAAGGCTATCTTTTCTTCAATGTATGTTTTCTGTACCTTTGTCTAGTATGAGATCACTGTATTTATGTGGGTTTTTCTCTGTGTCCTCTATTCTAGTCCATTGATTTTCATGTCTGTTTTGATGCCAGTATCATGCTGTTTTTGTTGCTATAGTTCTGTAGTATACTTTGAGGTCCAGGTGATAATAATCCCAGCTTCACTTTTCTTGCTAAGAATTGCTTTGGCTATTCTGAGTCTCTGATTTTTATAAATTTCATGACTGCTTTTTCTATTTATTGAAATTTTGATGAGATTTGCACTGAATCTGCACTTTTATAGTATGGCTATTTTGACAATATTAATTCTGCCTATCCAAGATCCTGATGAGGGGGGTGTCTCTCAATCTTCTAAAGTCTTCTTCAATTTCTTTCTTCAGTGTTCTATTGTTTTCATTGTAGAGGTACTTCACCTCATTTTTTTTATTGATTCCAAATTTTGTTTATTTGTTTGTTGTTGGTTTTTTTGTCTGTTTGTTGCTACTGTGAATGGAATAATTTCCTGATTATTTTTTCAGCAGATTCGTCTTTGGAGTACAGGAACGCAATTGATTTATGGGTGCTGATTTTGAATCCTGCTATTCTGCTGAATTCACTTATGAGTTTTAGAAATCTTCTGGTGGACTTCTTTGGGTCTTCTAAATATGGGATCATATCATTGGCAAACAAACATAATTTCAGTTTTCTATTCCTATTCCTTTAATTTCCTTCTCTTGCCTAATTTCTCTGGCTACAGTTTCAAGGAGTAGTGAAAGTGGGCGTCCTTGTCTTTTTCTTTTTCTTTTTTTTTTTTGTAGTAGATATTGAACCAAAGCGCCCTTAACCACTGAGCCACGTTCCCAGTCCTTTTATTTGTTATTTTGAAGCAGAGTTTTTCTCAGTTGCTTAAAGGCCTAACTAAGTTGCTGAGACTGGCTTTGAACTTGCAATACCCCTGCCTCAGCTTCCCAAGCTGCTGGGATTGTAGACATGTGTCACCCTGCTCCAGGCAAGAAGCCTTATCTTTTTCCTGTTTTTAAAAGAAATGCTTTCAGTTTTCCTCCATTCAGAATAATGTTGGCCTTGAGTTTGTCATATATAGTTTTACAATGTTGAGGCATGTTCCTTTTATCCCTAATTTTTCTAGTGTTTTAAACCTGAATGGGTGCTGTATTTTGCCAAATGATTTCTCTGCAACTATTAAGATAATCATATGATTGTCCTTATGTCTATTTATATGGTGCACTACTTTTATTTATTTCTGAATGTTGAACCAAACTTGCATCTTATAATGACACCCACTTGATGATCATGGTGCACTTTTTTTTTAAGGGAGAGAAAATTTTTTAATATTTATTTTTTTAGTTTTCAGTGGACACAACATGTTCTTTATTTTTATGTGGTGCTGAGGATCAAACCCAGCATCATGCACATGCCAAGTGAGTGTGCTACCCCTCAAGCCACATCCCAGCCCCCATTTTTTAAAATTGTATTTTATATGTGGTTATTAATATTTTATTAAGAATTTTTGCATGTATGTTCATCTAGGATATTGGTCTGATGTTTTCTTTCCTTGATGTGTCTTTGTCTGGTTTTAGTACCAGGGTGATACTGGCTTTTTTTTTTTTTTTGTAGAATGAGTTTGGCAGTGTTCCCTACTTTTTTATTTCATGGAATAATTGAGGAGGATTGGTATTAGTTCTTTTTTAAAGTTCTAGTGGAACTTGTTAAAAATCCAACCAGATCTAGGGTTTTCTTTGTTGAAAGGCTAATGATGGCTACTTCAATTTTATACTTGAAATTGAGCTGTTTAAGTTTTCTACATCCTTCTGGTTCAATTTCAGTAGGTGCTATGTCTCTAGGAATTTGTCCATATCTTCAAAATTTTCTAGCTTATCGGAGTATAAATTCTCAAAACAGTTTCTGATGATCCTCTGGATGCCACTAGTGTCTGTGGTGAGATTTCCCTTTTCCTCTTGAATTCTGATAGTTTTCCTCCTCTTTCTTCCGGTTATTTTGACTAAGGGTTTATCAATTTGTATATCCTTTCAAAAAAAAAAAAACCCAACTCTTTGTTTCTTCAATCTTTTGTATTTTTTTAATCTCAATTTCATTGATTTTGACTCTGATTTGAATTATTTCCTCTCCCTTACAGATCTTCAGTGTCCATTTGTTCTCATATTTCTAGAGCTTTGATATGTAATGTTATATTATTTGTATCTTTCAATTCCTTTAATGCCTGAGCTCAAACTATAAATTTTCCTCTTAGAACTGCCTTTATACTGTCCCAGAGATTTTAATATGTTGTGTCACTATTCTCACTTACCTCTTAACTGTTTTTTTAAATTCTCTCCTGATTTGTTATGGTCATTCCAAAGTGTATTATTTAATATCCAGGTGTTAGAGTGGTTTTCATATTTCATCTTTTTACTGATTTCTAATTTCTTCTATTATGATCTGATAGAATGCAATGTGGGTTTTTGGGTTTTTTGTGGGGTTTTTTTGTATTTGCTAAAATTTGCTCTGTAACCTAAAATATGGTTTACTTTAGAAAATGTTCAATATGCTGTTGAGAAGAAAGTGAATTAAGTCATTAATGGATAAATTATTCTATAGATGTCTGGTAGATCCAAATTATTATTTGTATTTTTTAGTTCTGTAGAATTTTTGTTTAGTTTTTGTTTGGATGATCTATCCTATGATAAGAGAGGCATGTTAAAGTCTCCTAGTATTATTTTTCTGTGGTCTATTTGACTCTTAATATTGAAAAGAGTTTGTTTGATGTATATAGATGCCCCATTGTGGGGTGCATAAATTTTATGCTCATTATATTTTGTTGATGTAACGTTTACCTTCAATAGTATGAAATTACCTTCTTTGTCTCTTCTGATTAACTTTGACTTGAAGCCCACTTTATCTTATTTGAAAATAGTAACTCCTGCTTGTGTTCAAGATTCATGTGAATGGTATTTTTTTTCCCCATCCTTTCACCTCCAGTCTGTGGATGTCTTCGCCTGTGGGGTGAGTCTCTTGCAGATAGCAATATCGTTGGGTCTTGTTTATTCAACCAATCTGCCAACCTGTGTCTTTGATTGAAGAATGTAGACCATTTATATTCAATGTTATTGAGAGATAATTTTCATTTCCCACATTTTGACTTATTCCTAGTGTTTAAGTTGGATTTGATTCTTCATTGGCTGACTCTTCTTCCAGTGTAATTCTTTCCTATGATGGTTTTCATTTCTTCTTTGTGAAAAATTTCATTCTGTTCAGTTTTTCTAGTTAAGAATTCTTTTAGCTTTTATTCACCATGGGAGTTTTATTTCATCTTCAAATGTGAAACTTAATTTTGATAGGTATAATATTCTTATTTGGCATCCATTTTCTTCCAGATCATGGTATATATTATTTTAAGCCCTCCTCTTGTTTAGGGTCTTGGTTGAGCAATCAGTTGAAATCTGGGTTGATCTACCTCTACATGTGACCAGTCATTTTTCTCTTTCAGCTTTTAAAATTCTATCCTTATTCTGTGTGTTCAGCATCTTCATAATAATGTGTCTTAGAGTGGATCTATCGTGGTTTTGTATATTTGGAGTCTTGTATGCCTCTTGTATTTGAATTTCCACTTCATTCTTAAGATTCAGATGTTTTTTCTGATATTTCATTGAAAAGATGGTGCATTCCTTTAGTTTGTATTTCAGAGCCCTCATCTATCCCAAGGCATCTTAAATTTGGCCTTTTAATGTTACCACAGATTTCTGGAATACTCTGCTATGGTCTCATAACATCTTTTCTCCGTGGTCAGCATTATTTTCAACATTATATACTTTGTCTTTGAGGTCTGAAAATCTATCTTCAAAGTAATCTAAACTATTGGTAATGCTTTCCACTGAATTTTTAATTTTGGTTTATTGATTTCTTCATTTTGAGGATTCTCATTTGGATCTTTTTCAGAATCTCTATCACTTTATTGAAGTGATGTTTCATTTCCTGAATTTTCTCTCTGATTTTATTCCTTACATAATTTTTTAGTTCATAGAACAGTTTAACTGTGAACTTTCTAAATTCCCTCTCTGATGTATCTTCCATTGTGGTATCAATGAAGTCTGTTGGTGAAGCCTTACAGGTTGTTTGGGATGCTTTGTTCCCTTATTTTTCATATTGTTTGTATGTCTACTCATCTGTCAATACAGTTCTGATTTCTTCTTTTAAGTGAAAGACTATTTTGTGAGCTTCTTTTTCTTAAGCACCCTGGCTTAGGTGAATATCCAAACAATGATATATTAACTCAGTTAAATACCTCTTCTGTTCCCAATATCAGCACTACTTTAAGAGATGCTGCTGAGCCCTATTTACTATAATCACCTCTGAGCCAAGCCTCATTCTATTCAACCTTCTAAGAACATAAACATGTTGAAATTATTGTCTGCAGTTCCTCAAATTCAAGTGTAAACCTATAATGAATTTCTGGAACAGATCCAAAAACTTAGTTTTTAATTTAGTAAACTTACTATAACCTTAAGTGAGGGATAAAAGGAAGGAGGGAAGAAAGATTGGGCAAATAGTAGAGGGGAAAAGAAAGAAAGAGAACCTATAAAAGGGTAATTTACACCAAGGTAGAAAGGAGAAGTAGATGGATGGGTGTTATTTGCAGTTAGTGTAAAAGGATGAGTAGAGGACAAAAGAAGCAGGTATAAACTAGAGCTAGAAAAACAAAGATAGGAAGATTGATTTAGATTAATACTTTAAACCATTAGATGAAATACATTCAAATGGGTTAATGTACAATATTGGCTATTGGGTTAACCATTATTTTTCAAACTAATGAGTTATTTATATGATCAAAGTTGACATTAGAGTTGTTTATAGTATACCATGTCTATGTGAGGAAAATTCTTCTTGAATCTTGGTTTGTATTTTATTGGGGTTTGGACATTTAATAGATGTCCATCAGTCTTGGCTATAGATCTCTCCTGAGTTGCAAGGGCACAGGAGCCAATTTAGTAGTTGTTATACTACCAGCAGCTTCTGGCTTGTCAGCTCAGGGACCTGCAGCTGATGGCTCAGAGGGTGCAGTATTGTGGGCTGTCAAATGATATTGTGTGCAGTAGTGCAAGAGGCAGGCTCTGGGGTGTCCCTGTGTTTGCTTTGGGTCACTGTGTACCTGTTCTCCTCTACTGGATACTTTTCACTGCAGTGAAGGTCCTGATGGCTGTCTGTGAGCACCATAACTTTGGTTGTGGGTTTTCTTCAAGTGTTCTGTAGTGCAGAAATATTCCCCCAGCTAACACCCCTCTCTGAGGTATTGTAGTGAAGGGTCTTGGGTAGTTCACCTAGACTCTAGTTTCTGCTGTCCCAGGTTGTGAATCGTGGGCATTGATTCCCTCTACTAAATCTGATGCAAGGTCCCACAAGTATCCAAACAATGCCCTGTCACTTGCCAGTTATGATCAAGGTTTAGGCTATACACCTGTTTAGGCTGGAATCAGGTGCATAGTCTGTTTTTGCTGCATAAATTCTGGCAATGTCCCACTGGGTCTCTATGTCACTGGGTATTCAGGCAATTTCCCTCTGGTAGGGCCCTGCACATCAGGCCCTGTGATCCCGATCTGTGAACTGTACCTAGGCGTCCCTCGGTGTCTACTAACTATGTCAGTGGTGAGGACATGGTGAATCTGCTTTTCTTTTTTGGGGGGGGTGGGTGGGGCGTCAAAGCTGCTTCATTGTTGTCTTTGAACGAGGGGAGGCTGCACAAAGCTTTTTCCCCTTGCCTGGGTCAAGGAGTTGAGTGGGGCTAGACACACATCTTAAGTAGAGATCCCTCCAATCCATTGATTCCCCTTGTTCATGGTGAGGGGGAGGGGAGGGGGCTCAGCAATTAACAGCTAGTAGTGGTCCTTCCAGAAGTCCTTTCCCACCGGATTCTTAAGAGGTCCCACTGCGGGGGAATTTCCCTTTTGTTTAATTTGCAGCTGTTTGGGCATGAGAAGACCCAGTGCTGATTAAGGGGGTGACTGTCCAGCTGAGGGATCCACAAGATGGCTGCAGACCCCACTCTCCCCAACCCCTAATTCCCCACACCCCCGCTTGGCTTTCTTTTCACAATTTGGTTTTAAGCCATTTGTGCTGTTTTTAAGAGCCTTTTGTTACCTTTGCGCTTTAAATTTTGTCTGTCTTTCCCAGGATTTTAAGTGGATGAGCTTAAAAGAATTTCCACCCTCAGGCCTTTCAGATTCTGTTCCTCCTCCCCCTTCTCGTCCCCAGGTTGGGGGTTCCCAGTTCTCTGTTTTCTGCTCGGGTACCTTATCTTCCAGTCTCCTGGTCTCAGACACTGTAAGATGGAATCTTGAAGCATTATTTCCATGCTCACCTCTCATGTTGCTTTTCCTTCCTGGCCTCCTTTCTGTCTGTGGGGAGCTGGGGCCTGGCTGCCTACCTGGCTTCTGGTCTTTCCCTTCTCCCTCTCAGCTGTGTCTTGATCACTGGGAAGAAAAGATGACTAAGGCAGCTACTTATTATTTTATCTATTGCTAGGAATACTTACCATGCTGAATACTGGTAAGAGATTAGTGGTAAAGTGATTTCTCAGACAGAACATTACTAATTGTTTTCAGTTTGTTCTTTGAGAAAGACAAACTATTTTTCTAATTATTTAAATATTATGTTTTTCTCGAATGTACAGTACATTTTCAAAAAAAATTTAATAAAAGTACAGTATCGTATGCTTTAAAAGTTAGTAGGACCTGGGGTCTTAAAGTAAAATGCACGGCTCTGTAGAAGTCATATAATTATATGTGGATGTTTTTATTCATGTAAAATATGCACTATTTTAGTAGAGCTGAAAATCAGTGTAATGACTTTCAATGTATATACAATAATATGCCTGTACAGGAACACTCTTAGATCTGAACTGCTGAATATAGTAGCTACCAGCAGCAAGTGGATATTGAGCGCATGAAATATTGCTACTGAAACTAAGTTAATAAAATTCTTAACTTTCTGAATATAAGTTAATTCATATTTAAAAATCAAGCATTTTAAAATTATTTTTCTGGTAAAAGCAATATTATTATTTTGGTAAAATTCTATTATCCTTTAAAGTTTTATCACATTAAGTATTGTATTTCGGTATATGAGCTGGGTGCATGCTTCATTTCTAGTGTTACCCATAAACATATCAACAGTCTAATTGGTATCAACAGATTGATTCATTTGGAACATTTTTTCTACACATCAATGAAATATTGTAATGTGTTTATTTAAATTTTTCCTACAGTCAATAGAAATTACTATGATTTCTCTGTGAATTGTAATTTTTAATTGAATTGAATATTCATTATTATAATTGATAGGCTTTTCTAATTAAAATATGTATATAGAAATTTTTTTCTCTTTAAAACAAAAATATCCTGTTGACACATAATCAGGTCAAGATGCACATTCTAGCTGGATCAGTGAATAAAGAATTCTGGGAAATGTGTTGAAATTTCTTGATAAAAGACAACTGCAAATTCATTTTTCTGTTTGTTCTACTGAACAAACAGAAAAAGTCGCTTGGTTGTTGTGCAAAAAAAAAATGTCATTAAAGATAATAAAATGAGGGCTGGGATTGTGGCTCAGTGGTAGAGCACTTTCCTAGTATGTGTGAAGCACTGGGTTAGATTCCCATATAATAAATAAATATATCATGTCCATATACAATTAAAATATTTTTTTAAAAAAGATAATAAAATGCTCAATGTAGAGAAAAATTTTCAGCAATTACATAATGAATTTAATAAGAAGCTTGTTTTAAACAGTAAAAATAAGTTGACAAAATGAGCCACCTAAAGTCACAATGAAAAACTTTTTTTAAATCCTGATTTTTTAGGGATGGAGGTTATTACCCTAAGTACATGTATGAAGACACGAATGGTGTGACTATAATTTATGTACAACTAGAGATGTGAAAACTTGTGCTCTGTATGTGTAATATGAATTGTAATGCATACTGCTGTCATAGATAACAATTACAATTTTAAAAAATTTGGATTTTTAGTAGGATATGAGTTCTTTGGGGAAATCATAAAACACCTTGGATTCTTAAACATTTTTGATGGAGAGATACTAAAAGATACTATTATTTCACAGTACATATAAATGAACTGAACTTAAAGATTTAAGGAAAGGAAAAGTTTGAGGCCTCATTACAAAGATGTAAGAATTTACATTAAAACTGTTACCTCAGCATCACATAAAACAAATAAATTAGTAAAACAAAAAAAAACTGATACCTTTCATAACACAAATAATCATAGTTGTTTTATTCAGAGTTTTTTTTTTTTTTCACTTTTGTGACCAAAGATCTGACAAGAACAATTAGAGGGGCAAAGGTTTATTTGAGGGCTCCTGGTTTTAAAGTCTTAGTCCATAGACAGCAGGCTTCATTCTTTGGGACCTGCAGTGAGGCAGAAGATCATGGAGGAAATGTGTGGCAGAGGAAAGCAGCTGGGAACATGATATCAGGAAGCAGAAAAGCTCACTCTCTGGGGGAGAAAATATATCCCCTAAGTCCTGACCCAGCTGCACCTGCCTTCAGTTACCACTCAGTTAATTCCCTATCACTGACTGGGTTAAGGCTCCCATTAACCTATTATTTCACCTCTAAACCTCTTGCATTGTCTCACACATGAGCTTTGGGGGTGGGGAGGAATCGCACATCTAAACCATAACAATTATTTTATAAAATTTTCTCACATGCATCAGTAAGTAACTGACTGTGTTATGTAATTAAGCTACAAAAACTATACGGAAAATCTGAAGAATGTTTTGTGAATATAAGTATAGTTTTAGTTTGTGTCTTTTCACTTATGTAATATCCTCTTGAATTAGTTTGATAGAATTAATATTGAGTGGTAATAAGAATTAATAAATTTGGTACACTCGCAATTCTTGCTTGAAAGTTTAAAAATCAAATCCTCCAAAAAAGATGAAATGACTTGGTGAACATGGATGTAATTACTAAAGAAACTGTTTTATTAATACTCTGTTTATAAAATATTTAAGTTATGTTTGGAACATAGTGGATATATGAATCTACTTTTCCAATTGACATTTTATGAAATCTTAATATGGATCAAGTATTTTTATGAAAATTTGGTAGCTGAATTGAAATGTGTTCTAAATATGTCACAGAATTTGAAAACTTGGCATCAAAAATAGGAAAGCAATGTATCTCCTTAATATTGATTACATGTCAAAATGATAAAATGTTGGCTACATTGGGTTAAATAAAATCTCTTATTAAAATTAGTTTCTGCTCTTTTGCTTTACTTTTTAAATTTGGTATTAGAATATTTTAAAATATTACATCATATAACTCTCACGTATTCATTAGAAAGTATTTACTCTGCCAAAAAAATAAATTATGCTGTAAAAATATTTTAAATTTATTTTGTATTTTTTTAAACATATTTTATATTTTTCCTAGTTTCATATACAGAAAAGTAGTATGACACATCCTTTTGTTAACCACATCCTTGGTGTAAAATTTTTTAAATAAGTTATTACTTCATAGAATCATATTTTTTATTCTGAATTGAATTCATTTAATTCAGACTATAAAGGTTGGTAGTAATTTCTATGGTATGGGTCTATTAATTCCAGTCAGGAATATCATCAACTAAATCACAATATTTTAAAATTAAAGTAATATATGTGTTGACAATTCATATACTAGATAAATTTTTGTAAAATTCCTTTTAAATGCTAGAGTGAAGAAGCAGGGACTTACTTACAGTCAATACTTGATATCTGTGGATTCTACATTCAGATTCAACCAATCTTGCATTGAAAAGGTTACATTGTTGCTGCCCTGTACTGCTAAACCTAAAATTGTTTCCTCTGTATTGAACATACAGACTAGAGATGATTTAAAGTACACCAAAGGATGTGCAGAGGTTCTATGAAAATACAATAGCATTTTCTATAAAGGACTTTGCACATCCCTGGATTTTGGTATCCAATTAAAGTCTTGGTATCCTTCACAGATATCATGGGACAACAGTAGAGAGCTAGTTTTTTAGACACCACTTATTATAAAGGACTTTTATTAGCCAGGCATGGTGGTGCACACCTACAATCCCAGTTACTTAGAAGGCTGAAGCAGGAGAACCTCAAGTTCAAGGCCAGCTCAGGGAACTAAGCAACATCCTTCCTCCAAATAAAAGGTAAAAATGGCTATGGATGATGTTCAGTGGTAGAGACCCCCCATGGGTTTAATCCCCAGTATCAGAAAGAAAAAAAAAAAGACTTGTTTTTCTAATGATTTGCTTTTAACTTAACAATGAAAAGTATGTTAATGATGTGAGCATGGATCTATTTCGGTATTCTACATTCTGTTTTATGGATCTCCTTGTCATTCTTTATTCCAATATCATACTGTATTTAAAAAATCACCTTTGTGTCACTTTTTTCTGGCTTTTTATTACTTTGTGTAGCCCCACAGATACCAAACAACAACTAGACACTCCGACTGTATTCTGATGAGAGCTCAGGTCATAACATAAGGACACTAAGGATTCTAACCTTCATATTGAAAGACATAGTGTTATCTAGTTGTTTTCGTTTTGCTTACTTCACTTAATGATTCTTTGGCAGTGTTGTGTCTCAAATACTCTGAAAAATAGAATATCCACCACATTTGAATAGCGGTGGTTAAGTATTCAGTCTAGTCCACAGTTCACAATTGAGGTCTGTTTTTCCTAGATCTGTAGATTACCTTCTGGAATTCAGTCTTTCTCCACTACACCTGCTATAATACAATGCCCTTGACAGGGTCACTTATAAACCACAAAGACTAGGAAGTCCAAGATCAAGGTGCCTGCACTCTTGGTGTCCATATGTGCCTTCTCTTTGCCCTCACGTGGCAGATGGGCAAAGGACTGCCTCAATCCTGTTTGTAAGAAGTTGGAACTTCCATGACCTAATCACATTCCAAAGGTCCCACCTCTTAATATTATTGCATCAGGGATTAAAGTTCAACAATGTATTTTGCAGGGACAAACATAACATAGTAAGTGCTAACAAATGTATAAGTTTATGAGAGATATTTATTGAGAAAAACATTTATTTGATGTTTTGAACTTTACTCACAATCCCAAAATAGCAAGCTCTCTCTTAACTCTTATAAAATAAAAGCAAATGTTAATTAAAGTATTTAAAACCCACATGAGACTTCCTACATGGATATTTAAGGATATTGCTCTTTGCCTCAAAAGGAAATCAATTAGTTTTCCAGTTTCTAAGTTTGAAAGCTTTGAGAAATTGATAACATTTTGAAATATATTATGGAACTGGACAAAGTTTTCAGTATGTATGTTACCTTCATTTAAAATAGCAAAAGTGAAAAATTGCCAATAAACAGTTGACAAAAAGAGGTAAATTTGTTAAAAATCGACAATATCAAATCAGCTTAAGACAGAAGATAAGCCTGAATGAAACCTGAAGTTGTACTTTTATCAGAGAAAGAATATTGAGAATTTCTGACCAAAATTATGTTCTGTTTAGGGTTTTAAAGCATTACTGAGATTTTTATATAAAAATACACATATTATTATGTTGACTTATATACCTGAGTCCATTGCTAAATCTACTTTTAGACCAAAACATTGAGAGGAAGAGCATGCAGATACACTTAAATTAGCTGTGATTGCAAGAAAAGTCTCAGATGTGGCTTGGGAATTGGCATAAACTTAGCTGGTTGGCATCAGAGCTAGTAACAGGTGGCATAGTAGGCAGTAAAATTGGAAAGGCAGAACTGTTCACATTTCCTGTGTTATCTCAATCTTTTTATGGTAAGTATAATTCTGGTAATTAGGACCACTTTGTTATTGTTTTTTTATGGAAGCTGATAGGCACAGGAATAATTATTTATTGTTAATGAATATTTATTATATATCAACACTTGTTCATGTACAATACACTCCTTCTGACCCTCAAAGAATAAAGTACATTAGGTTATATTAGAATTTCTTATCAACTAGCTTCTTCATGTTGTACACTTGATTTTTTAAAAAGGCTGTATGCATCATGTTACCAAATATCCCACCTACTGAAACTTTATTGGTCCAAATTATTATCCCTGCAAACACTTAGAAACACATATCCTATATACTGATATTCTTTGTGATTTTTTTGGTAACAATATTTATGTTTGGACACTGACTTGCAGTGTATTTTTAAACTAATGTTTAAAGTTTACATTGGTGGTTAAAAATAGAAATGCTAGTAAAAAGTCTTGCTACCATTATCATGATTAAAATTAGAATTAATTAGTTTGTATGAATATAGATATTAATTTTAAGTGTAACAATAAAAAAAATGTAAAGCATGGTGGCCATGAAAAGATTATGGTTTTGGATTTACAGAGTCTCCCTACTATAATTCACTTATCTCTAAACTTTACCTGAATAAAGCAGGGAAATGGTGCCGACTGTGAAAGATGATGGAAATTAAATGACTGCTTCCGAGGGCTCGGAGAGAAAGAGCTATTACCCTCCTGTCTCAATGGTTTATAGATGGCCATCTTCTCCCAAATTCCTTTGGAATTCTTTGGGGGAATTTGTCTTCCTTCTGTGCATAACAAGGTAATTTTCCCTTTTTATAAAAACATTGGTCATGCTGTGTTAGGGTCCACAATAATGACCTCATTTTAACTTCATTACCTCTAAAAGACCCCATCTCAGTAAGATCACATTCATTTGGAGGCACTAAGGGTTAGAACATCAACAAATGAATTTGTACAGGCACATTCAATCCCAACAGACACCAACGGAAGAGGTTTTAACTCTACTGGAGAAAAGAAGAACTCACAAGTGATAAAATTTATGTTTTATATCTAGATTCTTCATCAAGCAAGACAAGTTGGATGCCCAATTAAAGTTTCATTCTCATCAATTAAGACAAATAGGTGCCTTAATAGAGTTTAACCTACCTCTCAGGGTCAGGTTGAGATTTATCATAAACCACATCTTCATTTTTCCATCACCATTTTGTGTCTGTACTGTCATTGTAATATATTCCTCTTTTTCTATAAATTGTATCCTGTAGGAGTTTTGAAATTTCCATTTTGGAGAATAAATTTTTAAAAATTGATATTTAACCTTTCATGAATGTTTTGACACATATCCATATTATTGGTCTTAGTGACATCCAGTGGTCATGACAGGTCAGTGGCAGGATTTCAGATCTTTCCAGAAACATCTTCACTATATACTCCTTATTTTTTTTTAAAAAAAAAGGGGGGGAAAAGAATATATTCTGCAGCCAATGGTGATTTTAACATAAGTATATAATAAAATATCACCAAGTTTTTGGTGATTCATACAGTAAACTACCTTTGATATAAAAAAAATTAAGACATTATTACATTTCATTTTATTTTGCTTTACTCTTGTTAAGGATTTAATATGCCATCACTTAAATATACCCTAAAAAAGTTATTGAAAGAGGTATTCTAAACAGACCTGGCTTATGCAATTGAATAGTGTATTGTTTTCACCTACTTTTATTCATGAAAATAGTGCAATTAATGGTATTTTTTTAAATCAGTGTCTTTCTTTCTAGATTCCATTGACGTAATAATTTAAAATGTTAGCTATTTCATTAGAATGCAGTTAAAGAAAATTTGTGCTAAGACATGATTATTAAGGTCTGACTATGCCCCAGGTACTAAACTCAGAGGGTCAAGAAGCAGACTAATGCTATATTGAGAGAGAAAGAGAGAGAGTTCACAAAATGTACATGGCAAATTCCTGTGCCTTGAGGTACATTATTTGGTTTTTAGGGTAAGTTTCTGATAATAACAATGCTGATATATATTACAGTGTTAAGTTCAGAACTAACTACAAATAATGATTACCTAGTACTTTGTAGTTTAAAAAGTCAATCATGCAAATTTGCACATGCCTAACACCTACAGAGAGCTGGAAATTAAATCTTTCTTTCTAAATAATAGCAAGTTAACGCATATTGGGTCCCTTTTGTTAGAGAGCACAAAGCTAGAACCATGGTTTGTGAATATTTACTTGCTCAAAACATATTTGTGGTGAATAGAATTCAATAATATGGTACTTATGATTTTGCTGGGAAATTGATATATGTATATGAAATCCCTTTAAAAAGTTTCCATTGAGTACATAATTAAATGCTAGGCTCTAAGAGAGGTAGAGAAGTTAGAGAAGAGGGCAGCCGGCACGGTAATAAGTAAAGCCTTCAAGAAAAAAGGAGAGCCATTCTTAAAAGAAGCACAGGCATTTGATTACCAAGGAAAGCAGGCAGAGGGAGAAGGAAGCCATTTCATTCCTTGTAGGTAAAATGTGGATTTGAAGCACAAGCCTGTGGGAATGGCCCAGGAAAATCCCAACCCCGGGTGCTGCTGTTTGGGGGAGAGGAGGACATGGGGCCAACAAGTGAGGGCGGCCAGAGATTCAGGCCTTGACCACAGCTTGATGGACCCATTTGTCTAGAGGAGCAGGAGTCATTTTGCATTTTTAAAGTCTGATGATGAGACAAGCAGCACAAAAAATAAACTACATTTTAAAAAAAAAAAAAAAAAAAAAAAAAAAAGATGCATTGTGTTCCTGGTCGAGTGACCATTAGAGAAAAGCAAGCCCAAGCTTGAGAAAGCTTAGCTAGCAATGCTGGAAAGAAAAAGGGTCCTTGAAGACACCAGGGGACTTGTGAAGGGTACCATCAACAAGGAGTCAAGGAGCCGCCAGGACATTGGCACAGAGTAGTGCTGCTTCTCATAGAAAGGAGGGGAGACAACAGGAAGAGGGGGAGTTTTGGTAGGAAGAAAAGAAGCTTTGACCTATTTTAGAAAAAAATCCTATGGGGAGCTGAGGTGTTAGGGATTAGGACTAAAGACAATGGATTTTGCAGGGACAAACATAACACAGCAAGTGCTAGGAAATGTACGTTTATAATGAATATTTAGGAATTTCCCTCTGAAAAGCCTAGATAGGAGACTATTCCAGAAAGAAAGAAAGAAAAAGAGAAAGAAAGAGAAAGAAAAGGAAGAAAGAAAACTAAAACAAAAACAAAAAAGTCTAAAGTGGAGGCCAGATATCAAGCTTGGGCTAGGAAGAGAGAAAAACGGTAATGTAGAAGAAAAATAAAAACATATAAGGCACAGAAAACAAGAAAGAGGAGAGCACAGTGTCTCAGTGGTCAAGAAACTATTTTAAAGAATAGATAGGACGTAGGCCCGGGTCCGACCCACCACCAGCAGACACCCAATGGAGCTCAGACCTGGCCCAGATCAGCTCACACCAACATTCATGGGACCCAGGGTAAGTCCTAGTTCTACACCCCACCTGACCTGGGAGCCCAAGCCTAACCCATTTCCAACTTGGGACACTGCAGACATTGCCACAGCCTTCCCCACACAGTAGCCCCTTCCTTTTTGACAACAGACAGGGCCAAGAAGCAGCTGCATCTCAGAGCAGGCATCCCAAAGACAGTGTAAAGTCCACCTTTCAGCCCCATCTCTGTAAGACATTGCATCCATCTTGGGGCACCTCCAGTATTATCTTGAGTTACCTCATCTATTGCTGCCACCACCTTTAGTTGCAGTAGCGTACACTGAGGGACACCAGCAGGGTCTGGAAGCCCAACATCAAGAAGCGGTACAGACAATCTGCGCAGGTACTACAGGAATATAGGGTAGAAACTGTAATATCTCAGATACACCCTGCAAGAAAGGAAGACACATAGACAACATGAAAAAACAAGGGAGGAAAGTGCCCCAAACAAACCAGGAAACTACCATAATAGAACCCATGGACAGCAAAGTAGATGAAATATCAGAGAAGAAGTTCAGGAGGTTCATAATTAAAATGATCTGTGAATTAAAGAATGACCTAAGTGAGCAAATACAGGCAAAAATTGATCACTCCACCAAGGAGATAAGAGAGAAAATACAGGTAGAAAAAGCTTACTTCAAGAGACAGATACAGGCTCTGGAAAAAAAAAAATAGAAATCCTTGAAATGAAGGAAACAATAAACCAAATTAAAAAAAAAAAAACTCAATAGAAAGCATAACCAAAAGACTAGATCACTTAGAAGAACGAATGTCAGATAATGAGGACAAAGTATACAGTCTGGAAAATAAAGTTGATCACAGAGTGAAGATGGTAAGAAACCCTGAACAGAACATCCAAGAATTATGGGACAGCATCAAAAGGCCAAATATAAGAGTTATTGGGATAGAGGAAGGCACGGAGTTTCAAACCAAAGGAATGCACAATCTCTTCAATGAGATAATATCAGAAAATTTCCCAAGCATGAATTATGAGTTGGAAAACCCAATACAAGAGGCTTACAGGACACCAAATATATAAAATTGCAACCGATCTACACCAAGACACATCATAATGAAAATGCCTAGCATACAGAATGAGGATAGAATCTTAAAAGCCACATGAGAGAGGAATCAGATCACTTGTAGGGGGAGACCAATTTGTATCTCAGCAGATTTTTTTCCACCCAGACCCTCAAAAGCAGGAGATCCTGGAACAACATATACCAAGTTCTGAAAGAAAATGGACGCTAACCAAGAATCATATCAGCAAAATTAAGCTTTAGATTTGATGATGAAATAAAAACCTTCCATGATAAACAAAAGTTAAAAGAATTTACAACTAGAAAGCCTGTACTACAGAACATTCTCAACAATATATTCCAAGAAGAGGAAATGAAAAACAATAATGAAAATCAGCAGAAGGAGGCATTACACTAAAGGAAAAACAAATCAGAGGAGAAACCAAGTCAAGTTAATTACACCCAAAAAAATTAGCTGGGAATACAAATCATGTCTCAATAATAACCCTGAATGTTAATGGCCTAAACTCACCAATCAAAAAAAAAATGACCCAACAGTATGATGCCTCCAAGAGACTCATCTCATAGGAAAAGACATCCACTGACTGAAGGTGAAGGGTTGGGAGAAACCATACCACTCACATAGAATGCAGAAGCAAGCAGGGGTTTCCATACTCATATCAAATAAAGTAGACTTCAAGCTAAAATTAATCAACAGGGATAAAGGAGGACACTATATACTGCTCAAGGGAAACATAAGACTTAACAATCATAAATATATATGTCCCTAATAATGGAGCATCTATGTTCATCAAACAAACTCTTCTCAAGTTCAAGAGTCAAATAGACCACAAAACAATAATTTTGCATTACTTTAACAAACCTGTTTCACCACTGGATAGATCTTCCAAACAAAAGCTGAACAAAGAAACTATAGAACTCCATAATGCAATGAATAACTTAAACATAACTGACATATATAGAATATTTCATCCTTCAACAAGAGAGTACACTTTCTCCTCAGGAGCATATTGATCCTTCTCTAAAACTGACAATATATTATGCCACAAAGCAATTCTTAGAAAATACAAAACAGTAGAGATACTACCCTGCATTCGTTCTTTCAGATCAAAATGGAATGAAATTAGAAATCAATGATAAAATAAGAAATAAAAGCTACTCCAACACCTGGAGACTAAATAATATATTACTGAATGAACAATGGGTTGCAGAAGACATCAAGTAGTAGATTAAAAAATTCTTAGAGGTGAATGAGAACACAGATACAACATATCAAAATTTCTGGGACACTATGAAGGCATTTCTAAGAGGAAAGTTCATTGCATAGAGTTCATTCCTTCAAAGAAGAAAAAGACAACAAATAAATAACTTAACATTACATCTCAAAGCCCTAGAAAAAGAAGAACAAATCTATACCAAAAACAGTAGAAGACAGGAAATAATGAAAATCAGAGCTAAAATGAATGAAATTGAAACAAAGGAAATAATTGAAAAATTTACAAAACAAAAAGTTGGTTCTTTGAAAAAATAAATAAAATTGACAGATGCTTAGCCATGCTAACAAAGAGAAGGAGAGAGAAAACTCAAATTACTAACATCCATGATGAAAAAGAAAATATCACAACAGAAACTACAGAAGTATAGAAGATAATTAGAAATTATTTTTGAAAACTTGTATTGCAATAAAATAGAAAATATCAAAGGCATGGACAAATTTCTAAAGTCATATTATTTGCCCATATTGAATCAGGATGATATACACAGTTTAAACAGATCAATTTCAAGCAATGAAATAGAAGACACCATCAGAAGCCTACCAACCTGGAAAAGCCATAACCTGATGGATACACAGCTGAGTTCTACAAGACCTCTAAAGAAGAACCAAAACCAATATTCTTCAATTTATTGAAATACAAAAAGAGGCAGCACTTCCAAACTCATTCTATGAGGCCAATATCACCCTGATTCCCAAACCAGGCAAATCACATCAAGGAAAGAAAACTTCAGACCAATAGCCCTAATAAACATAGATGCAAAAATTCTTAATAAAATTCTGGAAAACTGAATACAAAAACATATCAAAAAGATGATATACCACCATCAAGTGGGGTTCATTCCAGGGATGCAAGATTGGTTCAACATACAGTAATAAATAAATGTAATTCATCACATCAATAGACTTAAAGGTACAAACCATATGATCACCTTAATAGATACAGAAAAAGCATTCATCAAAATACAGCACCCCTTTATGTTCAAAACACTAGAAAAACGTGGGATAACAGGAACATATCTCAACATCGTAAAAGCTATCTGTGCTAAGGCCCAGGCCAACATCATTCTAAACAGAGAAGAATTGAAAACCTTTCCTTTAAAAACTCTTTACAGGGATGCCTCTTTTACCTTTCCTATTTAACATAGTTCTTGAAACACTGGCCAGAGCAATTAGAAAGATGAAAGAAATTAAAGGGATACAGATAGGTAGAGAAGGACTCAAATCAGCACTATTTGCCGGTGATATGATTCTATACCTAGAAGACCCAAAGTTTTCCACCAGAAAACTTCTAGAATAGTAAATTAATTCAGCAAAGTAGCAGAGTACAAAATCAACACTCATAAATCAAAGGCATTTCTGTATATCAGTGACAAATCCTCTGAAAGGAAAACTACCCCAATAGCACCAAAAAAAAAAAAAAAAAACCCTTGGGATTCAACTTAACGAAAGAGGTAAAACACCTGGACAATGAAAACTACAGAAAGCTAAAGAAAGAAATTAAAGAAGACCTTAGAAAATGGAAAGATCTACCTTGTTCTTGGATAGGCAGAATTAATATTATCAAAATGACCATACTACCAAAAGCACTATACAGATTTAATGCAATTTCAATCAAAATCCTAATGACATTCCTCATAGAGATAGAAAAAACAGTCATGAAATTCATGTGGAAAAATAAGAGACCCAGAATAACTAAAGCAATACTTAGCAAGAAGAGTGAAGCAGGTGGCATTACTATACCAGACATTAAACTATACTACAGAGCAATAGTAACAAAGGCAGCATGGTTTTGGCACCAAAATAGACTTGTAGACCAATGGTACAGAATAGAGGACACAGAGACTAACCAACATAATTACAGTTACCTTATATTTGACAAAGGCACCAAAAATGTACATCTTCAACAAATGGTACTAGGAAAATTGGAAATCCATATGCAACAAAATGAAATTAAACCACTATCTCTCACCATGCACAAAACTCAACTCAAAGTGGATCAAGGACCTAGGAATTAAACCAGAGACACTGTGCTTATTAGAAGAAAAAGTAGGCCTAAATCTATATCTTGTCTGATAAGGCCTCAACTTCTTTAATAAAACTCCTATAGCACAAGAATTAATATCAAGAATCAATAATGGGATGGATTCAAACCAAAAAGCTTCTTTTCAACAAAATAATAATAATAATAATAATAATCAGTGAAGTAAATAGCCTAATAATTGGGAACAAATTCTTGCCCCGTGAATATCAGACATACCACTAATCTCCAGAATAAAGAACTCAAAAATCTTAACACCAAAAAAAACAAAAAACCCAATCAATAAGTGGGCCAAGGAACTAAACAGACACTTCTCAGAAGAAGATATACAATCAATCAACAAATATATTAAAAAAATGTTCAACATCTCTAGCAATTACAGAATTACAAATTAAAACTACTCTAAGATTTCATCTTGCTCCAATTAGAATATCAGCTATTAAGAATACAAACAATAATAAGTGTTGGTGAATATGTGGAGAAGAAGGCAGACTCATACCTTGCTGGTGGGACTGCAAATTGGTGCAACCAATATGGAAAGCAGTTTTGAGAATCCTTGGAAAACTGGGAATGGAACCACCATTTGACCCAGCTGTCCCACTCCTTGGCCTATACCCAAAGGACTTAAAAAGAGCATACTACAGGGACACAGCCACATCAATGTTTATAGCAGCACAATTCACAATAGCTAAACTGTAGAACCAACCTAGATGCTCTTCAGTAGATGAACGCATAAAGAAAATGTGGCATATATTTATACAATGGAATATTACGCAGCATTAAAAGAAAATAAAATCATGGCATTTGCAGGTAAATGGATGAAGCTGTAGAAGATAGTGCTAAGTGAAATTATCTAATCCCAAAAAAACAAATGCTGAATGATTTCTCTGATTTAAGGATGCTGACCCATAATATGCTGGGGGCGAAGGTGGAGCAGGGGGATGGGAAGATTAAATGAACTCTAGATAGGGCAAGGGAAAAAGAGGAGGGAGGGCTAGGGAGGGGGCATAGGGGTAGAAAAGATGGTGGAATGAGATGGACATCATTACCCTAAGTACATGTATGAAGACACAGAAGATGTGACTCTACTTTGTGTAAAACCAGAGATATGAAAAATTGTGCACTATATGTGTAATATAAATTATAATGCATTCTGTTGTCATATATAACAAATTAAAATTAAAGATTAAAAAAAGGATAGGGCTGGGGATGTGGGTTGTGATAGAGTGCTGGTCTGGCATGTACAAGGCCCTGGGTTTTATCTCCCAACCACATGGAAATTTTCTTTTAAAGAATCAATAGGTAAATACAATAGTAGCAGAGAAAGCAAGGAGAATCAACACTGAAAACAATCATTCAGTTCAGTTGAGAGAAAAAGACGAGGGAGCTGGAGTTTGCCATCCCTAACTTCAGAGAGTTTTTTCATGAAGTGATTCGGCTCCAAAAATTGAGGAAGAAAGATGTTAGTGAGAAAAGTCATGATTTGACTAAGACTCAGTCAAAAACCCTAATTACTAGCAGAAATGGAATGTACTTGGAAAGAAAACAAGGGTTAAGTAAAAAAAAAAAAATCCACTTTAGTAGAGAAAAAGTGCAGTGGTTTTTAAAGCAGAAAAAAATAAGTTAAAGTTGGGAAAGGGGAGATGGAGATCGGGCTGGAAAGATCGAAGGGAAGGCAGTGAACAGAAGAGCCCAACAAGTTATTTTCCAGGTGTGAAGAGCACAGAGGAGCATCAGACCTTCACCTGCAACATTGAGCATTAACTTTTGAGAGGATGAAGAGTCATAGTCTGAGGTCAGAAGGAAGAATAGACACAGCCATAGGAACAGATAAACTGAGCTAAAGAGAGAACTGAGGGGATTGAGGGTTTAAAGAGATAAAGCAAAGCTGAGAAGTTTCTGTGGGAAATGGTCCAGGGAGTCAGTGAGGAGTAAAGAGGAGGAGTGGGAGTGGGAGAACTGGGCCAAGTTGGATTGTGCAGCAGGCTGTTCCAGGAGCCAGCTGTGCCTGGCCACACCACTTGGCCCAACAGTGCTCTGCAGAAGGCCCACCATGGAGCAGTCCAAGACTAGAGACAGGCAGGGCCCTCCAGGGAGTCCAAAACACCCAGCAGGAACAGAAAGGCAGCCCACCACTGCCCACAAGGCGGAAAGGATTCAAGTTGGACTGAATGAGAAGCCTGGTCTTAGCAAAAGAGGGCTGGGATGGATAATCCCGCAGTTCCCAGGCGGAGCAGAAGGCAGGTTTGAACATTTCAGAAAAGGGAGAGGTAAGAAATGTGCAGGAGAACTCAATCTGAATTTGGAGTGTGGGGAGCAGTATTTTATGGTAGAGAGATCCATGTGTGGCCAAGATGACACCATCATGTCAACTACTAATAATGACGTCACGGCTCTGACAAGAATTTGAATGTGGATAAGTGTCATTTGGGACCAAAGAGAGAATGAAACTGTGAAAAGGAGGGCCAAGGGTTGGACTCTAGTAATTTGGGTAAACACATTTTTTTTTTCTTACAGCAGCAGTCCTCAAGGCATGGGCTTCAGGATATAGGAACCTAATATGCAATTTCCTGGGCACCACTTCTGAATTAGGAACTCTTATGAGGAGATCAACCCGTATGTGTTCTTTAAAAAATTTTATTTTTATATCTATTTATGGTATACAACATGCTTTTTAATCTATATCTATATAAAGAAATGACTACCACAGTCAAACAAATTAACCAGTCCATCACCTTCTGTTTCAATAAACCCTGTGGGTGATTTGATACACACCTCAGTTTGAGAATGACTATCTTACAGAATAGAGTGAGGATGATGGAAAGGACAGACAAGGGCTTAGACTGTTAAAAAAGAATCAAATTCTGATATGAGGAGCACCAATAACAATGCTAACCAAGCAACAAACACTTATGTAAAACTTATGTAGCTCATGTATTTACAGAATAGGACTTATAATTTAGACTGTGACTTTATTCCCTGGGAGTACAGGAGAGAGTAAAACTCATAGAGCAGAGGTTAACAAGAAAGAGTCTTTTCTTTATAGAGAGGGTTTTTTTTTTCTTTTTTCTTTTTAATTTATATATGATAGCTGAATGCATTACGATTCTTATTACACATATAGAGCACAATTTTTCATATCTCTGGTTGTATACAAAGTATATTCACACCAATTTGTGTCTTCATACATGTACTTTGGATAATAATAATCATCATGTTCCACCATCATTTCTAACCCCATACCCCTTAACTTCCCCTCCCACCCCTCTGCCCTATCTAGATTTCATCTATTCCTCCCATGTTCTCTCTCCCTATCCCACTATGAATTAGCCTCCTTATATCAAAGAAAACATTAGACATTTGGTTATTTGGGATTGGCTAATTTCACTTTTCTTTATCTTCTCTAACTCCATCCATTTACCTGCAAATGCCATGATTTTATTCTATTTTATTGCTGAGTAATATTCCTTTGTGTATATATGCCACATTTTTTAATCCATTCATCTATTGAAGGGCATCTAGGTTGGTTCCACAGTTTAGCTATTGTGAATTATGCTGCTATAAACATTGATGTGGCTGTATCCCTGTAGTATGCTCTTTTTAAGTCCTTTGGGTATAGATGGAGGAGAGGGATAGCTGGGTCAAATGGTGGTTCCACTCCCAGTTTTCCAAGGATTCTCAAAACTGCTTTCCATATAGGATGCACCAATTTGCAGTCCCAGCAGCAGTGTATGAGTGTACCTTTTTCCCCACATTCTTGTCAACACTTATTGTTGTTTGTATGCATAATAGCTGCCATTCTGATTGGAGTGAGATGAAATCTTAGAGTGGTTTTGATTTGTATTTCTCTAATTGCTAGAGATGATGAACATTTTTTCATGTATTTATTGATTGATTGTATATCGCCATCTGAGAAGTGTCTGCTCAGTTCCTTGGCCCATTTATTGATTGGGTTATTTGATTTTTTTAGTGTTTAACTTTTTGAGTTCTTCATAAACCCTAAAGATTAATGCTCTATCTGATGTGTGAGGGTTAAAAATTTGCTCCCAAGATGTAGGCTCTATTCACCTCACAGTGCTTCTTTTGAGAGATATTTTTAAGGTAATATAAAGAAATGACATGGAATCATTTTAATTCAAAGGACAGTTCTACCTAAACTTAAAATGTGTTTCCACAGGGTACAATGTAATGTCAGCAAAAGGAAAAACCCCAGGAAAGTAAATGTTATTGGATGAATGTTAATGGATGAAAAGTTGGGTCCAGAACCAGTGATCTGTGGAGCATTTATCTGAGGGAAGCCATAGGATTGGGAAAAGGAGGGGAGACCCACCCTGGGTAGAGGAAGGGAAGATCTGAATTGTATAGACTATATTTCACAGCATGTAACAATAAGCTCTAGAGTCAAAGCAAGGTTTGGAATCTAGTACTAACGTATTCTAGCCATGTGACTTTGAGGATTAATTCTTGGGCATTTAGGTTCCTTCTTTATGAAATACACATTTTTAACTTCTGCTTTCTTGTGCTTCTATAGGGAGAAGAAGCACTATGTATATCCTCAGTAAGAGGCGTTTAAAAATGTAAATGATTCATCTACTTCTCTCTCTCTCCTTCTCTCCTGAAATCATAAGTTAATAAGATGTAGTCAGTACATCAGGAAGGCAAATAAATATATGTGAGTTTTGAACAGAAAATATCATGGTGATGATTTGGTGGAGCTGAGGCTACTCAAAATAATAAAAAAATTTTGAGCCTTTTCTAATCTAACAGCATCCATCTAGAGCAACAAACAGGGAATGTACTCTTAAGGGGAGACATATTTCAAGCTTGTATTTGCCATTCATATGATAAAACTATGTCTAATGAAGCCCTGGCTGTTCTCCATCTTGAGAAATGGGGTGAAGAGGAAGGCAAAGATTCCACACTCACAGAACTCATGTCCACATGCAGGAGACCGATTGGAATTTTATAAAATAAACATGATATCCTCTATTAATGCTGAGTAATATAAATGGTGTGACCAGAGAAGTGAAAAATTCTCCATTTGTGTACAATGAATTGAAGAGCTTTCTACAGTTATATATAGCTGATTAGTAGTAATAAAAAATAAGTATGATAATTACACTTTTACATAAACATCATATTGGATGAATATAATACCGACAGAGCATAGCATTTAAGCTGAGAAGGGGGTTATGGGAGGTACAGCAAAAAATATATATACATCAGATAATACAATATCTGATAAAACAATTAATTTATAAATTGCCTTGAAGAAATTTCAAATCCTATCATCCTCTCAACCGCTTTAACTCTCACTTCCATTTCTTCATTTGAAAAATAAGGAAGGTGGACAGATCAATTCTCAATTTTATGACAGCTCAAAAGTTTCATAATGGTAATATTACTTTCATATCACATTTTATATTAAAAAGCTAACACCTATGGTCACTTAGTAAAATTTTAATTGGACCCATAATACTTGACAGATGATCAACAGATAAAAATTTCTTCAGGATATTTTGTGATTTTTCTCAGATCAACATGAACATGAGTACATCAGAGTACAAATATTACTAAGTAATTAATTCTATCCTACTTTGTGGACCTTTATGAATTTGACTGATAAATTTATCCTGCTATTGAAGAGGCTTAAACAATAGTATTCCATCCTGAAGCTCAGTACCTGCTCTTTAGTGATAATTTTATGAAAAATAATAAGAGTGTTTACCAACTATTTCATAGAAAAGAATTCAAAACTGCAAGAGATACATGAAAGTTTAGGAATCCTGCATTTTAAAAATATGGAAAATGGTTTTAGGGCAAAGAATAAATTGTAGGTGTGATGCACAACATTATAAATGTTTGAGGTTGCTTTGTGATTTTTAGGAGAAACTTTTAGCAAATATATTCTGAAGAGTCTTGACAAGTTAGACATGTTACAATTTTATGGTAATCACTTTATAAAAAAATACAATTTCTTATTAGATGATTTACATAAAAACAATTTACGCTGTCATTTGAATTTATTTTAATTATTGAAATGTCAGGCTAAATATGTTCTCTAGAGAGATCTACACAAAATTGTAACTTCATTAGTAATTGGAAACAATGTTGCTTATTTTTTTGTGTGCTATCCACTTAGCTGAACTCCTTAATAATTCCCAGAGATGACGTCCATGAGGCCAAATACCAACAAAGACTGAGAAGCTCAAGTGTCAGCAGGCACTCAGTTAGAAATGAGGAACCACATAGGTGCCTTCAATTCATCTATTTATTTAAGACTATTTATTTCATCTAAGACTATTTATTTATTCTAAGACTGTATTTAATTAAATAAAATTCTTAATCTATAGGATATTTTTAAATTTCCCAATGAAGTCAATTAGTACATACTTTAAAATTATATTTACCTGAAAATTTTTTTCAAAATCTCAATTATACAGGCAAGGACTCTTACGTTTTTATCTCCATGGTTTCTGTGCATTGTAGAAAGCAGGGAAATTCAGATAAACAAAATTTAAAAAATTAAAATGCTATGTTTCTACCATTCATCAATCATCTACTTTGGCATTTTTCAACACACACACACACACACACTATAGATTACAACTCATTATAAAATCTTCTAGATATTTTTCTTTGTATTTGTGTATTCAAACATTCTTCAGTTATTTAATATCTACATTTCCTTATCAATAACTTTTCATCTTACCTAACATTACAATCTCTATCTTAATTTCCCCCATTGTCCCAGAAATAGTTATTATACCCAGTTTTATATAAGCCAGCACATACATTGCATCTTTTTTTATAGCCTTTGACTCTTTTTTAATCCAACACATCTCTACCTTCTTTTTTTACTTCCTTGGGTCATTGACTTTACTGAGGACACCTTGCCAGGTATGCTGAAGAATACTCTACCTTCCAGATGTGCCATAGAGTAATATATCTTGCCTTTTCCCCTAAATGTATTTCTGAATGGTTGTGATATGAAGAATACATCATCAGTGATGCAATGCTATCACAGAAATCTGGATAAGCCTCCACTCATGACACAAGATTAACTACTGAATTTAGGGCATGACAATCTCATTCCTCAAAGTACAGCTACTTCTCCCCCTTGGGACTAGAGAGTTATCTCTGTGGTTTACTTTGGTATCTTTCAAACATCCAGTTTCCTATCAAACCAAATAGTCTTTACATAAACTATTAATCCTTGCTACAATTGGTAGTTAATAAGAAGTTTTAAAATGTTACTTTTTAATTCTTTAAACTAAAACTACAAAATTCAATAGGATTATTATTGTTACCACTTATTCAGTGCTTAAAAAGTGTCAGATTCTGGGCAACAGGCTGTAGAAATACTGCATCACTTATGCTCATACTATGAGATAATAATTGCTATTTTGCCATCACAGCCAATGAGGAAACTGGGACTATTAGAATAAGACTATTCAAGAAATAAAATTCAAGCAATTTGATAGCAAGTAAACAACTCAATTAAAAATAGAAAAAAAAAAGAACTGAATAGACATTTCCTAAAAGGAGACATACAAATGGCAAATAGGTTTATGAGGAAACATGTTCAAAATCACTAATCATTGGGGAAAGGCAAATTAAAGCACAATGATTACAGTTAGGTGATGTCATCTCAACCTAGTTAGAATGGCCATGATCAAAAAAAAAAAAAAGAAAGATAGTAAATGATGATAATGATGTACAGAAAAGAGAACCCTTGTGTTCTACTGGTGGGCATGTAAATTGGTACAGTCATTATGGAAAACATAATGAAGTTTCCCCAAAAACACTAAAAATAGAATTGCCATCTAGCAAAGTTTCCCCAAAAACACTAAAAATAGAATTGCCATCTAGCAATCCCCATTATGTGTGTTATATGATCAAAGGAAATGAAATCAGTATGTTAAAGAGCTTATCTGTACTCCCGTGATCACTACAGTATTATTCACAATAACCAAGAAATGAACAACCTAAGTGCTATCAATGGATGACTAGCTAAATAAAACATAGTATTTATATACAACAGAATACTACACAGCCTTTAAAAAGAAGGAAATTCTGTAATTTGCAACAATATAGATGAATCTGAAGAGCATTATGCTAGGTAAGTAAGTACAGAAAGATTAATATTGCCTTACCTCACTTATATGTGGACTCTAAGCAAGTTAAACTCACCAAAGTGAAGAGTAGAATAGTGCTTACCAGAGTCTGGGAAGGGGGTGCTGAAGGAGGGAACAGGGAGATGTTGATCAAAGGGTGCCCAGTTTCAAGTCAGGAGGAATAAGTTTTCAAGATCCATTGCACAACATGATGATGATAGATAATAAAATGTATTGTATATTTCAAAACCACTGAAAGATTAGATTTTTAAATGTCATATTACAAAACCATCTTAAGTATGTGAGGTGATGGATATATTAATTAGCTTGACATAATCATTGCTCAGTGAATACATATATCAAAACCTCACATTGTACCTCACAAACATATGTGATTATTATTGCCAATTAAAAAATTTAAATTAGATAAAGTTAAGTAATCTGTTCTTGCTAGCATCTCATTAATGCTCAAGGCAGGGTACAAATCCAGGGTCTGCCTGACTCCAAGGATTTTGATGTTTATCATTAAGGAATATAATCTCAAAAACTACAAATATATTTTGTTCAGGTAAAAGATAAAACAGTGTTAAATATCATCATGAGTTTCTAGGACATAGTCTTCTGCTACCACGTGGAAATAGTGTGTGCTATCTCACCAGCCACTTTTCTGCCATTTACTGTGGTTCTCCATCTCTCCATTTCCCAAATTCCATTAGTTAAATGTAACAGTTTGGGTATTAAATTTTTTTTAATTGGAGTATGGGAGAGCACAGAAGAAATGCTAGCCATCTCATGAGGAAACCTCTGCTTATTTGATCTGTTTCCTCTTGGAAACCAGTGAGCACCTAGTAGTGACAAGACCAAATTATTACACAAGGAGTATAAGCAGGGTGATCATTTCCTGGGAAAGATTCTCATTTATCTTATTTATTTGATGTATTTGAGTCTAGAATATTAAAGGATTTTATTATTCCCATGAAATCTCTTGAGCTTTGTTGACATTTTTTTCTTTTCAATATTTTATATTAAATATTGAATACATACAAAGTGGTATTTATAATACACATGTAAGCCATGGTGAACATTTATTTGAAGAAAACATCTGCTCTCCTAACATTTTTGTTTTTTTTTTTTCTTTTCTTTTCTTGGTACTAGGAATTTAACTCAGGGGAGCTTCACCTCTAAGCTACATCCCAGCCCTTTTGTTTTTTGCATTTAGAGACAAGATCTCACCATGTTGCTGAGACTGACATTGAACTTGCAGTCCTCAGCTGGCTCAGCTTCCTGAGTAGCTGGGATTAGGGGTGGACACCACCATGCCTGGCCTCCCATTCTATTTAAGTAACCCAGAGATACCCTGAAACCACTTGTATGAGCCTCCTCAAAGGGCATCTCCCCCTCCACTGGAGGTAGTCACTTGCCTTCACAATTTTTGACACCGTCAAACTTTCTTCTTCTGGTTTTGCCTATGTCAAATATTACCATATTATGAGGTTGTCAATGAGGTAGTGATGATATGGTGTTATGAGGTTTAATTTTAAGTGTCAGCTCGACTGGATTCAAGAATACCGAGAAACCCAGACAAGCCTTATTCTGAGTAGGCATGTATAGGGCATTTCCAGAGGAGGTTAACATGGGAATCTGAGTAGACAAGGTTGGAGATTCTCACCCTCTCTGGGAGCAGGCACCATCAAATCAGTGGGGTTGTAGAGAATAAATGCATAAAACAAACTGGCCCCCTCCTCCAAGAGGTGAGACCTGCTCATCTCCTGCCTTGGACAGCAGAAGTCCAGTTCTTCTCAGAAGTCCAAAGCCTTCATGCTTCCTGTTCTTCGACTTACATCCCAAGGCCTCTCTCTGGGTTCTCAAGGTTGAGCTGAGAGTTACATCATCAGCTCCCCTGATTCTGCAGCCTCTGAATTTGAACTGAAACACACTGCCAGCATTTCGGATCTCCCATTCCTGGGCTTCACAGCCACCCAACTGTGAGAGCCAACTCCCTGATAAATCCCCTTCCAATTATCTATATACAGATCCTACTGAGTCTGTGTCTTTGGAGAACCCTAATACAGGTTTGTTTATTAGCCTTTTGCATTTTCTCTTCTGTAAAATATTACCCTTCTCAAATCTTCCTTGTGTGTGAGTGTGCGTGTGTGTGCATGTGTGTGTATGTGTGTGTGTGTGTGTGTGTTTAAGAACTATTGAGGATTAATTGCATTGCAATATAATTACCAAAACAAATGAACTTTGCCCTTGAATTAATCTTGCTGAAACATTTTGCTGCCTTTAGTGGTACAGGAAGTGGGAAACTGTTTTGTTTTGTTGTTGTCGTTTTTAGAGTTTTGCTGTTTTTGTTGTTATTGTTTTAAAGTGTACTCTTAGTGCGTGTGTGTGTGTGTGTGTGTGTCTGTCTGTCTGTATGTGTATGTATGTGTTATAGATAATTTTTTGGAATATTTGTTGCAAATATTCTCATTATGAAGCTCACTATTGGGTAGATTCTGATGATCAGAAGTTCTTCATTATAATGGATGTAAGTTTATCAATCTTTCCCTTGTGTTTTACATTTCTCTGTTACTTAATAAATCCATTCCTACCCAAAAGTCAAAGGAATATTGTCTTTTTTCTTCCTCTTAGATGTTGTGGTCTTATTGTTACATTTCATGTTACTGGATTCTTTCTTTCTTATTTTCTTTCTTTATTTCTTTTGTGTGTGCGTGGGGTAGGTATAGGCCAGACATCAACTATTCATTTGCCTATTTATTTATTTGTATTGAAAGCAACTTTATTCTCATTGAATTTCCAATAGAGTTCAAGTTCTTAAAGTTGATATAGTGGTTATGGATAAGATGAAGTAGACATAAAACGTGTTGATTTACTTTTTATTTTAAAACATACTCTTCTCCAGCAGACTGTCTACACCTCTCTAGCACTCTCTTGGCCCCTTTTGCCCCCTGAACGTTCCCCTCCATTTCCTAACAATATTTCCTGTCATGGCAATGCACCTCTAACAGACTAACACAGTTCCTACACCTGTAGTCAACTGATCACAGAGCATCCAGATACCCAAAGACTTCTGCCACTCCAGTGAGACCTCACAAGACAGGGAATAAGATATGGCTTCCTAAGTGGCGGCCAAAGGAACCAAATCACACAATCCAGAAGTACAAGTGCCTTGACACCTCATGTCATGACTGATGGGGATGGGAGGCATGAACAAGTCAGTCACATAAATCCCTTGTCCTTCCCTCTAAGGCATAGCAGGTTCACTGACCACGTACCAGCTGTGTTACTTACCAGCATGGACCACATCTCCTTGCACTGTACATCTTCTTCCTGCCTCAGTTCCCTTTCCCTCCTTTTAATTTTCTTGAATTGTGCCTCACAGATAGAGCATCAGCACTTAATCCATGCATTAGACTCTATTGTTCAAAAGATCCCAGGCTAAAACTAGGGGAAACCAAGAACGAAGCACAAGTGCAGTTGATGTTTTACACAGCAAACACTCATGTCATCACCACTCGAGTTAAAAAGCACAACATTGCTTCAGAAGTTTTCCTTTGTGCCCTTCACCAAATTCATTAATAACTGTTATCCTTAATTTTGCAAACACATTTCTGTTTTCTACCTGTATATGCATATTCTTCATCAATATTGCTTAGTTTTGCCTGTTTTGAAATCTAAATAGATGATATGACACACACTGTATTTTGGGAGATATTTCACCATTTTGTTTGTGAGATTCTTTCATGACAATTCAAGTAACCGTGGTTCAGTCATTTTTGTTTTGACACAGTATTCTAACTTATGAATGCTTTCAAAATTATCTATAAATTCTGCTGATAGGTATTTCATTTTTCTAGATTTTTGTTTCTTTGCTATATGAACATTTTTTTAAATGTCTTCTAGGACAAAACGTAAGAGTTCATCAAGGTCATATACCTATTTGTAAATTGTCTAGTTTATACAAGATGCATACATTAAATCTTCCCAAACAATACCAAGCTATCTCCCAGACTGATTTGAATAATTATACTCCCATCAAAGTATAAAACATTTTTCACAACTTTTTGTTTTTAAATGTATTTTGTGTTAGTTTGAATCTTGAATGTTCCCAAAGGCTTATGTGTTGAAGGCTTGGTCACCAGTGCAGCCTTTGAGAAATAATTGGAAATAGATGATTCTAATCTCATCAGTGGATTAATCCACTGATGGATTCATAATTCAGTGGCATTACTGGAAGATGGTGGAAATTGTAGGAGGTAGGCCTAATTGGAGGAAGGAGATCACTGGGGTCATGCCCTAGAAGAATGTATCTTATCCCTTGCCCCTTTGCCTATTCCATGAGTTGAATAGCTTTCCTCTACCACACCCTTCTACCATGGTGTTTTGTCTTGCCTCAGGCCCAAGGCAATAGAGTTGGCCATGATAGACTGAAACCTCTGAAACTATAAGCCTCCTTTTAATCAGATTGCATGTGTCGAAATATTTAATTTTCCTTCTTTTCTAATACAATAATTTTTAGCTATAAATTGCTTTCTCATTACACAAATTATAATATATAGTAATCTAATTATTATGCCATTTAAAATAGTTTCTAGTTAACATTTTTCCTTTTTTGATTAATAAAGTATTTAGAAATGGAATTTTAAGTATACAAACATTTGAAATTTCTATTCATTAATTTAATGTTTCTTTTACTCACTTTGGATTGAACAGTGTAGGGTTGAATGTAGCTCAGTGGTAAAGCCCTTGCCAAGATGAGCCAAGGCCCAAAATTCAATCATAAAATTAAAGAAAAAAAAATTGAAGAATATTATGACAGAGAAAGTAACCTATGACATCAGTTGTTTAATTTGTTGGCACTTAGTCTATGGCCCAGTACACAGCATTTGGAAATGTTTCTACATGCTTGAGAAGAATGCTTATTTTTTAATTATTTGGGTCCACCTTTCTATACAACTTTTGGAACAAATGTGGTATCTTTTCAATAAACTTCTATTTCTCTATTTACTTTTTTACTACTGTATCAGAAACTGAAAGGAATAAGTGAAAAATTTCTCACTGTATTGCTGATTTGTCAATTTCTGCTATAATTCTTTCAACTTGTATTTTATATATTTTGATAGTATGTTGATAAGTTATAAGTTTAGGATTCCTGTACTCCACAGAGTATTCAAAGAATAACTTTTGTCACTGTACAGTGACATAATTTATCGTATTAATGCTTTTGACTTAAATTTTATTTTTTCTTTTCATTCAAATGGATGCTGATTTGCTTTTTACTGGATGTTTCTGCTTGAGTGGAAGCCAACTCAGCCAAAGCTCCCTTCCATTTCTCCAGGGTACTAGAGGTCTTGCTTTCTCTTTCTGAGGTTAAAGTCTTTTGGAGCTCCTTGTTTATGCCAGGTCTCAATTTGCTTACCATCTTCTGTCATGTAAGAGCCCTAAGGCTCATCATCTGTTCTTTGGCCTTACAGGTGCCCTTTCAAAAACTCAGAAATGCTTTGTGGACACTTTGTGTCTCCCTTATGATGAGTTGTTTACTTCGGTGCTTTCTCTTCATTTTTGTCATCTGATGATTCATCTTACTTAGTGCCGAAGTGTGTTGAAGTGTAGGTTTACTGTATTTCATACAGAATTTTCTAAATATTCTACAATATGATATTCTCTGGTTACTTCTGAACCAAAACTCACTTGTTGATTTAATCATGTTGGTGAACCCCAAATAACATGGTTTTATATTAGCCACTGGACAGTATTTTCATGTGAGCTGGGTTAAACTAGTTTCTTAGACTTTTCTCAATTTTTAAGTATCAGCATACAATAAAACTATAAATTAATTGTGTCAAAATGGGAGTGGTTAGGAAAGTAAAAATATGATCTTATGTGTATTTTATATTCTTACAAAATGATGGGATATGTCAGTATATGAAGTCCAAAATTTAGAATAAAACACTCTCGTTTATAGTACTTTTAAGAGCTAATTGTTCATAAAACTTTTATACATTTAATATAAGTGAAAATTATTAATTATAAGTGGATTTCTATTAAAATAAGTGCATGTAATGTGAGACTGTTACACTGTTTCATGTCTTCAAAATGTTATTTGAATAGCCTTAAGAATGAATATCGCTTTAAGGGAAATAAGTCAAACTCAGAAAGTCCGGGTTTATGTGTGTTCTCTCATATGTGGAAGGTAGAGAGAGAAAAAAGCAGAAAAGAAACCCTAGAAGGTAGAAGAGAATCTCATGAATGTAGAAGAGAGACCATTAGAATAGAGGAAAGGGAGTCTGGGAAGAGAAAGGGGAGGTACAAATTATATTGCTATATGGTGTACATGTACAAATATGTAATAACAAAATTCCACTATTATGCATAATTATAACACTAATAAAAAAAGGAAAAGGAGGGCTGGAGTTGTGGCTCAGTGGTAGAGTGCTTACCTAATGTGTGTGTGAGGCACTGGGTTCGATCCTCAGCACCGCATAAAAAGAAACAAATAAATAAAGGCATTCTGTCCATCTATAACAACAAAAACAAAAAGGAAAAAATCTCTGCAATACCCCCAAAAAAGTAAATCTTTCTTTGAGAAAGTAAAATGATAAGAATCCATAAAAGATTCTACTGTTCCCATATCCAAGTCACATAAGACACTGACAGAACCCATGAGGATTATTCCATTGAATTCTCATTGAATAAAGTGAGAGACAGATTAGATCAATCCTTTACATCCCCTAAATTTCGGTCAATATATACATTAAATTCACATTCTATATTCAGTGTAACATAAGAGTTCTATTTGAACTCACTTCCTTGGATTGGTCTGATGGCAAATATTAATCTTATTAATCCTTTGTTCTCACCAAGAAACTTTCTGGTGGGGGTGGGGGCGGGGGCAATGATATTTTTCCTGTGTGTGTGCCCTTAGATGTTTTATTTTTTTTTTTTTTGACATTTTTCCTCCAGCTTTTTGAGGTATAATTGATAAGAATTGTATATATTTAAGGTATATCAATGTATTGTGAAATGCTGACTTTAATCAAGATAATTAGCATATCCATAACTCACAGAGTTACCTTGAGAATACGTGTTGGGGTGTTTGCTAAGAATATATATAATTACCCCAAAACTGTATGAAAGAGCCTATTGCTCTATTCTTGAAAAAACTTGACATTGTCAGAGTTTTAAAAATTTTATCCACTCTTGGGGAGTCTACTGGAATTTCATTGTATTTTTAGTTATATTTCCTACTGGCTATTAATAAGAGGAGTAACATATTTTTTGTTATGTATTATTTCATATGTGGATACTATCTTTACAAATTGTCTATTCAAATTCATTGTCCATTTTTCTGCTAAGTAAACTCATTACCTTATTGATTTTTATGATTTGTGGGTCATTCTTAGTCATATTGGTTGCAAATATCTTCTATTATTTGATTTGATATTTACTTTCTCCAAGTACTACTTTAAGAAATAGAAGGTTTTTCCTTTCATGTATCAATTTCCTTTGCCCTCTACTTAACAGAATTTTCCTAATCCTTTAGTAAAATATTAAAGATTAGTGATAACAGCATATCCTCGTTTCACTTCCAAAGGAAAAGCCATCCACATTTTACTATTAGGAATGGTATTTGCATGAAGGATTTTGGTTGGTTTGTTTATTTTTGTGTTTGTTTGGATACCCTTTATTATACTAATGAAAATCCCTTCTATTCTTAACTATATGAAAGCTTTTTACCTAAACAATTATTTAAATTTATCAAAAGCATTTCTGATGGGTTTCAACAGCGATATATTTTCCTTCCACAATTTTTAATAGGGTAAATGCTTAGGGAATAGTGCAGGGAAAGTTTATTATTGAATAAACTTTGCATCCCCTCAAAAAACATAGTCAGCCTTACACATGACATAGAATCCTTATAATATGGATTAATATTATATTATAATATTATATTATATTGTAATATAACCCTGATAATATATGCTGAATTTTGTCTGTACTATTATAGTTTGAATTATGCATCATGTTCATGATCAAATGACTGTAATGTGCATGAGTCACTAATGTTCCTGTTAAGTTTGCTGTCAAAGTCATGTTGAGCTCACAGAATATTTCATATTTTTCAAGTTCAGGAAGAATCTGTATATGTTTGGTATTTCTTCTTTAAATGTCAAGAGTTGCAGCCTCTATGAAAATCTACCCTTAAGATTTTGGTCACCTCAGCCTCCCTGAAATCCAATCTGTCTCCAAAACTCAGCAAGATGAATGTAGTCTGCTGCTCTCCTTACCAGCAACAAAGTAAGTCTGTTCTCTGTTACTTCATCATGGCCAGAAGCAGAAAACAAACCATACAATAATATGATGGACAGTATTGTGTAAGAATCTTTGTCAAAAAAATCATCAACATTATTTTTCGAAATGAGCTTTTTCCAGGTTCTGTAAGGAAAGAAACTTCAATCTATTCTTCCAGGGTCTTTGTTTTCTAGCACAGGAGTAGGCAATTTAAACTTTAAACATTTATGATGTTCTAATTTTCTGTTTTATTTTGTGTAATCTTGTTGCCTTTCTGTTGTTTGAACAAACTATTATATTTATCTCCAGAAAGACTCTGCAAATCATTGAGATCATAATTTTTTAAACTTTTACTATCATTTTTAATATATTTTTCTCAAATCAATTTTGGTAATTTATTTTTTTTTTGGAGAAATTGTCTTTTTTTATTAGTTGTTCAAAACATTACAAAGCTCTTGACATATCATATTTCATACATTTGATTCAAACAGATTATGAACTCCCATTTTTACCCCGTATACATATTGCAGATTTATATAACTTCAGAATGAAGTCTGACGCATCCACACTGTCATGGTTTGGATGTGAGGTGTCCTCCAAAAGCCCGTGGGGGAGACAGTGGTTTAGAGGTGAAATGACTGGGGCATCAGTGACTTAATCCCCTGATGGGATTAACTGGGTGGAAACTGAAGGCAAGTGAGGTGTGACTGGAGGAGGTGGGTCATTGGGGCATGGCTGTGGGGTGCATATTTTGTATCTGGGTAGAGGCGTCTCTCTCTGCTTTGTGATCATCTGTGAGCTTCGTTCTCTCCACCGCTCTTCCACTAGGATGTTCTGCTTCACCTAGATCCCTGAGGAATGGAGCCTGCAGTCTATGGATTGAGACCTCTAAAACCATGAGACACAAATAAACTTTTTCTTCTCTACAATTGTTCTTGTCAGGTCTTTCAGCAGCAAAAAAGTTGACTAAAACACACACCCTTTGAATTTGACTGTGAAGCACTTTTTACTGACCAGGTGATAAAAGATACTTTTGAATAGAATATTGACTGGGCTCAAAAGTGTTGTAATTTTTTCAAATTTATTGTTTTTTTTTTTTTAAAGAGAGAGTGAGAGAGGAGAGAGAGAGAGAGAATTTTTTTTAATATTTATTTTTCAGTTCTCGGCGGACACAACATCTTTGTTGGTATGTGGTGCTGAGGATCGAACCCGGGCCGCACGCATGCCAGGCGAGCGCGCTACCGCTGAGCCACATCCCCAGCCCTCAAATTTATTGTTATTATCTGCTCTCTTTACAAATACCTTTTCTTCATTTTCTCTCTAAATTGATTAAGTTTAACAACATATTATTTCATTTCTTATTCCATGCATTTAGGAAGAATCAAGTCTTGGAATTAAATTTTATTTAATATGCATTTCTCTTTTATCAATTACATATTTTTTTACTTCTCTTACATTTGTTAATGCTATTTGTTTTCATTGTATTTGTATATTCAATATTTTCACTATCAATTTAACTCTGAGTATTGTTTCAGCACTGTTTTAAATTGCAGTATCAAAATTAAGTGTCACTCTTATTATATGTGATTTTAGTTTAATCTCCTTTGCTAAACAGGTATGTAAATATAAGATTTAAGTACTGTAAACATAAGATACAAAATTCTGGATTTTTTGCTTTTGGGGTTTTTTTTTCATTTTATTTTTTGATTTAATGAACTGAAATTAGAAATTTCCTACTATTGAAAATAGTTCACAAGGTTCTAATAATAATACATTGAAGAGTATTATGATTGTTTTAGTTTATATGCTCAATGCATTGGACATAATCATATGATTCAATTAAATTCAAAATTATAGACAATTATATTAATTTAACTTTTATAATAATCCAACCCTTAATGCCTTTACCTTTGTCAATATAAAATTATTAACTGTCTCAGAATATTTTATTTAGCTATCTCACTATAATTGTGCCGTCTTGTATTCAGTTGCATTACTAAATGATTTATTTGTATGATTATGGGTACGATTTATAATAAAAAGACTTTTACTCCTTTATTTTTATTGTCTATTTTGCTTCTTTTCTAGACATAATTATACACTGCACTTATTAAGTTTCAAGCAGAAAATAGATGACCCAAGCAAATCAAATAATTTGAGAAAAATTTAAGTAAAGGAGCTAAAAAGAAAAGTTGGTAATGAGGGAAAACCAGAGGAGTAATGCAAACCCTAAAACTAGCAAGGGCAAGTTACCATCCCTCAAACTAAAGGAGGAGGAAACTGTGTGCTCAGGGCTGCCCACGGCTGCCTAGGGGGCTGTCATCTTGGGTGTATACTTGCTGTGAGTCTTCAGCAATCCTGTTCTAAACTGGAATTTTCTCCAACCTTCACCACCTGTTCTTTCAGCTATAGGCATGAGAAATCATTCCCTACTAAACTAAAGTTGTGTATAATTCCTCTTTTTTTTTTTTTGCAAGAAGTAGATGAAAATCTCCATACATTCATGTGGCTCCAGCTCAAGATCACATCCTTGATAAAAATCTTCACACTACCTAAACTGATTTAATCACTATACTCTGTGTCCATTTTTGTTATTGCACTTAACACAATAGATGACCCAAGCAATAATGATAAACCTTCATCATCTTTCTAACAGAAGATGAATTCCTTGAAGAGAAGACTGCCTTAATTATTTTTTCTTATTATGCAAAAATGAATATTGGGACTGAAAATAATTATTTGGGGCAGGATACCCAAGATTAAAACAAAAAATTATGAGTGACATTTGTGTATTTCCTTTGGCCCTCCAGTTAAACCAAAGTATATCCTAGGACCCACACTAAATATGTCCTTCTTTGTGTCACATGTGATTATTACTGATGTGCCCACATTAGTCCTTTTTTTAATTTATTTTTTAGGTGTAGTTGGACACAATACCTTTATTTTATTTATTTTTATGTGGTAATGACGATCCAACCCAGGCCCTGGCACATGCTAAGCAAGTGCTCTGTTCTGAACCACAATCCCTGCCCCACATCAGTCTTTTTGTTGCAGGGACTGCTAATTATTTTATAACATTTCTTCTCCCCTTTATGGTCATAATTTTATAAGAGGATGACATTTCCCTTCCTTCTCTGAGCTACGTGTGGCCATGTACCTAAACAGAACTTGAGAGGAAATGACATGTGAAACTTCAAGGTTAACCTACAAAAACCAAACATTGTATCTTCCACATTTAACACCCTCCCATAGCTAGAATGTGGACATTTTAGCTGATGTTGGAACAGATATTTTGGACCATGAAGTGGGAATAATTTGGTTGAGGATCCTGGAATACTACATGATAAACAAGCCTATATTCCTGCCATCAGCCCCCAGTCTTCTTTTGTAAGAGAATTAAAATGCAACTTATTTAAAGCACTGCCATTTGAGTCTTCTCAGAGTTCCACTGACAACCAGTCCAATAAACTCTTATAATTCATTCACCTTGCCCTTTACAAACTGTTAAGTTCTGTTTTGCCATTTGAACTAAAACTCTCAGCTAAGATACGATGCAAATCAACATATAAAATACCATTGTAAGTATGTTTTATAATGTTACATGCACCTTGTCAAAAATAATTAATTCTAAGAAAAGATTTTAAGGTAAATAATTCTCATATTAACAATAAGTTAAGATAAAATGAATTATTTAATAGTAACATTTACTATAAAAGCTTTTAAATTTAATTTAATCTCATGAAATTATCCTAGGCTTATTTTGTTCTGTTTGTTAATTTGGTCACTGTCAGAATGGATATTCCTCAATGCTAGTTTTTTTTTTTCCTCCGAGAAAAATGTAATTGCAAGTATATGAATCTCAAAAAAAGAACCAAGGATTCCTTGGATGTTTGTTTATATTTGTGGTAGTTGTTGAGGAGAGGAGGGAGGAAAGGATAGAGGAAAGGGTGGCTGGCCATATCAATGCACAAGATATTCACATATGGAGATATCACAGTGAATCCCAGTCAATCTACACAACTAATATGTGTCAAAAATCATGACTCATAGTGGGGTAGGAAGGGGAAGCATGGGAGGAATAGATGAATTCTAGATAGGACAGAGGGGTGAGTGGGAAAGGGAAGGGGCAGGGTGTTAGCAAGGATGGTGGAATGTGCTAGACATCATTATACAAAGTACATGTGTGAAGACACGAATTGGTGTCAACATACTTTATATACAACCAGAGATATGAAAGATTGTGCTGTATACGTGTAATAAAAATTGTAATGCATTCCACTGCTGTTTTTTTAAATCAATTAAAATTAAAAGAAAACAAGGGTTAAGTAAAAAAAAAAAAAAATCCACGTTAATAGAGAAAAAGTGAGGTGGTTTCTAAAGCAGAAAAAAAAAAAAAAGAAGAAGTCCAAGTTAGGAAAGGGGAAATGGAGACCAAATTGGAAAGATAAAAGGGAAGGCAGTAAACAGAAGAATCCAACAAGTTATTTTCCAAGTGTGAAGAGCAGAGAGGAGTATTAGACATTCACCTGCAACATCCAGCATTAACTTTTTGAGAAGATGATGAATCATAGTCTGAGGTCTTAAGGAAGAGTAGACACAGCCATAGGAACAGATCAACTGAGCTAAAGAGAGAATTGAGGGGATTGTGGGTTTAAAGAAATAAAGCAAAGCTGAGAAGTTTCTGTGGGAAATGGTCCAGGGAGTCAGTGGGGGGGGGGGGGGGAATAGATCATGACTTATAAAGAACCATGAAGGTAACTATAAACGTTTAAGGATATAAAAAACAAAAACCCTCAATGAGTTTAACAAGTTTTTTAAATTAATGATCTTAATTGTTGACAAGTTATCTACACTTTTGATTTCATAACAGACACAGACAATAGAGATAACATGTACATAGAAGACTAGCGCAGCTGGAGACAGCAGTAGTTGGAAGCACCCTGCAGCTCTTACCCACCCTAAGACCCACCCATCACCTTGAAGTTAGGGAACTCTCCCCAGGCACACTCAAAACTCACTTTTGGTGCACCATTTATTTACCATGGTTAGAAACCTCTGGATTAAGCACTAAGATCTCAGTGGTCAGAGAATCACTCCAAAAACAAAAGCCTTTTTAACAGGAAGTTGATTAAATGAAACAAAGGATCATTTATATATTTTTTGGAGAATTTTTTAATACTTATTCATTTATTTTAGTTTTCAGTGGACACAACATCTTTGTTTTATTTTTATGTGGTGCTGAGGATCGAACCCAGCGCCTCGTGCATGCCAGGCGAATGCCTTACCGCTTGAGCCACATCCCCAGCCCACAAAGAATCATTTAAAGCATACTGTTCAAAGGACAGAAACTGAGAAAATTAAATTTGCAAAATGTTATTGTATCATCATCCATTAACATTTATTGAACAACGAATCATTAAGGGAATAGGATGTATGACTTTAGACTAGAAATGGTTATTCCCTAAAGATGTTTTCAATTTGTTTAGCTCATATAATTCTGATATTTTGTGACATTTCAAGTATGTAGTAAGCACAATAATTAAAATGCTATGTTGACATTTTCATGTTTTTAATGAATTTCTCATAAATTTATTTGAGATGCACATGCAATAAATTAGAATTTAGTATGAGTAAATCTTAGTAATTTAAAGAAGTGACTTGTGTTCTTGAAGGAAACAGAGTAAATTTGACAAATTTGAGACATTATCTCTAGCAATGACCTCCTTGCTCAATAAAATTGTATTTATATCTTTAAAAATCTGAAGAGAATATAAATGTGTACTTAGGCAGCATGAGCAGCATAGTAATGAGAGGTTTCCATAGGATCAAAAAAGCCTTTTATTCAACTATTATATAAACTTAATTGTCACTTTGCTACCAGTAGAAGTCATAATTTAATAATGGATGCCATTTAATGATCCCCTGCTGGTCCTTGACAAACACTAGCTCATTTACATCTGTTCTTAAAACAACTCTTCAAGGTGAGTTTGTGATCCCTACTTTGCAGAAGAGAACATGAGACTTGGAGAAGTTAAGATCTCACCTAAGGTCACGGAACTGCTAAGTGCTTATCTCATTCACCATTAATTCATGCACTAGGAATATTGCAGCTCTATTATAGCTTCTTGAAATAAAATAAACTTTTCATATTAGCCCACCTCACAGTCTGTTAAAGATGGGTGTCTTCTCCCCTACATACTTTCTACACAAACTTCATATGAACCCATGAGAAAGATTAAACAGGGACCTGCTACTTCGAGACCCACCAGCATTTCTGCTCTCCTATCCAAGGGTTTGTTTCCAACTTCAAAAGAAATTCTTTTCTTCTTACAAATTCAGCTTCTTTTAATATTTCATGGAGTACAAAGTCAGAAGCTACAGCCAACTAATACATTTAGCTCTATGCATTCCTCACTTGAGACAATGAAATCCAAGTCAAGTTGCTTACATGGTGAAAAGAGCAGGACAAAAAAAATAGTAAGTGCTCTTAAAACACAATTTAACAGTTAAAAAATATTATTCAGCTATACCACATTCTTCCCAGAATACAACTAGAGGTTATTAAAACACAGCAAAGCTGTGTTATCTAGACCATCTAGACTCTGACCGTGAACATCATAGGAGGGGACAAGATGAATTACTACCAACAGCATGACTCACTCCTCATCTGACCACATCCCCATGTAGGAGAATTAAAAACTCTCATCCTACTCTAATGAGAAATTTATTCCTTACATGAATATCAAAAGCCTTTTTAGGACAACAAAAACTTCTACTAAAAGGCAATATGGTTCTGTGGAGTAGGAAGGGAATCAAAGGAAGTTGTGCACTATGGTGGTGCCTTGCGGTGTCTGGAGATGTTTCCATTCTCGACATAGATTAGATATTACTTCCCTACTCTCCCATCCTTACGAAAAGCACTGTGCTTGCTCTAATCTAACCAAATACACTCAACAGATTAGCCCCTAAGTACATTATTCTCACACTTGTGGAAACATTGAAAAGGATACACAAGGGGAGAATGCCACTCTGTTTAATAGCACTGATGGATTCACTGACAAGCATCACAGCAGAAGTCTTAAAACACAGCTCTGCTAAAAAAAAAAAAAAAAAAATTCTACATGGGATAACTGAGCTAATACCCTCCCCCCCCACACACACACACAATCACACACACAATCACACACACAATCACACACACACACAAACCATATTTATTTTTTAAAATACATGACAGTGGAATGCATTACAATTCTTATTACACATATAGAATATAGAGCACCATTTTTCATATCTCTGTTTGTATATAAAGTATGTTCACACCAATTCATGCCTTCATACATTAGAAACAATGAAATACTGATGTGAACCATTGGATCCAGAAACCAAGATTCCTCTCTGTGGACAGGGATGAGTTTCCCATGGATAGAGATTCCCAGAGATCTCTAAAAGGAAGGGCTTGGGGGCATAGAGTTACCCTGTGTTGGTCAACTTTTTTGTCAGTGTGCGCCAAATACCCAGCAAGAACAACTTAGAGGAGGAAAATTTGTTTGGGCTCTAAGTTTCAGAAGTTTAGTCCAAGCTTGACCTGACCGACTCCATTGCTCTGGGCCCAAGGTGAGGTAGTGCAGCAGTCTGGCTGGGCACAAAACAACCCAGCCGCCACGAGGCACTTGTAGGTTCAAACAGGAACTACTTTATTGCCCGAACTCCACCAGCACTCCACCGCACTCTCAGGGAACTCTCCCAGCTCTCCATGGGGGCTCCCCGTGAGAACTCAATGGGAACTCCGCAGAGAACTCAAAAGTAGCGGGCGCCCAAGGCAGCAGGAGCCACTGGACAGCAGGGGTCTATATACAACTGAATACACAGCCTGTTTCAATCCAGCATCATCCAGTCACAGCAATTATACACAGCTTAACTTAATTATCATCATCTTAATGGCTTGCTGGCATCACCTCTCAACCACTCCTTCTGGCAAAATGCCAGGTGCCATCCCGACTGGTCTGTGGCTCTCAACAAGGTAGAACATCATGGCCAAAGGCATGGTGGAGGAAAGCTGCTCCCCTCATGGCTGCCAGCACACAGACAGAAGGGAAGGGGGTGAAAGGAAAGATGAACCCTTCCAGGACATATACCCCCAGCAGCCCACCTCCTCCAGCCACCCCACAGGCCCAGAGTTCCACCTAGCACAGTTGTCTTTCCAGGAGGAGGGAGTTCTCATAATTATCAGCAACTAATTATAACTACTTCATGTTTGCTTCCAACAAAATGTACCAACATCTCTATGCCAGATGCTGTGGTGAATTTTTAAAAAAAAACACCTCTGCTGTGCAGACATTAATAGTTTAAAGTGGAACATGGTCCAATGAACCGAAAGTATGTTACAGTAAGTGCTGAGATAGGTTTATGCACACATCGCCATGGTGGCATGTAAGAGAGCCCTCTCACTCAGCTGGATGGAATTGTGGAAGACTTCACAGAGGAAGCGTGACTCCAGATGAGCCTCCACAGAGTACAAATTATCCAGGTAAAGTTTGAGCCTCAGGAAGGTGAGCAGGAGTGAAGAGAAGAGCAGAAAATAGTGTGTACAGTAGGAAAAGGCATGGAAGACATACTTGTGACTTAAATGCATGATTAACTTTACCCCTTATGACAGAGCACACGTGTACAAATGGGAAACCAGGAGAGGTGAAGCTGGACAGCTGGTCATGAAATCAGAATTTAAACCTGGGACCTCTAATGTCTTAAGAATCATAATTAAGGGTTTCTCTAAAGCAAGATAAGATCATCAACTGTTTGTAGAATATTTAAATTCTAGGGGATAGGCACTTACTATCCAGGGTTGCCCAGTGGTACCCACTTGTACCTATATTGATCAGGACTACAAATGCTAAATTTTAGATGACAAAAGTTATTTGAACTAAACCAGAAAGTGACCAATGGGAAACTTCTTTCCAGAAAAAAACTGTGTGAACTCACTAAGGGAAGCTTCCACCCCCACACACTCACACTCACCACTCTGGAGAAGTACTACAAGCATATAAGCTCTATCTTTCCAGAAAAGTATCCAGGGCAAGGGAGTATAAGGAGTCTCTCTGTCTCTGAGAACCACTCAAGGAAGATTGATCAAATGGGTTTGGGCAGGGAAGAACAACCCATTTTCCAGGAAAGGTTGAGATGAAGAAGGTGGCAGTCAACCCTTTTGTGCTTGGGTGTTTAAAGAGGAAATACGTCTCAGGCCTCAGAAGCTTAATTCTACAGAAGGCAAAGGGTGGGTATTTCCTTGCATCTCATGCGGGGACACTGCTCCAGTATGGGCCAGCGCTCTCCCAGACACTGGGATCCTGGGAGATGGGTGTTTATAGGACTGAGGAGCTATCAAGGACCATCCTTAGCTGGAGGAAACAGAGAAGAGGCGGGATCACACTTCCTCCAACCGGAGTGCTAGTAGAGCCCTGGAAGGTACCTCTCGGGAGAGTGCCTGCTATGGTAAGAATAGCCACAGCAGAAAGAATTCTCCATGCCTTAAAGTTGACTTGGGAATTTTGAACTTCCCTGGACCAACTGAGGGAGGGCATGCTGCCCTTTGACTTATTTATTGTCAGTTTGCTTCTTAGTTAACAATGTAGATAACATCACTCTCTGTGGATACTTGCAAGTATTTTATAAATATGAAATTGTTTAATCTCACAACATCATGTGAGGCAGGGTTATTATTAGATCTTTTGTTGTTGTTGTTGTTGTTGTTGTTGTTGTTGTTGTTACTGGAGATTGAACTCAAGGGCACTCAGCCAGTAAGCGACATCCCAAGTCCTATTTTGTATTTTATTTAGAGACAAGGTCTCACTGAGTTGCTTAGCACCTCACTTTTGCTGAGGCTGGCTTTGAACCTGCAATTCTCCTGCCTCAGCCTCCTGAGCCACTGGAATCACAGGTGTATGCCACCACACCCAGCTAGATCCATTTTTCAGATGAGTAAAGTAAGGCTCAAACAGGCAGGATGCTTTACCAAACATCAGACTGCTAGTAAGAGATAGAAGCAGAATCCAATATCAGTTTTTCTAGGTTCCATGCTCTTAAACACAGTTGGTTTATTTTTCATTACTTGTTGAGGAAATAAAACCATTCTCAGAAATCATCCCTCAATTTTTGCAGAGAATTATATACCAGCTACCTTTTACTTAATCTTTATAATGACTCAGTAAGTTGAAGATTTTTATCTTTGGTTTACAAATGAGTTAATAGACTCAGTGGCTCATTCAGAGTCACATAGGTAGAGGCACAGAGCCAAAGTCATGTAGGTAGAAGCATAGAGTCTAAAACACAGGTTGTCTGAGGCTAGTTAAGGGTTCATTACATGGCACCACATTGTCACTTACTAGAAAGATCTAGAGGAAATAAGTTGAGGAGGTTGCCAAGGACACAGATGATCTTTTAAAATTTTTTTAAATTAGAAAAAAAGTCATGATTCAGACCTTCCTGACATACTGACTATGTATCAGCTTTCATAGCCTATCATAGTAAGAACAGTACATCAATCTCTCTTACTGTGGCTTTGTCAAGGATCTCTCAAGGGAAGTGTAAGAATTTACTGAGTTCATGTTGCAATCTAGCCCATTATGAGAACTCTAAAGTAATCAGACGCAGAACCAGCAAGTATACATCCCCATCTGCTTGGGAAACAGAAATGGGTGCATTATCTAGTTACGTACCCCTAGTTACTGTGTTACTGTAAGTTCTGAACATAATCAGACAAGAACTACACAACTTCATGGTTTGCCAGTGTCAATAAAGACCACTTCTGATAAGGAGAGATAAAGATTGGTCAAATATTTGAAATAAATCTATCTAAAGTAAAAACCAATTCCCATCTTTAGTCATATTTTTATAACACAGTACTATCTCAAATGTATTGAAAAACAAGTTTATATTAAAAGTAAACACTCCCACATTTCTTTCTTATTTCATCTTAAATAGATGACTGAAGGTTTTACTCTCAAAATAATCTTCTCATGTTTGTTCTACACTAGGGTTTTCATATTGCAATATCTTTTTTTTTTTTCAGGACCCACTTGTGTTTCTTAATTTATTTTTAATGCTGAAAGAAGTACTTGGTGGAAGGGGTGAATGTGGTTGTATTTTGGATTACCCACATAATTATAAAATTTAAAATCATGATATTGTATAAAGAATAATATTCCTACTTCAGGAACTGCATTATAAAGATAATAAAGAATATACCTTTAAGAATGATACTTAAAAGGTATTCTAACTGAATAGTAATGTGAATAACTGGGGATTTCTTAATCGAAATAAGAAGAGTAGCATGTTCTGGACTCATAAAATAGCAGAAACACTGACAAAACCAGCTTATACAAACTATGGACTTTGCCAAAGGGGACTAACAAGCTCAGGAAAACAAAGAATGCAGCACCGGGGGCTCAAAACTCACGGAATCTGACTCCTGAACCCTCACTCCTTGTTCTGTGTGCATATTTTACCATAACCACTCCTGCAGCAGATTCCAGGGCTCTGCTTCCCAGAGGTCATGATGGAAAATTGCCCCTACCAACTACCCCCAAGTGTATTATATTGTCTGTTCAAGAGGGTAGTCACATTGGGCTGAAATCTTTAATCCCAGAGTTATCTTCACCTGTGGGATATTTACTAACATGGTGACTTCTTGGAATCAGTGTAGATGGGAGAAGGGCTGTTCCCCCAGGGCCAAACAAAAGGCGATCCTTTTGTATAAAACAATCATCTACCTACTCTCCAAAGTTTGCAAAGAAAAATCTGTAAGGCAAATCTGTTAAGCACGTGATACTACAACTAGGAAAGAAATAATTACTGCTTTAAACTATGGTACACACAGTGGGGAAACTATCCTCAAAGGGTCTGTCAAACTGAAAACAAAATACTGCTTATTGGAGACTCGATAATGAAGAAAGGAAATAACCATCAAAATAAAAATTATAATTCTTTTAAGACTTTATCCATATTTTCCCATTTTCTCACCCACCCACCTAAGACCCTCCCTATTTTCAACAAATCCCCTTCCTAAATAGCAGCAAGGCTTTGAGAGAAATTACAAGGACACAGTGTTCCCTGACTAATGTCAAAGTCTAATGTAACGGGGAATCACTACTTTCCAAGAAATCTTATCCGACAGTTAATAATATGTAAATGGACTATCAAAGGTCCTATAATGTATGCAGAAGTAATGTACACAACACCTTAAGCAAAGTTCAGGAATTCATTTTCACGGAATAAAAAGATAACCTTCAAAATATGTAGCACCAGCTATAATCTTCCATTCTAGAGTAAAAGAAACTGAATTTTTAACCCCTAACCAAAAAAAAAAAAAATTCATCATATGCCAACAACAGTATTTATTATTAGAAAATTTCAACTCTCCATCTACAGTGTAAAATTTAATAAAGCAGCTATTTGACACCATAATACTTGCAAGGGCATAGTAGAGGGAGATGGAAATAGGGTAAAACCTAATAACATGCACAAAGTTCCATAAGAAAAACACATATTCTAGTGTCGACATGACAGTTAAAATTCAAGGTTGAAGGTACATCTTTGTAATAATGTGGTATTACTCATCTGCAAAGCATTTACTCCTGAACAACTAGTCAATTTTTTTCAAAGAAGAAATATGGAAACAATCTTTTTAAGATGTAGAAAAGAAAAAACTTAGGTAATATGATGGATAAATATATCATCTTTTACTAAAGCTAAGGTAATGTTTGCATAAAAAATTAATTGGAGTAAAAAACTGAGCATCTTAACCCAAAACATGGGATACAGTTTTGAGCTTCAATGTAGAAAGGCAGGAGATTTCCTGGTATTTCCTCAAGAGTCAGATTCTAGAATTTTGTGAACTCTAGAACTCACAAAATTACCAAGGTTATTCAGGTTCCCCAAATGAAACATTTCCAATATCTAATTAGTAGAGATTTTTATAATAGAACTCTAATTTATTTCCTATAGAATAATGAGAATACAATCAGAAAATCTGCTCTCCTTCAGTCATCTGTGAAGCATCCAGTAATCCATTTGGGCGGCTTTAAAAGTAAGAAAATGAATACACTGTTGCATGTTTAACACAGATTATTATACCTTCTTAGTGGGAAGTGCTCCACTTTTGTCAAGTTTAAGCTTTGCCGTTTGTCTCAACTTACCTGAACAGAGCGCTATTAGGACAGAGATTTCTGTCTGTTCTGTTGACTGATGCAGCACATACACACCTAGAACAGAGTTTGGCAAGCAATAGAGATGTGTTAGGGGTTTGTCAAAGTGATTGATATCCTTTGGGTTTTAGGTCAACTTCACTTTCCTCAATGCAGGATATATTATATATATATATATATATATATGTATATATCCTGCATTGATATAAAAACTGTATTTATATTGATATATAAACTATATATATATATATATATATATATATATATATACACAGTTTATATTTTTCTCTATATTTATACTCCTTCTTTTAAAATTCTAGTGGGTAATTTTTTTTGGGGGGGGTGGTACCAGGAATTGAACTCAGGGGCACTCAACCACTGAGCCACATCCCCAGTCCTATTTTTGTATTTTATTTAGAGACAGGGTCTCTCTGAGTTCTTAGCACCTCTCGCTTTTGCTGAGACTGACTTTGAACTTGCAATCCTCCTGCCTCAACCTCCGAGCCCCTGGGATTACAAGTGTATGCCACCATGCTCGGCTCTAGTGGGTAATTTTTAACTAAATCCAATAGAAAATTTACAGCTCATAATCCCTTCAGTGGTTCGTGATTGCTGGAGTTCTTAAGGACATATCAGTAAATGGCTGTCATGACATAGACAACAAAAACTATCAGCTTATCCTGAAAGCAAGCCTTAAGTGCATGCTTTCTTTCCTCGGCACTCAAAATATAGTGGTACTTGAATACTCACACATTACTATAAAAATAAAGAAATAATCTTATTAAAGATTAAGTAGAAATATAAAACTATCCCATTATAAAATAAGAGCATATATTCAAACCAATAGGTAATACTGTGCTTCATTAAAGTCAAAAAGTCAAGGATTCTTGTTATTACAAGTGTTATTGAACATGATTTAGGACATTTAGCCAATTTTTTAAATTTTATGAAATAAGAAATAAGGGAATAAAAGAAAAATATTATTACTAATAGAAAATGCGTCTTTCTGCCTTTCCTCTATCTCTCTTTCATTTTTCAATATTTTATTTCTTTATATTATATTCCTTCCTATTAGATCTAAGCTCCATGAGGAAAGTAATATTTATTTGTGCTGCTCAGCTGTAAATTCAGACCAACCACCCTATCTGATACATAATAAGTGTTCAATAAAACTGTGTCATGAATGAGCAAACGTGAGGTACGGTTAAATTGTCAATCCAGCTGGAAAATTCAAACTTCTTAACAATATATACATATAATGAACAAGAGAACTAAGTAGAGTGGTTTTTTTAATAAACTATAGCTTTCTAAATATCTCTAAATGACACTCTATTAGTCTGTATGATTGCTGCATTTCCCATCATAATCAAAATTCTTTTACACTTTAAGATAATTATTTTCTATTTTTATTACAATATGGCATGTAAGAATGAAAAGTAATTGTACTGATAACTTCTATCATTATTATAAAATAATCTGTTCTATACTCGTGTATAATTATGTGTTCATATTTTAATAGTGACTAGCTGTATTATATATACATTCTGTTTTTCAGCTTGCCATGGCTTGTTAAAAATAAAGACCACATTCTGATTTTTATAGTGATATTTTAGGTGTTTAGCCTAGAAGCCAGTATTAAGGTGTTGTCTTACACACACACACACACACACACACACAGAGTAGTCTGTTTATCTCAACTGATATACATGAGAGAATTTATTTTAAAAGGGAGAAATAGACCAGTAGAGAAGAACAAAGTGATGGTGTGGTATCTGTTTTCATTTTGGTCCCAATGACCTGAAACCCTTCTAGTGAAGGATGATAGGAATGCTTCCTTTGTGAGACTCTGATTAGCAGAAGAAGGACTCCTGTGGGGTTCTAGAGGCACCTGTGGAACACTTTTTCCATGCATGAAAACGTAGCCTTCTTTCCTACTGAAGATGAAAAACTATTTCAGAATGACGTTGATTTCTCAAGTAAAACTGTATCAAAATAATTGAAAATGCAAAAGAGCACTGCTAAGGTCATTTCACTTACAAATAGCAGAAATCTAACTTAAACTTACTTTAATATTTGAGATAAAGGATGCTTTTGTGAAGGTTATGAACTACAAAGGGTAGAGAAACATGCAGCTCTGGAAACTGGCTCTTGACTCTGTCAGAACTTTTCCTCCAACATTTGCAGATGCTTCATTCTATACAAGCTGGCCGCTTCTTTGCCTTTGAAAACATCTTTTTCCACCTAGGAAAAACAGGACTGCCAGAGTGTCCCAGCCAGCCAGGTGTCACATCTGTATTGGTTTCCTAGGGTTACTGTAACAATGGACCAGAGATATCATCTTATTAAAAAATAAAAAAAGTCTCATGCTCTAGAGGGTAAGGCTGAAGTGAAGGTGCTCTTAGGGCACGTTTCCTTCTAAGGCTCTACTGCAGCGTCTGCACCTGGCTGCTCTCTAGATTTTTTTATAGTTCCTGGGTTTGTGCCTGTGTGATTCCAGTCTTCACAGAATAAGGTATGTCTCTGTGCCCAAATTTCTGCTTCATATTTTTTTCTACTAAAGCCTCAGCTTTTGTTGATAATTCTACTGTTTTGTTTTGTTTTCTAACAGAGATGGAACCAAAGGATGCTTAACCACAACCTCAGCCCTTTTTATTTTATTATTATCATTATTATTATTATTGTTTTATACTGGGAATTGAACTCAGAGGCACTCCAACCACACCCCCAGCCCTATTTTGTATTTTATTTAGAGACAGAGTCTCACTGAGTTGTTAGCACCTTGCTTTTGTTAAGGTTGGCTTTGAACTCATGATTCTCCTGCCTCAGCCTCCCCAGCCACTTGAGTTACAGGCATGCACTACCACACCCAGCACTTTTTAGTTTTTATTTTGAGACAGGATCTCACTAAATTTCTTAGGGCCTTACCTTTGGATTGTTCAGGCTGGCTCCTGCTATCCTCTTGCCTCAGCCTTGAGTTGCTGGGATTACAGTTGTACAACATTATACCTGGCCCTGGACTTTCTTTTTTCTCCCCATATTTTGTTATAATTGACAAATAAAAAGTAGATATATTTGAGATATACAACTTCATGTTTTGATATACACAGTGTGAAATGATCACAATCAAGCTAATTAAAATATGTATCATTTTACATAGTTGTCTTTGTGTGTGGTGAGTAAGAATACTTAAGATCTATTATTTTAGCAAACTTCACGTATACATTATTTAAGACTTGAGTCACGTGCTGTATATTAGATCTTCACAACTCATTTATCTTATGACTTCAAGTTTGTGCCCTTTGGCCAACATTTCTTCATTTCCCCCGCTCATCATCCTCTGGTAACCAACCTTTTACTCTACTGAGATCAACTTTTTTTAATCTTTCAAATGTAAGTAAGTTCAGGCAGCACTTGTCTTTATCCATGATGTGGATGGAGGAATAGGCAGAAAATGATGCTGAGAAGACATCGACTATAGGAGTTATGTAAATACTATGTACTTTTAAATGAATAGCTCCATGTGACTGAGATAGATTGTATTTTCCAAAGATGGCTACACACACACACACACACACACACACACACACACACACATATATATATATATTTCCTGATCACATGCCTTTCTTACAACATGACTGACATTCTTCCCACTGAAAGTGAAATCTATGATTTTTCCCCTTAAATCTAGGCAGACATTTTTCACTGTCTTGACTAACAATGGACAGTAGAAGTGATGCCAGCTACCTTCCAAGGCTTGACTAATACTGGCAATATTGCGTCTGCCTGGGTTTGTCTCTGATTTTCTCTCACTGAAACCCAGTGACCCCCATGTTGTGAGGAAGCACAAGTCAGTCACGTGGAGAGGTCCAGGCAACAGCTCCAGTGAAAGACTCACGGCAGCCAGCATCACTGGCCACACCAGAAATAAACAGGCCTTCAGGTGGCTCTGTCCCCAGCCTTCAAGCTTCTAGCCAGGTCCCCAGACATAGTGGATCGATTTCCAACCCCCAACAACATTGAGAAATAAATGCTGCTATTATTAACCACTGAGGTGGTCTCTCCAAAATTCATTTTTCATGTTCTAACCTCCAGGATCTAGGCTTGTGAATGTATTGGGGGATGGGGCCTTAGGTGGTGCCTAAGTGAAAATGAGATTGGTAGTGTGGGTCCTAATGCAATCTGACTGGTGTCCTTACAAAGAAAGAAACAGACACCAGAGGGCCCCACATCAGAGAATCAACCATGGAAGACACAGTGAAAAGTGGCCATTTGCAAGCCAAGGAGAGAAGCCTCAGGAGAAGCCAAACCTACTAGATCTTGGATTTCCAGACCACAGAGCTGTTTAAGCATGAATTTCCATTGGTTAGCCACTCAGTCTGTAGTATTCTGTATGGTAGCCCTCTACAAATCATGTAGCCACTAAGTTTGGAGGTGATTTGTTAGGTAGCAGCAGATAACGAATACAATGATGTTCAACTAGAGTAGTACGTGTGAATATTGCACTGAATATCTTTAACTTGTTGGCATATAGAATGAAACTATAGCTTTGATGCTGACAGTTAACTTAGGAAAAGGTTGTGACAAGTCTAAACAAATATAAAAGCATAATATAATTATTTACATTATATGCATGCCTTAGGGCAAACAGATTAATGACTCAAGTTCTTTAAAGATAAAGCACCATAAAAGCATGCCATTAAAATGTCCTCAGTAATAAATATTTCTGTCATCATCTTTACTTAATGAAAGTTATATAGAGTGTATGGCTTGTACAATGTAGAAATGTAATTCTGAAACTACTTCTCTACATTAAATACATGTGCAGCAATTATCCCAGAATCGTTCAAACTGTGCATAAATAATGAAGTACCTTCTCTGATATAACATCAAAAGATATAACTTTCCAATGGGAAATAATATTGAAAAAAGGCAGTTTTGATATGCAGTGTTCAGAAATACAATGGCAAGACTTTTTAAGTGGCGTCAAAAAAGATTATGTTGAGAAATCTATGAATCCAAGAGGAACATAGATAGTAAATTGTTAGTCCAAAGAAATGGCAGCTACCCATCATTGAACACCATCTTACAAACAGAATTTATACATCTACTTTGAGGCATATGATATTTACCTCCATGTTACAAAGGCAGAAAATAGCTCAGAAAGATTAAGTTACTGAGCCAAACCTCACACTTAGAAGCTGAAGCTGTTTCCATCATGGTAATCAGCAGCAGCCAGAGTGAGACAAATCATGAATTTTATATTTACATATGAGCCAGTAACTATAAATGTTTCAATAACAGATTACATATATGGTCTCATTCATTTATCTCATACAAATGTATACTCCAATTACCAAGGAATGTGGCCCACAAAATTTTATAGCTCAGAGGCATCCATCACTATTATTGGAAGACGAATTGTCTTACTCCATTCAAGCTGCTGTAACAAAACAGCTTAGACTGGGGTGATTTATAAATAAAGCAGAGCTTTATTTCTTATAGTTCTAGAGCTTGAGATGTTCAAGATCAAGGCACCAGAAGATATGGTGTTTGGTAATGGCCTGTTCCTCAAAGATAGTGCCTTCTGTATGTTCCCCCAGGGCATTCCCATAGGGCATATGGATCCAGGGAGCTCTCTTTAACTTCCTTTACAATGGCGCTAACCCCATTCATGAGGGTGGAGCCCTCATGATTTAATCATAAAAGGCCTCACCTCTTAATACTATTACATTGGGTGATTGGTCCCAACATATGGATTTGGGGGTCTCCAACATTAAACCCTAGCAAATAATTTAATTACAAGTTCATGGCAGAATTAACTTTCGGTATGCAGGGAAACATAATAGTTAAAGTGGCCACTGATTTTTAAGCCTAGCAGTCCTTACCCAAACACATCTCCATTCTTCTGATAACAGAACCAGCTGCTGACCTTAAAGGTAGACCAGGTGACCCAGTGAAGCTAATTGGTTCTTTCTCCCAGGAAATTTAATTTGAATGTCATCACATAGAATCTGACAGGAGGTCCTACAAGAGAAAAGGTTACAAATACTTGTACTGAGATCCCCAGAACTGCAATCATCCTGTAACCTTCTGAGACCTATTTCTTGGCAGTTCATTACTTTGTTCAATTTTGGTCAGCTGCCACCTGGTCACTTTGATGAAAATCTTAGTAGATTCAGTTTCTAGTACTTCTTTGTTTTTTAAAGAATTTCTTTTTTAGTTGTAGATGGACACCACGCCTTTATTTTGTTTGTTTATTTTTTTTTTATGTGTTACTGAGGATGGAACCCAGTGCCTCCCACGTTAGGCAAGCACTCTACCACTGAGCCACAACCGCAGCCCCTCTCGTACTTTCATCCAAAGAATATTAAGAGGAAACTGGTACCAGATATCGGGTTGTATGCAACAAAGTCAAAGAAATGGGCAGAATTTGAATCTGGCCATTGGGCCAAAAATAAGATTTCTATCAACATGTCAGACTGCTATCAACATGCAAAGATGGGAAAGGAAGAGTCCATGATGCTCAGTACTGGAATATCCTCTTGTGTTATTATCTGTGGGTCCCTGGGGGTAGGTCAGGATCTGGGGGAAATGGTATCTTTTGCCACAAATTCAAATGGGGGAAAGAACACCCGAACCACGGGTAGGACAGTTGATTCTGATAGAATTTGATATTTTAGCGTGACATCCCATATAAAAAATCTTCTCTTGAGATAGAATAAAACTCAGAGACATCTTGTTGTGACATGAAGCCATGGGGATTAGTAACTAGAAATAGAATTTGAAGCCTAGTTCTGCTGCACTGGAAAGCAAGTTCATCCCCTCTGAGGAAAGAAATTGCTTCTCACAGCCAGAGCCTGAGACAGAGTGTGCACCAGCCATGGGCATTCCCCTTCTTCCAACACACAATAATGAAGCACAATTTGTAAAATGTGTAACTAAAGTTAGATCCTTTTACCTCAACACTCGGGTCTGGTCATTTATCTTTCCCATTACAGAGGGAATAGCCTTCCACGCATTTCACTCACCTGACCCAGAGAACTGGCCTGTGTCTCAGGTGGCCTGTTGACACAGAGAGCAGCAGACATTCACTCCCTTCCCATTTCCACACACATTCTGTGCTGTTCCCTCTCCAGGAACAAAGGCAGTCATTTTCGAAATTTAGTGTCTGAAATAGGGGCCTCAGAAGTTATCTTTAGTTCCCTTCCTGTCTTAGAATCCTCATGGGTAGAAATTTAGCACATCTGTGAATAAGGTTGTCTTGAAGCTTTTCAGTCCTTACCTCTGCCAAGTATTCTTTCTGCACTGAGGCTTTTAAGCATTTTGTAGAATCCCTTCAAAATCAACTGATATTTGAGATGTTGCCCTCACCTCTGCAATCAACGCTTCAATAAAGTTGTCATCACAGTGGTAGCCCATAGAAATAGAGATTCTTGGCTTTCTGGTCATCTTGAGTGAAGACCCAAAAGATCTTTGCTCTAGGCACACTTCTTCAACATGCTTAATCAAATAAAATTTGCCACTAGTCAGTCACATATCTTGCTCAGGGGGCATCCAATATTCCTCTACACCTCATTATGATAATCTCAAATCCTTGGATAATACCCATAATCATCCTTAGATATTACTATAGCTCTTTATGGTACAATCTATTGGTCATAGATAATCACTGACCACTATCATAGTTTCTTTTACTACATCTCAGTAAGCCTTAGTCTTCCACAGTTGTACGCCAGTCCTGCACTAGGCCCCTTATAGAGATGTCCCTCACAATCCTGTTCATGATCAACCCATGTTCAACCACCCTCAACTCCTCATAAGCAGAAGTTCTGAATCCCTTCAAAATCAACTGATTTTGGGGGACTGACCTTCTAAAGAAGTGCTTACATAAGGTATTTTCTACAGAACAATTCCAGAAAGAGTGTTGATTGAATGGGAGGGGACAGTATTCTCAGACTAAAGATGTTTTCATTATCACTTTTCAGTAAAAGATTAATTTTGAATATAACCTCAGCATCCAGATGAAGCCTTATCCATGCCAAAACTCTAGTATCTAAGGCTATTCCAAGTCAGAAATGACTGTATGGATGGTGATGTCCCTAGAAGGATCTCTCCCCTTGAGGCTATTTTAATTGTACCTTAAATAAATACAAGAATAAGTAAAGTAAGTCATCCAAGGCAGTCTTCACTACATCTAACCTGACTAACTTACCCAGAATATCAGGAGTAAAGGGTTACAAAAGCTAGCCCATATGCAGGTGTTTGAGTACACTGAAGGAATGGTTAAGAAATACTGTGTAGTAATCTTGGTTTTCATTCTAAGGACAATAACAAATCTTTATGAGATTCAGATAGTAAAATGACATAATCTACAGAAGTTTGTGTGGAAATTGCTTTGGCTGCAATATGGAGAAAGGACGGGAGAGGTCATTATGTCTTCATAGAGACCCACAGAGAGGATATTACATTAGGAAGCATGATTGTGATGTTCACCATCATGGGGATAGAAAGAAATGGCTGGAGAACACTATCAACAGGCGTAGTGAATCTCACTTTGCCCTAGGCTCACCTTCTCATCAGTCTTCATCACACTTTGTATCACCCTGTTCCTAGATATTTCCATTTTCTTCTCAAGATAGTGGGGAACTTGTGTGTGTGTGTATATATATATAAGGACATATATATATATATATACAAGTATATATAAAACTTGTCCTTTTGCCCTCACATTGTTAGGGTCTTTCAGATAAAATTATTTTTGTGAAGAAAATACATTACCCTTTAAAATGCATTTATTTGAGACAATTTCAAATTCATTTTATCACAATTATGAAACATTTGAAACACATGTTAAATCTTTTGAGAAATTCAAATTGGGGAGCCATTGCATTTGCAAAGTTAAATAAATAGCTAGTTCCATTGGAAAAAAAATGTTCATATTTGTTGATAAGGTGTCATCTACATGATCTAATTGGTTATCTTAGTATTCTAAAGGTAAATTTTAGAATAATTTTCTTATTTGAACTTTAATTTGCAAACTATTGTGTCCTTTTGCATATTTGGTTACAAATTTGCATAAACAGTATAATTACAATTATCTGCTTTCCCCAAAAGATTAGAAAGGAAAAACTACTAATTAATCTCATTTACATGTGGATAAGGTTAATTGCTAAAACCAATTTTTATTTTCTCTTGCTAAGCTGTAATAACTGCTGTCATGCTTATTAAGATACAGCATAGATATTATTTTATGTATCAAATTGAATAATAATTATATTTATGTAATATATTTCACTCTCCATTTTTAAAAATAATTTTCTCCTTATCAAAGGACACATTATCTAATGAGATGGTTGCTTGCTTTCTTTCCACCAGAAAGATTACAATCTCATCTTTCTATAACTGTGTTTGCCTAACTTCCCTAGCCTAATTTTATGTTTCTTCTTCTCTTCTCACCTACATACAGATAAAACAAAAGAAGAATCCTGGATTTGTAAAATATAAAATAAATATTAATTTATATTAATAAAATATAAGTACTAATACATGTTGACATTTATTTTTCATTTATATCTGTTTTAATTTGTTCAGTCAGTTACCAGAACATTTTCCTCTTTATCTAATTTCTTGTTGATTCTGCTTTGTGGCCATTTCTATAATTCCATTCTTCTTCTCCCAATATTCAATGTTTACTTTTAGGCTGGCTTAAGTGGTTCCCCCTAAGTATTTATTAAACCTATACCTCTGGCTTCTACCCAGCTCTACATATCCCAAAGACATCTTTCTAAAATGTAAATTTAGTCATGTATCATTTTCACATGAAATCCTTCAGAGCCTCCATTTCCCACAAGACAGCCCAAACTCCATAAGACAGCAAGTACGATTCTTTTCTACCTGGCTGGGGTTGTAGCTCAGGGGTAGAGTTCCTGTTTAGCATGCACAAGGCTCAGGGTTGGATCCTCCATGTATGAGTGTGTGCACACACTTCAGAGTTGTGAAGGCTTTTGCCTGGATATCTATCCTCGGCTCTAACTATGATCCAAACTCACCTGGGTCCCGAAAAAGTCATGTTACTTGGAATTCCTGAAACTCACATCTGATGCCCCTGAAGTTTGTGAAACATAAGCATTTTATTGTGCCTGCTGAAAGTTGCTTAGTTTTTTGGATGCTCTAGGAAGCGGCAGGAAATCAGGTTGCAATTAGGAAATAGTTCTATGAAAGCATTTTTGTAAAATTGCCTAAAGGGGATTTAAAATGTCAAAGACTCCAGCAATTTGTTATAATGTTTCCTCATTTAAAAAACATTCATTTTTACATACTAACTTTGCAATCATATATTTGTACTATTTTTTCCAAAAGAAGGCCCCTGGATCCACCTCTATGCAAAACCGTCCTTACCTAGGATCATTTGCCTTAGTGAACTTCCCCTCCTGGTCCAATTGGAAAAAAAAAATCCTACTGGATCTTTAAGATGATTCAGTAAGATTAAAATTCATCGCCTCTGTTCCCTTCCTCTTAAGCATCCCAGAAATCTTTTCAGTGCTTTCTCTGCTTCTTCTACTAAAGAATATATCACACTGTCTTTGTGCATTGCATAATTATTGATTCTTTCCTAATTGTTTGTTCCCTGTCTCACTTAAGGCAGCAGGGTGGGCATGAGAGGCAGTCTGGACCCTTGGACACCCTCTTCTTTCCTAATATCACCCCAGTTTCCCTCTGGGGATTCCCTTCCCCCCACAGGTCTCAGCCATGGTGGGATGGTGCCTGCAGTCGCTCTGCCCTCACACCCCTCACACTGTAGGCTTTCTGGAAGCTCCTTGGCCAGTAGGTTGGTTTTTTCCCTCTCAGCACAGCAAACATGTTTCCATAGAACCTCCTCTCATGCACCGGAATTCCTCTCCTGGGACTTTCAGCTTTGATCTTGTAAACAGATGGCCTCTTTGAAGAGAGCCTTCCAGAGACTTCTAACACTTCTAGAGAGGGAGATTGATAGTCATTGTCCAATCTAGATGTCCTTCCTGCCACACCACAGGACCTTTCAGCAGGAGACAACATGCCCCAGCATCCCCTGTAATTAGGTACAGCTTTAGGACTATATTCTCACCGATGGGTTATGACCAGAAATTGAGGGTACTACCACCTTACCCAAGTCCAAAGGCCGTGGACTCCCTCCTCATATTCTCCTTTGCCTTCTTGTGGAGGAACGGGACCACTCACTAGCACAGGACCCTTCCTGATGCTTTAATTAATCAAAGATTCAATGTTGCATTGTTTTGCTAAAAGAACACTCCCCACAATAGGGGATCCCAGAAGGTGCACACTTTTGAGAGATGGAGCTGCTTCAACCATGAAAAGTGGTTTACCTCCAAATACAAAAAAAATAAATCCACACTAGAATCCATTCCTGACTACATTTTATCAGGGAAGGGTGGTTTTCATTTCCTGCTGCCCCAATATCTTGCACAATGCTCAACAAATGTTGAAATGTATCATTAAACAAGATTTAATTCTCCAACTCTTGGGTGATGAAACACTGAATTAACTGATCAGATTAGTACTGTGTATTTCATTCTTTGTTTAAATATAAACTCATCAGTTACAAATGCTATGTTCAATAAATGATTAATAACTTTCCAAGTAGTGTTGAATGTTGTTGCTTTCCCAGAAAATATAATATGTGAACTGTAACTGTTCAAAGTTTCACTGTTTGACACATTAACATATCTATATTTCAGAGCCTATATGACTCAGAGCAATAAAATGTTTGGGGATGAATATTCATATTAAATTTTTCCATTTCTCCTTTTTGGGAGTCTTTCTGAATAATAAAAATTTCCATGCAATCTCTTCTTAACAAAATAGCATTGAGTTGAAATTTGCTATCATGAATTTGATGGAATTAAAACTTAATACAATGATTTCCAACCTGGTCACAAATTAGAATTACTCACAATGTTTTTTCAGAAATTCTCATACTTGTGCTCCAAATCCAGATATTTCTTATTTAAATGGTCTGGGAAAGAGCCTAGAAACCTGTATATGTTTAAATCTCTCTGTGATTTTAATGTACAGCCAGAATTAAAAAGTAAAGACTCAGATGGGAGGTCTTTCTATTTTCCTTCCTTCTGCCACAAGTTTCACTGATAATGTCACAGATTATTACACCTATCATGCACACTGAAATAGAAAAGAAGGACTTTTTAAATTTATTAATTTATTCTAATTTGTTATATAGGACAATAGAATGCATTTCAATTCATAGTGCACAATTTTTCATGTCTCTGGTTGTACGCAAAGTAGAGTCACACCATTTGTGTCTTCATACATATATTTGGGGTAATGATGTCCATCTCATTCCACCATCTTTCCTACACCTACCCCCTTCCTTCCCATCCCTCCCCTTTGCCCTATCTAAAGTTCCTCCATTTCTCTCATGCCCCACTACCATTGGATTAGCCTCCTCATATCAGAGAAAACATTCAACATTTGGATTTGGGGGATTGTCTTACTTTGCTTAGCATAATATTCTCCAACTCCATCCATTTACCTGCAAATGACATGATTTTATTCTCTTTTAATGCTGAGTAATAGTCCATTATACCACAGTTTCTTTATCCATTCATTTACTGAAGGGCATCTAGGTTGGTTCCACAATTTAGCTATTGTGAATTGTGCTGCTATAAACATGGATGTGGCTGTGTTACTACAGTATGCTTTTTTTTTAAGTCCTTTGGATAGTATTTACACATATTATATCTTTATTTGATGTGTCATATGTACCTCAAATATAAAACTACATTGGCCCCTCTCTGTTCACAAATCTAGCCAAGTTAAGGGAACAAGAAGAATAAACTTGCACCAGAAAAGTCCAGATACATATTATCTTGAAGGACAGTGGCTTTCTTTGATGCACACTGGGAAATAGGGCAAGCTAGAGTTATCTGTTGGAAGCTACCTCTTGCTTGTTCACCATGACAGTTGTACCTTTGGGATGCCAGTCCTACAAGCTAGCTAATGCTGATGATGTCACTGCTTCTACAGCCTAACATATAAAACCTTTCTCTGAGTGGGGACCTGTGTAGAACTGAGGGCATATGGAAAGGATACACATCGATTAGCCAGCTGGCCACCATAAACAAAATACCTTGAGGAAGAGGAGGCACTGCTTGGCAAGCATGGTGAGGATGGGGTGCTATCTGCCACCCTGTCACCACTAAACTCTTCTTGGAGCAGTCATTGATTTCCTGTGCTTTCCCTGACAAGTCATATGTCTCCCATGTTGTCTCTAGTCACTCTCTTTGGCTTTTCTGCAACCTACTCTACTGCCCTGGCATGACTGGGCATTGAACATGACAGATGAAAACTAAAACAAGTAATGGAGCTTAGAAAATAAAAAGGGTCTCAATATTAGTTCATTTGTGATGACAATTTTATCATAATAATGTAAGATGTTAAGAATAATTCCCAATGGGTGTCTGGTCTGGTATATGGAACTCTTTACTATTTCTGCAACCTTTCTGTAAATTTAAAATTATGGTAGAATTAAAAGGTATTTGAGTATTAAAAATACTCTAGGGAATTGCCATATTCATGTTCACGCAATAAAAACAACCATAATGAAAATAATGTTTGAAATTTGTCTTGGGAAATATAAATATTTATTAAGCACCAGAATTAATGTAACTCAAACTGATAATAAATTAGGATTTTTTCCATACAGATGTATTTGATTCAAAGGATTTGGTCAAAGATGGTGAGAGAGGCAGAAGAAAAAGAGGGTGTAATAGGAAATGAAATTGATAAAATTATATTGTTTTATTGTGAGAATGTATGAAAATGTAACAAGCAATTCCACTATTATGCATAATTATAATGCACTGATTAAAAATAAATCAAAATTTAAAAACAAATTTTTTGGTCAAAATAGAAAAGCAAAATTGATGTTGAATACTAATGTAGCCTTATATTTTCTGTGTTTGCAGGTTCAGAGTTAAATCAGAACAATCAGGTGATAAGCATTCCCACATTCTGTAAATGAAGGGCAAGACCATCTAATAGGTACTTGCAAAGAGTTGAACAAAAATATTTTTGCCAATATAATTCCATTACCAATCTCTAGGCTAACAAAATGTTAAGAATTATGGAGGTTGAAAAGATTAGCAATTAAGAAGATATTGGAAGAGTTATTACAAATATACTATTCCCCCTCTCTTATCACATGAAGAGGATTTTTTTTTTTGTCAAGAAATAATGAGTAGTCAGGAAAAGTTATCTCTGAAATAACCATAAAAGAGATTCTGTAGAAGAATCAAAATTTGGGACCTACCACATAAAGGAAGTACTAATGCCATATTCCACTTTAACCAGTCAACAGAATTACTTCTTGTGTCTATTCCAATTAGAATTTCTGTGTAACATATTATCCCCAAACACAGAGACCCAAAACAACAATTTTATTATGTTCAAGGATTTTGAAGTTTAAAAATTTGGAAAAGGAACTGCAGGGATGGCTTATTTCTGCTCCATAATATCTGGGAGCTCAGTTGGAAGGACTGGAAGGGTGGAATTGACTAGTTGGCTGGGGACTGCAATCAACTTAAGGCTCATTTTTCCATACATCTGGTGCCTTGGCTGAAGTGTCTGGAAGAGTAGGATGACTAAATGGACCTGCACCTGGACTCTTCTACTTTGGCTTCCTCACTTCACTAGGACCTCAAGGGAGGCAGACCTGGCAGCTCAGGTTTCCAAGCAAGAGTGTTCCAGAGAGCAAAATGAAAGCCTCATGGTCTTTTATGACCCAGCCTCAAAAATCACATGGCATCACTCCTGCCACTTTTTATTGGTTGAAATAAGAGTTCATTTCTTCGTAAGAAAGTGTCAACATTGCATTATAGAAACGCTTGCAGAACAAGAGATACAGTTGTGGCCACCTTTGGAAAATATAATGTGCCAGATCTCCCTTCTGCAGAATTCTACTGTAAGTCTGAAGGAGCCCCACCCCCTCAAAGCTGTCAATAGAGGAGAAGGAGAAAAAATATTCATCAAGCTCTCTTTCCCTCTTTATTTCAGGTTTCTCAACCTGAAGAGGCAGTGGGGGAAGGGAAGAAGACTAAAAATCAATGAAATTGGAAGTTTAGTACGTTATGCTTATTGGATTGGATATACCAAAATGAAAAATAGAGATAGTTTCTGACCTGAGAGTGACCAGGTAGGCTTCATGACTTGCCTGAAATTCCATCAGGATGATAGACTTACAAATTATTTTTTTTAATTCAGTGTATTATATTCATTACTGTCATTATTCTTTTGATGACAATTGCCCCAGATATGGCTGGTGGAAGCCCTTGGGCTGGATGCAGCATCCTTTAGATATGTGCTCATCAGTGCTCAGACTTTCCTTACTTTCTAACACAAGATGTTTCTAATTCAACAAATAATTTTTGTTGTTACAGACAGGAAATAAGCCATTAATTTTTAAAAAGTTTGAATTTCTTGTAGCAAGAAATCTTAATTAGAAACTAAATTCAGGAGCAGGATATACTGAGTGTCACTGAAAAAAGTTGTAGTGTTCATTGAACTTTTTTTATAAATTGTACTAAGAAGTATGCCCCTTTAAGAAAATTCTTTTTAAGAGAATCTAAATCCTTCATCTAGTTCATACAATTTCAAGTTTAGTAAAAATCACCAAAAACTTACTCTATTTCATTATTTATGCTGATGAGCAATTATGATTAGGTCTATAAAAAAATTCATTCTCCACATTTGGTAGAGATTAAGAAGACATAGTCTAGGTGTGTTGATAAAGTAAAAACACTGAGAGAAATATATATTGAGGAAAGTTTTACAGAAAAGTGCTATTAAAAATCATTAGCATTTTTATATAGTACATATTTTTTAAATCACTGTGGACAATTTCTAAAGTAATTCTGAGAAACTGAGTAGGTCTATCAAAATTTCTCCAAATGAACTCCTTTCAGCAAGCTTTTCTTTTGCAAATTAATGGATTAAATGTTAAAGTGGTACAAAATAATTTTTCATAAATATTCATAAAGTTAAAAGAACATTGCAAACACCTGGGTACCCATGACTCATTTTAATTAGCAGAAAGTAACCATTACCTTTGAAGACATGTGTATTCCAGGACACCCACTTAATTGCCTCACCCCTAAGAAATAACCATTATTCAGAATTTAGTGTTATTATTATTTCTCTACACATGTGTACTTTACTACAGTCTATAGTCCTAAATTATACATTAGTTAATTATGTTTGGTTTCGTACTTCATATTATTTTAAACATACTATTCATATTCTTCTGCAGCATTATGTTTCTAAAAATCATCAAATTTTTGCCTTCGCCTGGGGTTGTGGCTCATGGGCTGGGGATGTAGCTCAGTGGTAGAGTGTTAGCCTAAAATGCGTGAGGCATTGGGTTCCATCCTCAGCACCACATAAAGATAAGTAAATAAAATAAAGGCATTGTGTCCATCTACAACTAAAAAATATTTTTTAAAAAAAATTTTGCCTCAAACTATAATCCATTCATATTTAGTGATCTGGTATTTCATCATATGAATATGCTGCAACCTATTTATTCATTTTAATGTGAACGGATATTTGAGTTGTTCACATTTTTAATCAAAAATAGCACTGTATCAAACATTCTGATACATGTGTCCTAATAGATGTAGGCAAAAGTGTATAAGATAGGAATGAAATAGACCAGTAACTGAATATGTGCATGTCAAATGAGCTAGACAATGTTGAACTGTTTTACACAATGCTTTTGTTAATGGACCATCTGCCAATTTACCTGTGAATGTGAACATTTGCTCCATCACCATAAAGAAGATAGTAGATATGCCCATCTAAAATCTTCCTTGTGCCTCTTTGGCTTTTGTTTTATTTTCTGGTGGTGGTGGTGGTGGTGGTGGTGGTAGTGGTGTGTGTGTGTGTGTGTGTTTTCCCTTGCTCAAATTCTGTTAAATGTATTGCTAGCCATTTTGTATTTTTTGCAGATTTTGTAAATGGTAACTTCAGTTGAAAAAATACATTTTCTAAACTATTATAATAGAAATTTAGTTTTAAAAAAGACTTAATTTTTGAGCAGTTTTAAAATCATAGCAAAATTGAGTGTCAATTAGAATTTCCATCTACCCCTTCTCCCCAACACCCCAATGTACACACATACACACATACACACACAACCACTTCCCCCGTTATTGACAACCCCACCATGCTGGTACATTTGTTACAATCAATGAACCTGCATTGACGAATCATTATTCCCCAAAGCCCGTAATTTACTTTAGGGTTCATGCTCAGTGTTCTACAGCCTACAGGTTTTGGCAAATGTATGACAAATACCCTTCATGACAATGCTCTATGAGTTTCCTGAAACCAAGGTTCAGTATCTGACATTCATCTGAGGAAATTCTCAAACATCATTATTTCAATTATTTCTTTTGTTCCTTTCTCTCTTCCTAGTATTCTGTAACTCATATGTTATAGCTTTTGTAGCTTTCCCACAGTCCTTAGATATTCCATTCTAGGTTTTTGTCATTGTTTTCAGTTTTTCTCAACGCTTCTCAATTCCCACATACCCTGAAATTCAGAGATTCTTGCTATGTTGTGGCTGGTCTACTAATTAGCCTCTCACAGGCATTCTTCATTTGTGTCAGTGTTTTTGATCTCTGTTGTTTTTAATTCTTTCTTAGAATTTCCATCTCTTTTCTTTCTTTCTTCTTTTTTTTTTCTTGTTGCTCCATAATTGTCTAGTTTTTCTATTGGACCCTTTAACATATTAATCATAGTTTTTTTAAATTTATGGTCTGATGATTCCAACATGCCTGAGTCTAGTTTTGAAACTTGCTCTCTCTCTCTTCAAAATGTCTCTGTTTCCCCCCATTTTAGTATGGCTTTATAAATTTCTTGTCAAAAAATAGGTATGATGTTCTAGGTAAAAAGTTGGGGGAAGGGAAAGAATTCTACAGGTTTATGAGTAGGTCTCAGTGAGCCTGAGTCCCTGGGTTGTGACCTTCATAAATGCTTATAGGTTTGTTTTTGTTTATTTCACCCTCTTAAGTGTAGAGCTGATCTGCAGTTGGATATTTCTCTTTCCTAAGATCAGTGAGACTCCGGTAAAACCACAATACATCAGGCTTAGGTAAAGTCCTTTCTCCTGAAGACATACCTTAACCAGAGAGGTTTTGCTCTTGGGTTTCTGTGCAGGTCAGTTGTGATTCTCTGTATCTGCCTATCTGTCTCCCTACTTAGGAGGGGAACACTTTGCCCTGTGACTGCCTTTCTCTGCCTTTTTCTACCTATTGAAGTAGAGTTGCTAATTTTTTGTTGTTTTCATTTTTTATTTGGTGTTATATAGAGCAATGAAGTCTGAGCTCCTTTCATGCTAGACCAGAAACCAGAAATCTTAAAATTTGACTTTTTGTACATTAATTTTACATCTCAGAGATTTAGTAAACTCTCTTATTAATCAAATATATTATTATTATTATTATTATTGTCTTTGAGCTTTCCTTGTAGATAATTATACTGCCTACATTATTTCTTGCTTTTAGACCTATACTTTATATTGCTTGTCTGTGCCTGATTGCCAGTACCTCCAACCTTATTAAATGGAAGTATTGATATTATGTAACATAATATCACATTTTTGTACTTAATCTTTTTTTAAGAATACATATAGTCCTAGTGTTCTCCCCTAACTGTTGTTTTGAAAATTTCAAATATCAGATAGAATGTCAATAATAATTTTAAATAATAATGGCACAGTGAACATCTATACAATCCCTACTTTAAACATATTAGACTACTCATTTTGTGCCCTATGCCTATTTCTACCTTTGTTCTTTCTGAGCTTGGGGGTGGTATTTCTACTTGGCTTCTACACTATAGATATGGCTCACTGTGGTCCTACAGTTTTTCAGGCTCTCCAAGATGCCCACTAGGACTGGCCCTGACCTATAGCCTGTCCTTCTCGCTCTCAACAGGAATGAGGAGCAAATCTCAGTGTCCCCATTTGGCAAATGCCCTTAAAATAAGAGCCAACTTCAGTGCTCTGCAACCCCATCTGGGTTTCCACTTTTACTCAGTTTATGGACTCCAAATATTTCTCGCTAATCTGCTGTGTTTTGTTTAAAAACATACTTTAGTAGGCATTTAGTTATTTTCAGTGGGAGAGTCAGTCAAAATGCCCATGTCATGGGACTGAAGTTGTGGCTTAGTGGTAGAGTGCTCAGCTAGCATGCCTGAGGCACTGGGTTCAATCCTAAGCACCACATAAAATTAAAAAAAAAAAAAAAAAAAGATGTTAAAAAATGCACATGTCACCACCCTGTAGGAAGTGCAATTTTGTGTTCTCTTTAGGTAACACTTGGCATTCCAATGCCAATCTTAAAAAAAAACTTATTCATTAATGAATGTACACACAAATGAAACTGCATGACCATGAGGAGTCCCCCACTGTCATGTACTCACAAGATTATCCCATCTTTACAGTGTCAGTGATTGTGTTTCTTAAAGATGTACAAATTTCACAAATTTGCATACCCAGCCTTAATTATATCTTTGTCATATTTTTCCAGGACAGATTGTAGGTAAAGGAAACTCAATTGTGCCTCAAAGGATCAAAACAAAATTCAATAATATCTACAAGATTGATATACACATAGAAAAAAGCCATATTTTTAAAAATCCCTTCCTTTTTTTACCATTCTCCTTCTCAGTTATTAACAGATTTTTCTGTACCATAAAATAGTAATGAAATTACTCAATATCAACTGCTTAAAAAAGAAACATTATTTTTTAGAAGAGATATCATTCAGAGAGTGATTTATGAATTTAACACCAGTGAAATTACTTACTAAGCACTCCTGCTAACCCTGCTATTGCACAAAATATACTTGGGGGAAATTTTGCATTTTGGAGAGTTTTTCCCTTTTCAAAGTCTTCTCACAGGTAACATTTCATTGGGATTGTCACTATACACCAAGTTAAGTATGGCGAAGAGTATACTAATAGAAGAAAAAGATTGAGCATAAAAAGCAAGTTACCATAATGTCATCTAACATCACGGATAAAAGTCAGGATTATAAATCAAGTCCTATTTTTTTTAATTTTTATTTTTAGTTGCTAATGGACCTTTATTTTATTTATCCATCTATATGCAGTGCTGAGAATTGAATCCAGTGCCTCACACGTGCAAGGCAAGTGCTCCACCACTGAGCCACAATCTCAGCCCTAAGTCCTATTCTTAATTCTGTGTACTGAGAGGGGTTTCCACTCACTCCCCCTGTATTTTAGTTCACAGAATGGCAACAGTCACTGAGCTTATGCACTCAAACAAGTTTTGGAAATTCCAGGTGAAAAAGTCGACCAGATTCCCAGGATCCTTTAATATGCATCATGAATTTCCAAGAATATGAGGCACAGGGCAGGCATCATAAACTCAAAGCCCTACAGAAATCAGGCCAGAATCAGAAGTAAATAGGCCAGGAAAGTGCTAAAGTTGGATCCCCAGCTAAGGGGTCCTTGACCATTGAGCATGCAGCCTCAATACCAGTGTTTCTTATAGCCTCCCCTTTTCTTCATGAGAGCTACTGGCACAATAACTCGTAGCCTTCTTTCCAATCCTCCTCACAAAAATCTTTACTGCTAGGGTCCTAAAAAGAGGTTTCTAACCTAACATGGCTATTTAAGCCCAACACAAAACTCTAGTTTCCAGAATGAACACAAGCCCCCGGTAGTGAAACTGGCAAAAGTGTGCCGAACTGGTGGGAGGATTCCCGATGCCTCCACCAGTATCTCTGTGGATGTTTAGAGTTATTGCACAGAGCAGGATGATCTGACACAGGACACTATGTTGCTTTAACGTGTGAGGATCTTTGTTGCTTTTAATTGTGTCATTTTCTAGTCATCTGCTGGTTGTTAAAAAAAATACACTCCATAATTATATCATAAATTAAAGTTGGATATATTTGGGCAAGAGTACCCTCCTAGCATCACCACATGGCTGTGTTCACACAAGCTTTTCACACAGGCTTCAGGTGCAGTGGAACTGACCAAAGCAAAATTGTGAACAATGCCATGTTTGTTTTCGGGACTCATTTTACACCTGAATGTGACTTCTCCTGGGGTAGATATCTGTTATTCTCTTTAAAATTAAGAAAAGTGGGGGTTGGTCTGGGTGAGGCTCAGACCCAGGAAATAGATTTAGGATCCCAGCAGGTGGAAGAAGATGCCAGGCACCGTGAGGATAGTAGATATGTCATTTTTATTTAATATTAATTAATTTATTTATTTAAATTAGGTATATATGACAGCAGAATGCATTTTGATTCATTGTACACAATTGCAGAGCAACTTTTCATTTCTCTGATTGTACATCATGTAGTGTCATACCATAGGCGCAGTCATACATGTACCTAGGGTAATGATGTCTATCTCATTCCACCATCTTTCCTGCTCCCACACCCCTTTTCAATCCCTTCCTCCCCTTATTCAGAGGAGGCAATAGCTCCTATCCAGTCCTCCAGTTTTCGGCTTCAGTCCTTTACCCTCCCTTAACCCTTCCATAAGTCTTTCTTACATACAAGTCAAATAAAGAGGGCCCCACACTCTTCCGCCATGATGTTCTGCCTCAACTTGAGCCCTGAGGAATGGAGCCAGCTGTTCATGGACTGAGACCTCTGAAATATTGAGTCCCCAAATAAACTTTTCTTCTATGATTGTTCTGTTCAGATTGTTTAGTCACAGCAGTGAAGAAGCTGACTAAAACAGCTGGATACTAAAACCATAACCCCCTGGAAGCCTTGACCAGAGAGCCTAACTATAACCATTTGGGGCTGCCCAACAGGGAGATGCAACTCCCCATAATCCCTGTCTTTTACTATTGCTTTTACATCTTCTCTGTGCTGGTCCTGCCCTTCTCAATGCAGGCACAATTTATGTTCCGATGATTTCACTCAAGCAAGATACAGTTTGGGCTAGAGTACAGACAGACAGGATCAAGTCAAGGTACAGTGGCTCACAATCAAAGAGCAGGCATGAGTTTATGTATTTGTTTTTTGTTGCACTGTAAGAGACCACCGTAAAGAAAGTGGCTTAAAATAACACCAATGTGTTCTGGAGGCCAAAAATTTGAAATAAACCTTACAGACTTAAAATGAAGGTGTCTGGGCTGGGGATGTGGCTCAAGCGGTAGCGCGTTCGCCTGGCATATGTGCGGCCCGGGTTCCATCCTCAGCACCACATACCAACAAAGATGTTGTGTCCGCTGAAAAACTAAAAAAAAATAAAATAAAAACTCTCTCTCTCTCTCTCTCTCTCTCTCTCTCTCTCTCTCTCTCTCTCTCTCAGAAAAATTAAAATAAAATGAAGGTGTCTATTGGGCTAGTTTCTCCTGTCAGGAGGCTCTAAGGGAGAATCCACATGCTTACCTCTTTATGCTTCTAGTGGCGTGGGTAATCCTTGGTCTGTGACCTTTTCCACCCTCTTCAACCCATTACTTCAGGCTCTGCTTCATCATCTTGCCTTATCCTTTGACTCTGACTCCTCCTGCCTCCCTCTTATTAGAACCGTTGTGATTATATCCAGTTCACCTGGATAATCCAGGATGATAGCCCCAGCTCAAGATCCTTAACTTAATCACACCTGCAAAATGCTTTCTGGCACGTCAGGCAACATATTCAAAGCTTCCAGTGCTATAATGTGAACACCTTTGGGGAAGGATAAGCATTATTCATCCTACCAGAGTTTACAGTGCTTTCTCATTCCATCTCCCTATGCCGTTTATGAGCGTGCTGTCCCCTCACCTCTGTACTGACATCCTTTTTGCTAGTCAGTTTGTATTTTCTAGTGAGCAATGGAGCTTCTCCATCAATAATTTCACAGATAAAATGTATTCCTTACATCCTGTAGGCTAACTAATAAGTCTTTCAACAGATTTGGGATGTCCAAAGACATTTATAAATTTATAAATTTCTATAATTTGGAAGTCAGTTTACTGTAGACTACTGGTTAATTACTTACCAAGAATATAAAGTTAAATTTATACACACTTATCAGCCTGTTTAACGTGGAAGTGTTTTTAAATACATTACAGGTAAAACACGAATGGATGTATCATAGTTTATCTTCCCTTTCCTCTGTTGAAGAGCACACTTATAATAGGCTTTATTTTCCCCATATAATGTGATCTCATATATATTATCTCTCATAGACAATAACAGAAATATCTCTTATACTTAATCATTGAAATATGGCTACCCTCAAGGCCAGAAAGTAAATAAAAAATATAAAGAGTGTTACTAAGGGTCTATCATGTGTTAGGTGTTTATATGTTTCTGTAGATTTGCTAGTGTCAGTAATATTAACAAGCTACCAAAAGACAACATTTGAAGCTTTACTATGATATCAAATTTCTTTCTAACAATAGCTGTATGAGGTAGGTATTGTTAGCCTAGCTCATATGATTGGCAGGAGACCAGAAGGCATTCAACCCTAAATCCAGTTAATAACAGGCAGTGTGATAAAGAAGTGGTGATATTGAGAAGATTCACAGGAACAGTAATTTTGAGGGTTAGGCTTCTGCAAACAGGCTTCAATCCCAGTCTCCAGGTGTAAAATGAGGCCATGCATTTCCAGGGCAGCCTCTCTGTGCTGGGCCCTGATGATTAGTCTTACCAAGAAACTGATCTCAGCTCTGGGAATGGTCATGCATTTACTCTGGTGAAAGGGTTAAGGAAAGGTAGAATAGGTATTTAGAAAACTATTTCTCTTCCTGACAGCTTTGAAAGGAGTGCACTTTTAGACAGAGGACATGTTTTGACACCTGTAAATCTTCTCTCTAAGCATTATATCTGAAATGGAAGGTACACTTGATGTATTGAGACTTCACATTTTCACCCAGAAATACTTCATTGAGTCAGTAATTTTACAGAAAGAAACAAAGCCTTAATCAAAGATTTCTATAAATGTAGTTAGGAAATATAGTTGATTCTGACACCTGAAATACAAAATTGTGAGAAGCAATTTATCTTAACATATAATACCTCTTAGAAAAATGTATCCAACTAAGAAAAATGCAGGTATGGACCTTTTTTAAATGGATAGAGGACAAAAAAAGGTAGAAGTTTAGAGTGAGATGCTGGGCATGGTGGTACACTCCTGAAATCCCAGGAACTTGGGAGGCTGAGGCAGAAGGATCACAAGTTCAAGGCCAGCCTCAGCAATTTAATGAGGCCCTTAGCAATTTAGCAAGAGCCCATCTCAAAATAAAAGAGGGTAGAAATGTGGTGCAGTGGTTAAGCACCCCTGAGTTTAATCCCTGGGACCTAAATAAATACATAAATAAAATTAAGAGTAGGAAAGGGTATGAAAAGCAAATAAATAAGGAGACAAAGAGAATGGAGATGCTAGAGATGCATATATGCACACTGAAGGATGAAAACAGAAGTTTTTAGACCATGAAAAGTTAACAAGGGCTACTGAAGATTAACTTGGTGTTCACTGTCCCAAGATCTTTGCTTTCCCTGATACCCAAGAAGACTGTTTCCAGCCTCTCCTGCAGTTAGGTGGGGCCAAATGCCTTCTGGACAAAGTTTATATTGAATGGAAATATTGCTTGGGCCTGCCCTTAAAATCATCCTTTACCTCCTCAGCTCACTCACTTCCATCTCTGCAGTGACACCCAAAGACATGGCTTCAAGTGACATCCTGACAAATTAGAAAGAACAAAATTAGCAGGAAAGAATGGACAGCTATCAGTACACAGAATTGTGCTTGATACTCACAAGAAATATACCCTTCTTGTTTTAAGCTTTGAAATACTGGTCTTGGTTGTTATAGCAGGCAACATTACTTACCTGACCAAATTAGTAGCTGGGTGGCACAGTCAGATCAGAGGCTTGTGTAAGTCCCTCTGCCAACTGTATGAGAGGAGATTAAAGCACACAAGGACTAAAGGAGGTAAAATGAAAAGAACTTGAGGATGGGTTGACATCAAAGTGAAGAAGGGATCAATACCAGCTCCCACGCATCATGAAGGACTTGGAAGCACAGTAATGGCATCTCTGAGAGGAAATGCTGAACATGAGACAGGCTCAGGGAGCTTGGAATGCTCCGGTTAGGTACACTGACCTCTCTGCCACTGTACTTTTCACATTCAATTACATGATTTTTAAACTGTAAAGTTTCATGAAGGTAGAAATTTCTATCTGTTTTAACTTGACTCTCTATCCTTATCACTAAGCCATTCTTGACACAAAGTAGAAATAAAGCAAATAAGAATAAATCATGAAGAATAAATCATGAATATATAATGAAACTGTGAGTACGTAGAATAAATAACGAAGCAGTGGGTAACGTGACAAGCAGACATTTGGACGTGTATGTTTCAAAGGATCATCTGAATTGAGAAGCCAAAATTAGAACTCTTCAACCTCAAACCCTTACACGAAATCCAGTGTGGATGGTGTAGTCCTTAGTGAAAAAAAGAGGAATTAAAAGAAAAAACAACCTTGAACTAAGGAGAACACATGAGGAAAAGGAGGATTTCGTGGTAGAGGACCTCTTCACAGGTTGAGAAGAAGAAAAGCCCCAGGAGAAGGGCTGGCGGACACCAAGAACAAGCAAGACTGTGTAGCCCAATACAACAAGACAAAGAAGAGCACCTGTGCCTAGACTGGCTTGACCAACAAGGGGCACCTGTCTTCCCAGCCTGAAGGAGAAGTAAAGGTGGGCGTGGCTTTGGGTGCATTTCTAGGTCACAGCAATTAACTTGAAAGAGATCCTGAGAGGTGTATGGGTAGCATCAGCTCTTGAAGAGAATTGGGGAGGTTTTGAATATTTATTAGAAAAAATAGAAAGAAAGAAACTGACAGGGAGATAGAAAAAAAAATAGGTTTCTAGATAGCAGTAAGGGCAAGGATTGGGGAAGGGATTATGAATTTGTGGAACATGAAAACAGGAAGGCCATGTGTAAGATGCTCCATTCATTCAGCAAATATTGATTCAGCGCCTTCCAGTGTAAAGCACCAGGCTAGTTACAGGGATCCAAATGTGTGTTAAGGATGTTGGTGCTTTGTGTTATTGTGGCTGAGGCACAAACCATGAGTCATTCTAGAAAAAACAAAACAACTTATTAGTCAGTGGCAGGTAGACAAAATTATTGGCTGTGTGCAATTTTCCCTTTTCAACCTGTTGTTTTATGATAGTGGTACACATAGGTTCCCTGCTTTATTTCTCAAGTTAAAGCATTTAATGTGTTCTCTCACTGACCTTCATTAAATAAATCACAGTGAGCCCAACAGAGTCTGGAAACAAGGCTGATGAAACCAGGCGGAGAAAGAATCTGCCTCCTTCTCTTTCCATGGCTCTGTTTCTCTCCAGAAGCAGAATTCCCTTTTTTCCCATTGCCTTTACTTTGAGCTCCAAGCTAATCTCCATGCAAATAAGCTGGTGAATATGTTAATTTAAAATTGAGATTTTTTCTTAAAGGAAATAGAGACAGTATTAATTCACTTGCCCATGTGACAGAGAGGAGGGTCCAGGTTGGATTTCTGGAGCCATCAGAACAGACCCCACAAGCCCTGCCCACTGCATACATATGTAAGGCCAGAGGTTGCTGAATGGTTGGTAGTAAGAGCTAAGTTAGTTTATTGTTAACATGTCTCCCAGATTTTGAAGTTGTAGCATGAAGATGTTAAAAGATTTGACCAAATTTGTTGGCTAGTAAAAAGAAAAAGAACTAAGAATCCATGCCTTAGTCACAATCCATGCCTTATCCACTGAATCTAATAACTCAGACAACACGCATTTCCCATTGTATACCAGAATATTATTGTCTTGATTTTATCAAAGCAGTTTGGTTGGTTTCAAAAGGCATAGGGATTTTTTTTTCTAGAACACCAGTGACTGCACACCATTGCAGAAAGAGTATTATGCAAATAGTTCACTGATAACCTCATTTTCTATATTATTGAGTGTTGTTTTCAGAATGTTAAATGCAATTCTGTGTTAAGATTTGCAATTTATGAGGTGGCTTTGAGGGAAATTATTGAACTACAGTGCTGATTCTGGCCCTGGATACCTTCTCAATCTGCTCCATTAGTGAATCAACTTGAATGACCTGTGAATTATTCCAGTGAAACAGCTGAATGGTAATAACAGTCAATTAAACTAATTTCTAAATTCACCCACTTGCTTTTACCAAGGTCATCCAACCAAACAAGATTTCAGAAAAAAAAATTAATATTCTGTCTCCTTTTTATTAAATCATCTCCGATGAGCTTAGGAGAAAGAAGTGTTGAATGCCAATCTGGTTTTATCTTTTAAATCCTCCTAGTCTACTTAACTGAATCCATTGTTAGGCTTCTTTAAAAAGTGACAGCCTTTGATAACCCATATTACGCAGGGAGGAGTAGGAGACTTAAACACTGTCGTTGGTACGATGTTTGTCTCTTCAGCACTAAATGATTATTTGCACTTTTGCCTTGTTTGCTTGCTTTGTAAGTTATTTCTATACATCCCCTGTATCTGTGTAACTAGGGCTGTCTTATGGGGAATGGAAAAAAAAAAAAAAAGCTTGGGAAAACATGCTTCCTTGCATTCCCTCCCTATTAATATTACATTTAATTACTGAAGCTTACACCATTGTAAGTTTAATTTCATTTCAGAGCATATTTGCATTTTAAAATATTAATATGCAATTCTCTGCATATGATTTAGATTTTTACCTGCTACCCATCTATCTTGTGAATTCATGTGTTTCTCTGAATCCTCTAACCTGGTGTAGGTCACCATGATCATTTAACATACCATAACCTTCCACTTGGGCCCTTTCCTCCAATTTATTCATTAAAAATTTCATAAGTTTTAAGGACGTTATGCTAAGTGAAATCAGTCAGTTAAAGGAATACAAATACCACAGGATTCTGCTTACGTGAGGTATCTAAAACTCGTCAAATCCACAGAACCAGAGTGGAGTGGTAGGAGCTGGGAGAAGGGGTGCTGGGGAGTTCCTGATCAACAGGCATCAATTTTCAGTTAAACAATATGAGTAAACTCTGGAGATCAGCCTGCAACACTGTGCCCATTGTTAATACTGTCTTCTACACTTAAGAATTCATTTGGAGACGTGATCTTGAAAAGTGCTTTTACAACAATAAAATAAAAAATATTTTAAATTTGCCATTCATTCAAAACTCCCTTTTATTACCTCATAAGCATCAAGCTCTCATTTAAAGTACTGAACAGAAAGCAGTAAACAGAATTAAAAACAAAAAGCAATACTCTCCCAGGGCAAACTTTCTACCCTACAGATCTGTTTCTATCTTTCTTTCCTGTAATATCTTTCAACGGCTTCTGACAATGCTGATAATAAATTTAAAGCATGTTCATATAGTCTGAGGAGTCCTTCACAAGCTGGTTCCTCATTTCCTCTCTTTTAATCTCCTTTCATCAAACATATTTCCTAGTTGCAAACAACAAAAGCTGATTTTAACTGAAGTTACAGAAGAGGTAATTAATAGGACGCAGGATAGCTCCTAGGATGGCCAGTGTGTTGGAGAACCAGTCTTGAAGTTTAGCTTCCAGGATCAATGGCCCAAATCTCATTGCTGAATTGGTCTCATACAGAAATCCCTTCCCTAATCAAGCAGTAGATCTAGACTTATTCTATTGCCACAACAGGTTCAGTATTTCACTCCTGCAGGGACTGCTGAGTCTAAGCAGATGCAAATGAGAGAGACAGAGCACAGACAGGACTGATTTCTTTCCTTCCTACATTCTTCACTGGCTTAAAATTGAAGTCTGGTGTGGACATCTCTGATTGGTGGAGGATAGACAGCAGGCCTGTGCTTTAGGCAGAAGAAAGACTAGGAATGGAAGTACCTGCCATTTTCAGCCTACACAGGTGGGTGCATTTTACCCCACACCAAGACTGTGTGTGTGCATTGGGGGTGACTCCCTAACCATGAAAATGAGCTTCAGATGAATGACAAATGTCCCACATATCCCTAAAAACTATGAGCTACTCTCACACTGAACTCCTTCAGTTCTCTCAACAGGATCTCTCCCTTACTTCTGGGCCTATTTGTTTTAAGCCTCTCTTTTGAATAATTCACACCAATCTTTGGGAATCTGTTTCAAAGCTGGGTTCCTCTAGAAAGTCTCCTGAGAGTTTCCCTAGACCCTTTTTGATCAGAAATTCACAAAGAAGTCCACAAACCAATATGGCCCGCTGCCTTTTGGTTTGGTTTTGTTGTGTTAACTGGGAACACAGACACATTCCTTGGATCACTGATGCCTGTGGCTGCTCTCACAGACTTGAGTGGTAGCAACAGAGACTATCTGTAGCCTACAAAGTTATAAATATTTACTATCTGGCCCTTTAGAGAAAATATTTGCTCGCCTTTGTTGTAGGTACTTCTGGTTATGCTCCTGGGGCAATGTTCTGATGCTGTTGTCACTTTTCTCAGGTCTTAGGTCTCATCCTCAGCACATGGCAAGCTGCTTGAAGGTGGGGATATGTCCATCTTGTAACCTTCAAATCCCCAATACTTGCCAGACGCATGACTGTGCTCCATATGTACTTGTTAAGTGAATGGCTTTGGAATCTATGGCATGGACCTGCTACACAGCACGTCAATTCCCAGGTTGTAAGAGGCACAGAAAAGTCATCTGGATTATGGCAAAATGGAGGGAAATATACTTAGCAGAATTCTCTCAGACTAAATATTTAGAAGAAATACCTGGTTGAGACTCCGGGCACTGGGGCAGAGGCTGAGGAAATGAGATCTCTCCAGGTGTGTCTGTGGCTGAGGGTGGTACCTAGTGTCCATTTGAGGTCTATTGCTCCAGGAGGCTGCAGAACCCTTGTTTTTCTGAGCACAGTCACTCTACTGGGGCAGAGCTTCATCCCTCTTGCTTCTCTTCCATTCTTTCGGGCAGTACTCACTCTCCTCTCCAAATGAATGTAGAGCGAATATTTTATAAACAAAGGCTTGAAGAATTTCCATAATCCTAACTACTTCAAATTACTCCCATGTTTCAGACAGACCATGAATAAGTGAACAGTTTTCATACATGAAACAAAAAAAAAATTAAAATACTATCTACAGTAATCTTGATTCTATTCCAACCATAATATGGTCATATTTTTAAAATTGTAGGTTGATTCTTAGTGTTGTGCTATAAAATAAAATAAAATTTATGTTATGAAATAGAATGAATAGGATCATAGGGCAGGAAAAAAGCAGAATGCATTTACAATTACAGTGTGTTGTATCTTTGTTTCAGTAGATAAATGTAAAAATAAACACACAATGTGTGTACTGGGTCACAATGTATATTTTTTACTGTGCGTTTTGGTCTAGAAACTTTAACAACCACAGATCTAACATTTTGCCCTTTTTATGTTGGCATCACAGTTGAGTTTATCAAGCAACTTCCCCTGGAGGAGACTTTCAATGACCTCAAAGCATTCTGAAAGGATAAGTGAGGGTAAGGGAAAAATCATTCTGTCCCTCATTCCTTTTTAGACTTCCAGGACTGGAGGAGTGTGCTGGTGAACCAATAGCAACAGCATCACTTGGGAATCCTGCCCAGATTTATTGAATTGGAACCTTTCAAATAAATCCCTGAGTGATTCATACGCACATCAAAGTTCAGGAAGCACTGGGTAGTGGACACTGTTACTGTTCTCAAAATCCTCTCAGACACTTGCATTATTTTTGTGCCTACCTGCTACCAGGTCACTTACTTGCACCAACGAAACACCGGTTTTTAGCTCCTCGCGTGGCAAAACATACTCTGCCTGCAAAGAAGAAGCCATCCAAAGATATTTGCTTACCCTTCCCATCTGGGCAGTGGTTAACCAAGGTGAACAGGTGAAGGGTATAAATATTCTATTCCCCTCAGTTTTGATGTACAATCATAGAGTTAATTTTCTGTGTCAACTTCATGGGGTCATGGGTATCCAGATATTTGGTTAAATGTTACTCTGGCTGTGTCTTCGAGGATATTTCTGGATGAGGTTGGCATTTCAGTTGATACACTGAGTAAAGCAGATTATGCTCCCCAGTGTGGGAGGAAATCACAGGACCCACTGAAGGAATGAATAGAGCCAAAAGGCTGAGTCAAGAAAAATTCACTCTCTCTGCCTGTCCTCACACTTGGATATTGGTCTTTTCCTATCTTCTGGCTCGAACTCAGTCTGGAACTTCTGCTACCAGCTCTCTGGTTTCCCAGGCCTTCAGATTGAGCTGGGACTATAACATCAGCTCTACTGGACTTCTTGCTGAGTGTAGATCTAGGGAATTCTCAGTCTTCATAATCATCTAAGCCAATTCTTTATAATCCATCAATCTCCTGTTAATTCTGATTCTCCAGAACCCTGACTAATACAATGACTGTGTTTTCTCTGTGGTTCTTCTATGGGATGGAGACAAAGTTATTCTCTGTAGCCTTCACTAAAGGATTGGATTCCATCCTGGACTGGATTCCTTGAGTTCTACAGTTTTCCCACCATATTTTCCTGGATACTCATCCTAACAAATAATTTTACTTGGATCCTTATCACTATCACGTTGTCTGGTATTGCAAAATTCAATGAAGATCCAAGGCATAGTAAATTTCATTGACCACATACTAATATATTGTTTTCCCAGGGTTTTGCTCTATCCTGGCAATTTCCAAGTGTTGTGAGATGAAAAATATGCTGTTTTTTTGTTGTTGTTTGTTGTTTGTTTAACAACATTCAGGAAAAATGATTGTTAAAGTTTTCTGACAGTGATTTCCAGTTCTGACCAAGATGGACTTAACAGGAACTAAATTTACCCTCTCACTAATGGGTTTAAGCATTTTATATCACAAAACGAATGATAGTGGTCCCTGAGAGATAAGAAAAAGGTGAGTCCTATAATTATTGCCCTTGAAGAGTTTTCAGGCTGTATGAGAAGGGGTAACTTATACAAAGCTTATTGGACCCTCTGATTGGAGGAGAGGAAGTCTTAGGGAGACCAAGGCAACTAGAGTTTACAGGGAAGACACCAGAGAGGAAAGAGCTGGACAGATAAAGGAAACTTCTACCAGATAAATAAGATCAATACAAAAGAATGAAGAGGTCAGAATGTGAAATTACCTGGGTAAATATGCAAGATGACTTTTCTTGATTAGAAATACATTAAAATGATAAAATATGGTGAAATTTGTTGTCTATGGTCACACATTCATATAGCAAAGTTTTGTTATCTAATTTACTCTCAAACTCCATTTATATACAATGCCTAGTTTTCTAGAAATTGGCCCCTTGAAAATGAGAGTCTGGAATTCCATTCTGATATTTGTAACTCTGACTATTTTGTAGATTCCACAAAGGAGTACAGTTTATTTTTTGTTTATTACTACAATGAATTATTATCTTAATTTAAACTTAGTACTCTATGCAATAAGAAAACTTATCAAAAAATATCCCAACGAGTTTAATTCAAAATCTTTTTTTTTAATTTTTTTAAATTTTTTTATTTTATTTTTTTTAATTTTTTTTATTGGTTGTTCAAGACATTACAAAGCTCATGATATATCATCTTTCATACATTTGACTCAATTGGGTTATGAACTCCCATTTTTACCCCAAATACAAATTGCAGAATCACTTCGGTTACACACTCACATTTTTACATAATGGCATATTAGTGACTGTTGTATTCAGCTGCCTTTCCTATCCCCTACTATCCCCCTCCCCTCCCCTCCCATCTTCCCTCTCTACCTCATCTGCTGTTGTTCAATTCTCTCCCTTGTTTCCCTCCCCCTATCCCCTCACATCCTCTTCTATGTAATTGTGTATATGCTTTCCCTTCTCTCTCCCTTTCTCTCCCCCCACTCGTCTCTGTTTAATGTTAATCTTTTCCTCATGCTCTTCCTCCCTGTTCTGTTTTTAGTTGCTCTCTTTATATCAAAGAAGACATTTGGTATTTGTTTTTTAAGGATTGGCTAGCTTCGCTTAGCATAATCTGCTCTACTGCCATCCATTTCCCTGAAAATTCTATGGTTTTGTCATTTTTTATTGCTGCGTAGTACTCCATTGTATATAGATGCCACATTTTTTTTCCATTCATCTATTGAAGGGCATCTAGGTTGGTTCCACAGTCTAGCTATTGTGAATTGTGCCACTATGATCATTGATGTGGCAGTATCCCTATAGTACACTCTTATAAGATCCTCAGGGAATAGTCCGAGGAGGGTGATAGCTGGGTCAAATGGTGGATCCATTCCCAGCTTTCCCAGGTATCTCCATACTACTTTCCAAATTGGCCTTACCAATTTGCAGTCCCACCAGCAGTGTACAAGTGTACCCTTTTCCCCACATCCTCGCCAACACTTATTGTTGTTTGACTTCATAATGGCTGCCAATCTTACTGGAGTGAAATGGTATCTTAGGGTGGTTTTGATTTGCATTTCTCTGACTGCTAGAGATGGTGAGCATTTTTTCATGTACTTGTTGATTGATTGTATGTCCTCCTCTGTGAAGTGTCTGTTCAGGTCCTTGGCCCATTTGTTGATTGGGTTATTTGTTATCTTATTGTTTAATTTTTTGAGTTCTTTGTATACTCTGGATATTAGGGCTCTATCTGAAGAGTGAGGAGTAAAAATTTGTTCCCATGATGTAGGCTCCCTATTTACCTCTCTTATTGTTTCTCTTGCTGAGAAAAAACGTTTTAGTTTGAGTAAGTCCCATTTGTTGATTCTTGTTATTAACTCTTGTGCTATGGGCGTCCTATTAAGGAATTTGGAGCCCGACCCCACAATATGTAGATCAGAGCCAACTTTTTCTTCTATCAGACACAGAGTCTCTGATTTGATATCAAGCTCCTTGATCCATTTTGAGTTAACTTTTGTGCATGGTGAGAGAAAGGGATTCAGTTTCATTTTGTTGCATATGGATTTCCAATTTTCCCAGCACCATAATTTGTAATTTTGTGGATTGGTTTCTGTGTCCTCTATTCTGTACCATTGGTCCACCAGCCTGTTTTGGTACCAGTACCATGCTGTTTTTGTTACTATTGCTTTGTAGTACAGTTTGAACTCTGGTATTGCTATACTCCAGATTCACACTTCCTGCTTAGAATTGCTTTTGCTATTCTGGGTCTTTTGTTTTTCCATGTGAATTTCATGATTGCTTTATCTATTTCTACAAGAATGAAATTAAAATCTTTCACGATAATTTAAAATCTTTGATATGACAAGTGACTTGCTGGACTTTCTTGCATACCTTTGAAATACCTGAACGTTTTTCCCCTAAGAAATCCTATGTAGAAGTGCTTCCTTTTTGTATTCATAAATACTTAGAAAGTTCAGTGGTCATGCTAAAGATTATCACATTGGATCATACTTAATTATTTAAAATACTGATTTGCTTAGATTTTCTCAGACAAAACTTTGTCATTACAAAGTGAATGTAATATCATTTCATAATGGATTTTAGACACAGTAATAAATGAACCTTTATAAAATGAAGCAGTTGTTTCTACCTACCTTATCTAAATGGAAAAAAAATTGTTACCTTGGGAATTTTCATTCTTAATTTTCTAAAAATTCATGGAAAACATTCAATTTTACCCAACTAACAGGGTACATAATGTAAAACAAATGTCACTAAGATATGGATTCTCTAGGACTTTTCCAAAAATTATTCCAAATAAAATCAAAGTGAGGTCCCTAGAAAGAAGCTTCAAATTAAATGTTTAATGTGTAAAGCAATTCAATATCTATAAGAATTTATAATCAATAATTATAATCAATAATTCATTTATAATTTATAATCAATAATTTATAATCAATAATTCATTAACTTTATGAGTTATATGCCATCATAGAGAATTGTACATATAATGTCTTTACAGTTGTGCATATCTTTTACAATTTTTGAGAACTTTTAATAGACAAAATTAATTTAAAAAAATAATTTATTTACCTATCTCTCAGAAAGTTTTTTTTCTATGTTGAATATGCAAAGAATACTATGCAGCTACTCATTTTTAGGAAGAATCTAAAAATAAAAATTTGAGATTACTTTTAATGGCTTTAATAAGATTAAATCTACCTGTGGCAAAAAGTAAAGTAAAAGAGAAATAGCAAGTACATAGTAATAAAATTTTACCAGAAATGTAGGTTTCTACATGTTTCTCAGAAATAAACACATCAATGAAAAGTATTTAACAAAATGATTTTAGAAGGTTAAAGTTAAAATTTAATTTCAGATAAATTTAATACCCAAAAGTTAGAAATCTAATTTGCAGTTTCAATTATACCTAATTTTCAGCATTTTAAAACTATGGGTAATTAAAATTATTTGGTTAAAATCAGACATTAAGAATGATAAAATTTGATATTGCCCTTTTAAATTTTGTTATTAGATGAAAAAGATATAAATTCTTCAAACTCTCCATAATGAAATTTGTTGGTGGGGCAATTTTTAAAATATGTTTAACCATTAAATTAATCATTTTTACATAAATCTCAACTAACAAAATGAAACAATAGGAATGTCTACTTATGATCAACTCATTAATATAAGGTGGTAGATAATCAAAAAACTTAGTAATACTTTCAAGTATCTTGTATGTTTTTTCTTCACTAATTCTTTTGCAGGCTCTGTATTTTTTTCTTTAATGATAAAAAATATACATTACCCACTATAAATATTTTGTTTTATACTTCTGAATATAAAAATTGTCACTTAATATGCTCAGAGTCTGATGGGGAGGGATAGAGAAACTATTATGTAATGTGAGGTATGAACAAAATGCAGAATAGGCTGGAATGTATAAATTTAAAAAAAATTAAAACCTTGACTCATTGAGATGTAAGATGAACATAGGACAAAGACTTTGTTGATTTCATTAACTAAAATAAGTTCCTGCAAGACATCAACACTAAGAACAGATAGGTATAGACATCTCTATAAATCTTAATCACATTCAAGAAGATTGGAAGGATTTTGCTTACAGATGCAAAGCTAACTGAGAATATAAAAATTCTCAAAATTTTTGAAAAATAAAATTTTTGGACTAAATTTTCTTATTAGGCAGATATCAACTATCAATTTTCATTCCAGTAGACATTGTATTACTATCAGTTTTCTACTATTTACTGAGTTGCAAAATAGCCTAGTCAAAAGTATTCAAAAGCACAAGCCCTTCTGATGCTGTAAACCTAGAGTCAGAGAAACAATGTGAAAACCGAACTCCTGATTTAAGAGAGATTAAAATTGAATTTATTAAAATCCACCAGAAATAGGACAGCACTCCATAGTCACACAGTAGGAGGGAGACAAGGCCTTCCTCTGTTCAGGCACACAGACACACACACCTGCACACTGAGAGTCCACAGCTTCAGTTTCACAGCCTCCAGCCAAGGTCAACAGCAAACACAGAGACACAAAAAAATCACAACCCAGACCTTTAAGTGCTCGTCTCCTGATCAGTAGATGCAAAATTCTTAATTGATTTGAGCACACAATACATAAAAGATGAATAGAAAACACACAGAAGAGTTCCTGTTGTCTCTCACTTATTAGAGAATATATTTCTATTATCCATCTGACAGATCATTGAAGAGTCACACCATAAAATCAATTTTCTAATCATTGTTGTCACCAAGGTGGAATAAGTTATTGTATTGTACAAGTCACACACACACACAATTAGTGGAAAGAGAAAATAGGAATCAGTGTCAGCAAAGTTGAAATTTTATTGTCACTTGGGAATTTACTGAAGGAATAGTAACTTATCTATCTAGATAGATAGATATAGATAGATAGATAGATAGATAGATAGATAGATAGATAGATAGATAGATCGATCTATGGATCTGTGGAAAACCCATGAGATACACATCTCCAACAACCTAGCTTCTCAGGAGAACCCACTGAGTATCTCTTTGGCCTCCCAAACTGATAAAATACTAATTTCCAAAACCATAAATCTATGACTCACAGACAGATTTAAAATATTTTATTTGGTTTATTTATTAATAATCAGTAAGATTTTAAAAAGGTCTAAAGTAGAATCCAAACTTTGTGTGCATATATCTATATATATTTAAGCAGATAGACATATTTTTAGCAATTTATTATATATCTAAGTAGATATGTAGACATATACATATGTCATCAATGCTGAAACAAATTGCTAAAAATGTAATGCATTTGGTAATAAATGTGCATTGACATGGAGTCTGGTGTGTATGTCTTTTCTATTTGTATTTATCTTTCTTTGTTTATTTCCCAGATCCACTAAGAGTTTTTTGTCCACCTATGAAAACTGCTCTTCAAGATTTGAATTTGTATAATAGGTGCCAAATGGTTTAACCTCCCACAGGGCAATAAAATGTAATGTTTAAAAATCATCTTCTCTTGAAGACAGAAACCAATGGTATCTCTCCAGAACAAAATTTGTTTATATTTCTATGGGCAATAATCATTTTTGTTATTGTAAGCTTTCTACAATTTATAGAATTGTAAAATAACCTAGTCAAAGACACTGGAGTTGCCATGGATTGAGACATTTCCAGGAGTTAGAGAATGCTGGCATTCCTTTGAGAGCTACAAAGTAATTTCATTTTGCCTATTTTGAAATATTTCACAGTGTTTCCTAGCAGAACCAAAAAGAGAAAACAAAGTACTGACCCACAGAAACAAGGTAACAGAGGTGATGAAAATATGTTTATTAAAACAACAAGAGGGAAAAGATGGCAGAGGGGTAGAGTTGCCTAAGACATAATGTCACAAAACAGGGCAAGGTATTCAGGGAATATTGAAGTCCAGTATAGTTCAAGTGTGAGATTTCAGTCAAGGCAAATGACGCAGGAGAGGTGTATTGAAGCTGGATTTTGAAGCAACACTGATACTACTGGGGTTTTTTATGATTTTTTTTTTTTTAGTTGTTGATGGACTTTATTTAATTTATTTATTTATATTCGGAGCTGAGAATCGAATCCAGTGCCTCACACATGCTAGGAAAATACTCTACCACTGAGCCACAACCCCAGCCCAATACTACTGCTTTTTAGCAGTGAATATAACCTTATGGTTATTTCCCTACCAGAGACAACTTCCTCCCCTTCTTCCCCGCAAAATGGTGAAGCTCATATAAATCAAGGTATTATATGTACCTGGAAAAGGGTTGCCTTGGTGGGATGAAGGAAAAATGTCAATACAAGAGCAATTCTGGACAGGGAATAGGATTTGAGAATCTTTAGAAGGATTTTTTTCTTTTGATGATTAGCTTAAACCCAGAACTGAAATACCCCTCCCTTCTTCTTGGTTTATTGCCTGAGCCCATAGTAAGTGCACAAGTACATTTGAATTTAGTGGGTGGAATTGGGTATGAATATCTGGACCTGATGGCTTGTGACTGATTTAAATGCATATATGGGAAGTTGCCCTTAATTTTCAAAGGGGCCTCTTGACAGACTGGGTAGTTTGCACACAACCAGCACAGCCACCAAGAAAATGAGTTTGGTTGTGATTGTTTTAATTCAGAATGCATGTATCCAGGTTTCAGAAAAAGCACAATTCAAATTAATAGATTCTATAATTTAATCAATACTTTTGTATTTCATAATTAGTATTTTTCATGAATAGATACTAAGATTGTGAATTAGTGCCATTATTATTTTTTCCATCCAACTTGCCTTAGAGATTTGGGACTTTTTTTTTTTCTTCTTATAGAAGCTTGGGGTGGGTATTAGACGCTTCAAAATTTATGATGGTTACTTCATAACAATAACTCAATAGTGTAATATTCTGCCATTTATTTTTTTAATTTGCTATAAGCTTGTAAGGTTATATATCAATCTTTTAAAAAAAGTAATAGAAAACTATCACAAACTGTGTGCCTCTTTTTGGCAGGCAGAGAATTATACTCTGACACAAATGACATTTTCTTTTCTCCCCCAGAATATTTTTAACTGAGAACTCATGGGGGAGATTGTAGTAATAAAAATACAACCTAGCAAAGATTTTATTATAGAATTTTTATTATAAAGATGTTAAGTCAGGAGAAATGGTTTATGATACTGCTGATTCTTAAAATATGAACAGCTCTTCCCTTTCTGCTTTTAGAAAATTCTGATACAAAAGACAATGAGAACTTGCAGTAAATGCAGAGTTCTGACTGCACTTTTATTTTTCAGATCTTCAATCATGAGTTGAAGATATGACTTTCAAATATAAAGCACATTTCATTAAAATAATCTTTATCAAGGAAACCTCTGATAGCGCAGGTTCTTTCTACTGCTCCTCTTTATTATAAGAAAATGAATTTCTTATTTTGCAAAATTAATCGGTTTGTTCTGTCCTAATAGATAAACTGATTTTACATTACAAGAGCAAGCTGAAAGCAGGAAGGGCAAATAGGCAGCATGGATTCCACCACTCACCTGACCTTTTTCCATTCTAGAAAATTAGACCTCAGTGCTAAACATTACTGATATAGTAGTGCACCTTTTTTTCCTAAGGCTGAAACTGACCTCAGAGTTATCCTTAAATCAGTTGAAGTTAGCGTGTAAAAGAAAAGCTATTTGCCAGCTCTCATTTAATGGTCTAGCAGGAATCAAATAATTTAACTATGAAAATTTTATTTCAAATAATATTCATTGCCAATGTAATAGAATTCATTATTTCTCTGATGTTGCTGCACCACTGGGAAAAATAAATGTTAGCCAAAACAACTATTATATGCAATAAAAGTTAGTATGTAATGACTATAATGATGGGATTCAATTTTACATGTTCTTTACTATTGATACTTCCTACAATTTATTGAAGATATAATTCCTTTCTAAATATTTCTATTGAAGATATTGATTGATACAGTTGTACCATTTCTAGAAATTGTATGAATAGTGCAAAATGCACAGTTCCCCGCCTACAGGATGTTTTTATCATTAAAAACTAAGGGCAAAAAATCAAAACATATTATACATATGTAAGTGTATTTGTAGTAGCTATTTATATGCATGAAAATATAAATGTGGCACAGCAGAGACCAGTCTTCTAGAATCTTTAGATATCTACACTGGTTCTATACATGAAGAGTCAAAGTAGTCATAAGACAAAATAGATAGAAGGTAAGAGGTTTTGTACAGCCCAGGATGCTATTCTTGACCCTGAAAATGTGAATGATGATTCTTGTAACATGATGTACAGGTAAGAGCAATTCCAATTATGACTTATAGTGTTTACACATAGGGTTTTTATTGGGATGAAAGAGTCTAAAAAAGGTCAGGGGGCCAGGAGTGTAGCTTAAGGATAGATGAAGCACTTTCCCAGCATGCATGAGGTCCTGGGTTCAATTCTCCATTAAAAAAAAAATAGAAACATTCAAGTAATGCAGTAAGTGTTATCTGCTGTGCTTTCCATTTTGCAGAGAAATAGCTCACAAGATGTTGAAGAGCAAGAAGTCTTCATTCCATGGCTGCCTCCTCATACTTAGGAAGGCACTATGCTTGATCAATGTGTTTGGAAGTCATGAGCTGCTGCTTAGATTACCCAGTGGAAGGATAAGAATGTCCTCATGGGTTACAATAGTTTAGTATTTGCCTCATATTAATGGCACAGTAGGAATGGGATGGAAAATGTATTTGAAGACAGCATCGTCATCTCTTTCTCTATGCAACGCACCTTGAAGTCCGGGAACTTGTGTATGTGTATGGACTGTGTGAACTAAGAGACAAAAATAATGAGGGCATTTGGTTCAGTGGTGATAAATAAGATAAAGAGAGGAAACAAGGCCATCCTTGTCAGAATAAAAAAAGAATTAAGAAAAAAAAAAGCTCTCTGTGACGAGGGACAGCCTGGGGAATCTCTGAATCTCTGATGAAGGCTGCAGTGGTATTACAAGGGCTCCTTGGTGGATCCTGTGTGCCTTTGTAGACTCAAAGAATACTATACCCTTCAGGCACTACAGATATCCATGATCATGACCAAGGGAAATAGCCCAGATGAATGGTCACCCAAATTTCATTTCATCATAAAACCAGACTATTTTAGCAACACTTAGTTCTCTCTGTGCTATGGTTGGAATGTGTCCTCTAAGGTTCATGTGTCAGGCGCTGAATTCCCAGAGCAAAAGGTCTGAGAGGTGGGACCTTTAAGAGGTGACCTTTAAGAGGGTTCTGCCCTCATGAATGGATTAAGATGTCATTACAGTAGTGGGTGGCTCAGTGAGAGAGTGGGTTGTTATAAAAGCAAGTATGCTGGCCATACTCTCACCCTTGCTCATACACAAGTCCTCCCCTTCTCCCTCTCCTTCCCCTAGTTCCTTCTTCCCTTTTGTTCTTCCCCCACAGATGACAGAGTAGGTCAGCCCTTGCCATATTCTGTCTTCTTAATATTGGACTTCCCAGCCTCTAGATTTGCTCTTTATGAATTACCCACTGTCAGGTATTGTGTTACAATAGCACAAAACGGACTAAGACAACCTATAATTCTGTTTCCCTTCATTTTAAGGAAATGGGTTTTCATGACTTTTTTCTCATTAGTTAGTGTTGTAGGATCTTGATTTTTTTTTTTAAAAGACTTTTTGACATAAGAACATTTCATAGACATTGGACTTTGAAAAATGTCATGCATTCGTGAATTGGGTTTGTAGATAACGAGTTAAATTGAGGATTAACAAAGATAGTTTTTTCTTACTGGTTCTATTATATTTTTGTACCTTTGATGAAAGATAATTTACCAGAATCATAGACTTCACAGATGAGAACGAGTGAGAAAGACTATCCATGACTAGATAATTATAAAGCTAATTCTTAGAAAGAAATGTTAGTGTCTGTGAACTTTGTTCTTCAATTTGGGTTCCCTCTTGTTATTTTATTGATTTGTTCTTGTTTCTTTTTCAAGTATGTAATATGCTAGAAGAGGCATAATTAGAATATTCACTCAACGTATTAACAATTTAGAGGACTTTCAACCTTTGCATTTTCAAAGCACTTTTTAATGTTGTGCTCTCTGGATTTAGTCAATTGCATGAGTTACCTATGGCTGCTGTAACAAATTATCACAAACGTGGAGGCTTAAAACAGCAAAAATGTGTTAACAGTTTTTAAAATTTACTAAAGGTCCAAAGATCAAAGTGTATCACGTGGAGCTGAACTTAAGGGGATGGCAAGACTACATTCTTTTGGAAGCTCTAGGAAAGGATCCACTCTTTGTGTGGTCATGTTTTTAGAAAGTACCTGCATTTTTAACTTGTGGCTTCCATCAGAAATCACTTCACTTGTCCCTCTAATTCTCTGACTCTGACCCTCCAGCCTTTCTTTTATAAGATACCTTGGGATTACCTTGAGCCCACCCAGATAATCCAGGATAATCTCCCATCTGAAGAGCCTTAACTTAATCACATCAGCACGAAGTCCCTTTTGCCATGTAAGCCAACATATTCACAGGTTACTGGATTAGGATTGGAACGTTTGGGGAATTTTAGCAACCACAATAGTCAAATAATAAAGTGAGTTTTTAGAAATATTTATCTTAATGTTAAGTAAATACAAAATCTATTTTCTTCTGAGGGATGAAAAATTTAGAGACCACATCCTCTAACATAATAAAGTGGCAAGTTATATCTCTTCTTTATTCCTTATAAAGAGTTCCAGTAAGATAGATGCCAGTAAAGAAAAGGTCATTGAAAATGTTTAGAAACACTGTTGGAAAGCAGGAACATAAAAATGATATTTTTTTTCCAGTTGTGGAGAAAAAAAATTTAGAACCAGGGTTTAAGTCTATCATTTGGGAATTGGCTAAATAAAATATGATATATGATAGAATACTGTAGAAAATTTAAAATAAATGAAATAAATCTGTATCTAAGAATGAGAACAAAAGTTAAAAAAAACACAGTGGCATATAATAAAAGCATGTTTTACACTAACTTTACTCACCATGGTGTCAAACCCAACTTTTATTAGATGGAAATGTGTTTTGTTTATGAAAATTAATTGATCTAATGCATATGATATGAGCATTGCATGTGTTAACTTCACAAGATTTTAAAAGTTGTAGCATGTTCTGATAATAGTGTGATGACATTTATCATAAATGTATCAAATTTTCTGAATAATGCAACATAATACCATTTATTGTATGGAAGTATAAAGACTATATTACATACCAAAAGTATGCTAGGCAAATTAACATTCTTTATAACATTAACTCCAATGAACTGCTGGTGTGAGTTTAAACTTATTATCCAGAGAAAGAATCTGTGGTTCAAAGAAATTAATTTACACAGGTCACAGAGCTAGTTGTTTGGTGGGCAGGATTTGAAACTGAAACAGCCACACAGTTTAAAACTCTTTCTCTTTTTCTAACTAATGTGAGAATGTTAAAAATTATTCATGTCTATGTGCATGAAAGCAGCAACTAACACCATGTACATATGATCTTTACCTTTCTCCAACAAGCTTATTATATCCTTGGAAATGAATTCTATTGGTGTGCATTAATTCATTTACAAAATGCAAGCTCTCCTGCTTCCCCTTAACAATCTTCTGAAAATCTTAGGTGAGTATTCTTATCCTAATTTAAATTTCATTTTCTTGAAAGGTTATCATTATAACACAGCATTTGAATCTGAATTGAAAGTATAAAGTATAAGAAACACAATTTTAGATTCTTTTGCAAGATAAGAGTTAAGAAAAAAAGTTTATTCTATTTATGGCCAATTAAAATGCTAAATTACATTATGGAGAAATTAAACATTCCCCCAAATGTATTGAAAATATTCAATATATTCAAACTTGGTAAGTTTTAGGGGTACAAGAAGCTGATGGAAGGCAAACAAAATGCATTAAACTGATATTTTAATGTATTCTTGAGTTTGCTAGTTTCTCAAAGGCTAATTGAATGCCAATACTAGGTAAGACCTTTTTTTAGGGACTGGAATAATCAAACCTCACAAACTAAAGCAAATTCCTCTGTCTCACTCCCTCTCATTTAGGAGGTATTACTTTTCCAAAATAATAATTTGACTATTGTATTATTTTGTATTATTTGACAATAGTCAAATAATAAAGTGAATTTTTAGAACCACTTTATTTTCTGAACCAATTGTCTTTCAATTAAACTGTACCAAAATTACCATTAGCCCCCTGCTTTGGTTGCCTTTAAGAAAAGTTACATGAAAAAAAAACTTTTATGGAGCCAAATGTGAATCCATAAGATATAGTTCATAATGTGGCCCATATTTACATTAAATATATAGGATATAGATTAAGAGAATTGAAGTGATATTTCTTAGAGAAAAACCTATTTTTTTAAGTATGCCTGGGATTAAATATTTTTAAGGCAGTTTGCCCTTCTTGAGGCTTTCTACAATACCACCTCTTACTTTTTATCCAACTGATGCTTTAATGAATGTAGACTCTAGAGGATCTCAACTCCATAGGCCCTAGACTGGAGGCTTAGGAGGACAGAGGCAGCTGCATCTGCACAATTTCACAACAAAGCTCTTGTGCAATTTTTTTTTGTGTGTGTGCACGTGTGACTGAATCAACAGCGTATTTACAAAACTCAAAATACTAACAAATTGTGGAATTGAAATGGTAAACCAAGGAAGATTTTCAGGCCTGTCACAAAATTCCTAGGATCTGAGGCAAGGGTACAGAGGGAAATCCACAGAGAGCAATGCCCATAGTACTGCTAAGACTGACAAGCAGGGGTCCTGTCCTGTTCACATCACAAACCACAGGACCTCCCGATTTTAGAGTGTCTTTTTCAACCTTTTCTAAATCTTCTTTTAATCTTACAAATGCCCAGAACAGACATATCCCTGGGGGTGGTGTCCAAGGCTAGACCTGGACATGTTGTAGGCCTTGTCCTATATTTCCCATTTGGGGTGCTCTCCAAACTTACACTCCTGCTCATTCATAGTCCACGTGCACATGCATACAGATGCCTACACATGCACAAACAGGCACATACATGTACACATGTACATGCGTGTGCGTGCACACACAACACCCACATACACACACACACACACACACCCCACTAATATGGGTTGACATGATGCTTCAAGTTGTTCAAGGACTCATACAAATGTGGTCATGGTGGGGTCATGTCTTGGCTGTTTATGATGTATTGGGAAGTCCTTTCTTTTTCCCTGGCTGGAAGTATAATAGTGTCATTCTGTACCTGCAGTTACTGATTCACATACAGCTCAGGGCCTGGGAACACCTGTTATGGGAGAGGCCATGTGGGGACATGCTGATGGCAGAGTTACTCTAGGCCAGAGAGTGGAGACCATGGAGGTTGGGACAGCCCTTGCTGTCATCTGAGGACACATGCTGAAGGCATAGGTGGTTGGAAACCTGCTCTCCTTCCCCAGTGACTCATGGTCTGTATCCACTATACACCTCACTTATTCTACCCACCCTCTTTCCTTCAGCTTTCAGGGAACTGAGAGTTGGGTCTCCTTTCTGGGATTATCAGGGTTCATAAACTCGCACCATGACAGTGTAAGCAGGAAAAGTCAACGTGTGAAGCAGACAGATACAGACAGAAAGTCGAGGGGCATGGTTGTCAAAGCTGGGTGCAGACTCTGACTACCAGAGGCTGTCCAGCTTGCCTCAGTGCTGGTCAAAGGCTGTGTCAGTCAGATTTTTCACATTTTCAAGAAAAGCACAAAATTTAAATTTCCTTTTTGCGATCTCCCAGTTTTGAATGATGGTGCTGTTCCACGTTATGTTAAGGTCAACAAAACCCGTATGTGTGTCAAATCAGGCCCTGGGGCTGCCATTGTGTATGTTAGAACCTCAAAGATTACCAGGAGCTGATTTCATTCTTCTTAAGGCATGTTCCCCCAAATACCTTTAGGTCCCTGGGCACTAGTCCTCTCCCAGAAGTGACAGATTGGGATGGAAAGAAACTACCTTTAGTGACTGCAAGTGATTTGTATTTCTTGGGTGGTCAAGGTAACTATCAAGCATATGGAGTAGTATCTTGTATTCCCTGGAGCAGGAAAGTACAAGACATACATAGTTTCAATCTATAGTGAGGAGACTTGCCATATGTTTTCCTACCTAGCTCTACTTAGCTCAGCAGAGTATCTTGATCATCTCTAGTAGCTTTTTTAGTTGTTGAATGCCTGAGACCAAACTTTGTTCATTGATGTAGCACAATGCACTTGATAAGCGCTTGTAGTACTTATTTTCAGGAAAGAACTTTTAAATGTCTTTATGATTGTATAAATATAAATGACTGTGTTCTCCAAGACCATTTTGTACATTGCCTTGTGACATACAGATACATTATATAAGATCAAAAACTAACTTTGTTTTTTTGTTGTCCCCTGGCATGTTTTAATTGTCCTAATAACTCCTCTCCACTTAGTATATGAATTGTCAGCTGAAATAACAAAGAAGTCAATTCCTATCTTTTAAATTCCTAAGGAATCCTTAAACTTAATTCAGAGACTGCAGTCTTGACAGCCATGAGTTTTGATTTGTGAAGGCCAGAAGCATTCGGAAAGAGGAAAGGATTCTCTTGAGCTCTAAGAGGTCTAAAATCTGAAGGAGTAAGCTCTGTTATGTAGGCTACAAGCAATAAATTAGAAAGAATGCAAAATATAGACAGCAAGGACCATTTTCTTGTCCCATCCTAAATAAAAATATTAGGTGAAGGAGCAAAGACAATGCTGGAGAAAGCAAGTCCTGTCCCTGGGCAGCACACCCTGGGCACAACCTGACAGGAGTTAGGGCTCCTCTGGGCTTATGGCTGTGCATTGCTCTGAGACTTTCACCTTGAGACACTCCTACTCTGTAGCCTCAATGATGCCCCTTGTGCTACAAAGGCATGTGAACAGTGAAAAAGAGGAAGGGATCTTCAGAGAGGTGGAATGGGCCTTGTGACATACAGATAAACTTCCAATGTAATCATCAGAGGGATAGAGATTAACTGAGAGAAAGGAAACTGCTAATGGGAGTTTGTACATACTGGTGCGTGATGGGGTTCTCAAGCTGGTGTGTAAGGGAGAGAGCACAGCCCAGGACATTGCATAGATCAGGTGGCTGAGGCCTGGAAAGAGACCTTTTTGTATTTCAGAGATTGGTAGAATATAACAGTGGCCAACTAGGCAATCTGTTTTCACCAATGTTTGACTGTCTCACCATGTCCCCGTGGAAACCATAAACTCTCTCTGGGCAGGGAGATTTGTCTGAGAAAATTCTTATGTAACTAAATTTACCTGGAATTGGCAAGATTACATTTTCTCCTACTGAGCAGAAGAGAGACTTGAAATAGAAATTAAGTTCCATTACAGGAAAATAAAGGAAGTTTCATTACTTACACTTGAGTTTGTGGCCTGTGAAAAAGCATGATCATTACACAAACATAAAATTTTCCATTTGAGCTGCTACCAATCGCAATGCATAATAGTTTTTGCATGATGGTTAAATAATCCTTTAAGTCAACTTGAACAGGAACATGTGTAATTCTTCCCCCCCCACACAAAAAAATAGAATGAAAAACAATCTAGACATATCCTTGACAAAGTCCAAAGACTTCTTCTAATGAATATTTCAGTTCAATGTTGTGATGCCCCATATTTCCAATGAATGGTGAAGTATGTGTGATTCATTAAGCTCTCATTCATTATGAAAGTAGACTAGCAAATTATATTCTTTGTAAGTGCAATCATTATGAAAGTAATTTACAAAATACATTAAGCCCTTTCACGATCTTTCTAAAGAAAAAAAACCAAGTAGTTTTAAACACATTGCAAGGTCATTATCATTTAAAAGTCTTACAGCTTACTTGTCATTAGTTATTTTATGAAATATCTCTTGCACACATGTATAAATTTGGTTATTCTTTTCACAGCACAAACTACTTTTTATGTGTGCCTGGGAGAATCACAGTTCAACTATGGTTTCATCGAGTTTAAAATAACGATGAAATTCTAGTTTTTTAAATACCAAGTTCAAATGTTCTTTTCTTTTCCTCTCAGATTTGCGTAAGCCTGTCTTGCTCCTTGGAGACTGTAACATGATCCTTCATCTCTTCAATTTTTGTATTAAATCATCATTTCAAACTTGTGAAAGCAACATATAAACCAGGCAGCATGTTACAAGTTTAAAATAGGGTTGTTTGACTCTCTTTGGAGTTTAAAAATCAGTTATCAACTTAAATTAAGGTAGAAGCCAGAGCAGATTTAGTGTCCTTCTGAGCTATGCACAGTTACAATACTGTTCATTACTACGAACATGCCGGTACATGTTTGTTTCCCAGGAAAAATAGAGCCCTATTCATTATTCATAGAGGTCCTCCTGTACAGTAAAGACATTCATTCTCTAATGGCTCTATGACTAGGGTGTTGTGAAGCCCAAAGATGTTATTTTTGGAAGATAGTTTACCAATTAAAAGCAAACAGCTCTGGATTGCTTAGTAATGTCCTCAACACTGATTGGCTGTGATTGCAAATGAACATCAGGAGAAAACCAAAGGCACATTGCATGCTGTCTCTCTGCTCGATTGCTTCAGACACCTCCCTGGAAACAGATCATTAGTAGATGGAACTTCCAACTTACAAGCTTGGACTTTTTTTTTTCCCTTCCAAGTAACTTAAAAAATATACTAGATTTATTCTCTCACAAACATTTAATTATTTCCCCTGAAATGTAATAAAATGTGTGAAGTTAATATAGAAGCAAGTGTTAGAAATGATTGCTTGGAAGTGAGTACAAGGCATGAAGAGAAATTAGACCAATTCTTCAAGTGAGAAACAATGATGTTTTATATGAAATGGAATATATTCTACTTTTTTGATGGCTGATAAAGAGTGGAGGATGTTGGCTATAGGTGTTTTATGTAAATTTAGTATCGTTAAGTTGTTCAGATTTTTGACTCACCAATAAATGACATAAATCAAGATCAGTGGTATTTTCTTAACCATAGATCTAAAAATATTGGTCGTTTGCATTTGTTATGTAGGTCATAAACCTAATGATTTATTACTCTTCTATGTAGTATTCACTGATCTTTCAAATGTTACACAGTTGGGTCTAATGCAGACAGAATGGTAAGAAAACATCCATTGTTCCATGTGGAAGTTAGGAGTACATTTGTGAACAAGTTAAGGAATCTAAACAAGGACAAAAGCATTTAGTCATACAAGTTTTAACTGAAAATATTATCATCAACAGAGATTATGATATAGGATTTGTTGGGTTGTATTGCAAAGCTGTTTTTCTGACTCTGTGGAGTACATTTTATTGTCTAGTTCTCATACTTACGCATACCATTGAGTAAGCTGAGGAAAGAGATTTTCTCTGCACTTCTGATGTACATGTGAATTCTCTGCTCCTGTGAAGGTGAATGGTCAGAGTTTGAAAAGCTACATGAATGAGTTTTATTAGTAAAAGTACTCTCCTCACAACTGGCCTAGGAAATGACACTCATTATTAAAAAATCATTCATGTTTTAGGAATCAGCCTGGTGTCTTCAAATGAAATCACTAAATAACAGGCCCATAATCTTTTGTCAAAAGATAAAGCAAGATCTATCAATGAAGTTATTGGTTTGTTTCTGGACTATCATCATTGACTTGGTTACCTGAAGACTTGAAGCTCTTCTTGGTAGAGGAGCTTATTAATACCAACCTGAATGGTTCCTTCTACACTGTCTTTCTTGGGACTAACAATAGTCATTTGTGTGGTCTCTAAGATGTCTGTGACTGTAGCCAATGAGTAGGGAAAAGCTAAAACAAGTCCACTTTGCCTCAAGAACATTGTCTGTAGTCCTCTCCTTCAAACAAGCAAGCAAATAAACAAACAAAAAATACTACTGCTTTATTGTGCAACAACCAACAAAGAAATTTTATTGACTTGTACTTACAAGTATATGAAAACGGAATCCACTTAAAGTTTTCATTTTTCTTTCCTTGCTAGTATCTATGGTAATTTACAATAAATTCAGATGACTTTAATCATTGCATTTTGAAGTTTTTAGAAAACTTCCCAAATTAAGAGCTTTGAATATGTCAATCATTAAATTTTAGAATATTTAGATTGTTTCAGAGATGGTAGGGTTTAATCATATTACTATCTTAACATTTCTTCAGATTTATTCTGATTCTAATCCATCCAAAATTTCAATTTTGTAATTTATTTTTCTAAGTGATTTTTGTTTTCATCCTATATAAAGACATGAGGTGGAAAAAATAGCTTAATTATATAATTATTTAATCTTACTGTTCAGATTGGAGGCCTTTATATAGTAAAAGAGTTAACAGCAATATTTTGTGGATAAATCATCAGTTCTTTTCAAAATCAAGTCTGTCATACTGCTTACTTAATGTTGATATAATTAATGACAGGTAATTAACCCAGGGCCTTTTAAAATCTGAGAAATCATTTCCACAAAGAGTAAATATGTTCTATTGATGAAAGTTAGCAATGTGGGGAGCTGGCCGTAAGGAATGTCATTGTTTATGGTGCCAGATGATCTGAAAACTAGGCAGAGCTCCATTCATCTTTCACAAAAGCAAAAGAACTGGAGTAATGACTGCCAAGATGCATGGTTCCAATAATCTAGGTCTGTCAAATTTAAGCTGCAGAATGATCTCCCATAACATTAATATCTGAATTTATAACGAGTGAAGCAAGGTTAAATGGTCTCCCTTTATGAACTACAAAAATTCAAGTTGATGCATCTACAAGTGGATTTTCATTTGTGTCACTCTTACATTTACATATCTGATTTGGACACACTTCAAAAACACGTGAGCTTTAAATAATGATATTGTTGAAAGCATTTATTAATATTGTGAGCCATCAAATGAAAAAGGAAACTGTTTTCTTTCTTTTTTTAAAAAAAAAAAAGTGAAACTCTTCCTGCTATACAATAAGCTTTTCTAATAATGATGGTACAAAGTAATGCTTAGCAAGTATTACATTTGCAAGATTGTTCCAATGCGTACACTTAACACCAGCTTTTGAAAGTAAATATTTTGTTACTTAATATTTAAATGTATTTTATAACCTAAGATGCATTTCTAGGCATGGAAATCACTTAGAATCAATGGATCGTTAATAAATATGAAAAATTGAAAATACCATTTTAAATCATTGTAATGCTTTAACATATTTTCTGTTTATACCTTCTTGATGACTGGTGGTAGTATTTCAAGTAAATATGAGTAATGCTTATGAATACATGATATACTTTCTTTCAGTTCTCTTGGCTAAACCCTATCACAACTATTAAGCAAAAATCAGATTAGGCAGATCAGAGGATTCCCTTCTTTGCAGCTGAACAGTTCCGTGCTCACAGTCTTAAAGGAATACTGTAAGACAAGAAGAAATCAGTTGTCCCTCCTTGATTGGCTTTCCCCCAAGCAGTACCATTGGTTCTCAACTGCCCTAAAGATATAATTTTTATTGTTTTATATCAGCTATACTCTAAAGACTCAAACAAGTGTTGAATGAGCTATTAGGACTTGGTTGGGCATAATCCATAAAAAGAAAATGAAATATTGTTTTTACCATTTCTGGTCATTATTCACCCAAGTTTACCTTTTCTTTCTCTGTAACTCAGCAACCTTCCCATTATCCAGGCACCTGGCAGAGCTACTGTTGTTAGATTTCTGACAGCTTTTTCATTACAAGCTCTGTTTTTCAAGAGGCAGGTTAACTAAGCAATTTTGATTTGTGCCAAGCTGAGATGTGGAATAGACACTTGAAGTCCATTCTCTTGTTTTCATAAGATTCTATTTGTACTTATTTGTTCTACTTTCATCTAAAAACACAAAGAAAAAACTAAAATTCACCCAGTTTTCTCATTCACGAGTTAGTATGACAAGGCAAAAGTATTCTGCTATTGTGTCTTATTTCCATTTTTTCTAAACTCGTGGCTTTTAAAAAAATTAGTAAAAAACCATTTCATACCCCAAAGTTGTTATTTTATTCAGAAAAATATTAAGAGCTATCATGTATAAGATGATGACAAGAACTTTTTGCATTGGAAAATATGACATAAATGCTATATTTATACTTTTGTTAAAACTGTGACATTCATTTCAAAACAATAGTTTTTTTCATCATAGAAAAACTTACATTTCCTGTAGAAAACATGGAAAATGCAGACAAGAAAGAGAAAAATACAAAAAATTAACCTAAGTGAGCTCGTATTGGATTTTTACTTTTTTATCATTATTATTGTTTTTGTTTGTTTGTTTTTTTGTTTGTTTTGGGGGGGTGGTCCTGGGATACCAGGGATTGAACCCAGGGTGGTTAACCTCTGAGACACATTCCCAACCCTTTTTTGAGACAGGGTCTCACTAATTTGCTTAAGTCCTCACTAAGTTTCTGAGGCTGGCTTTGAATTTGGGATCCTCCTGCCTCAGCCTCTGGAGCTGTGGGATTACGGGCATGCATCTCTATGCCAGCTTGACCTCTTTTTGATATCTTGTCTGTCTTCCCTGAAATCTTGGAAGGTTCTTGCAGAAGACATGCCTGATGCCCAAGCTTATCCCTCCTGCAAGTTACCACACTGCCAACAATTGTACCCAACATTTCCACAGACTTTCTACTCATTTCACATAATATTCCATGTGGTCTGGCACCTACCCAATTACTCCACTAAACTGTTTCCCCCAAAATTTCCAGTAAGGCTCATTATCATCACCCAAGTACCATTTTCTCCATCATTTTGTCTGTGACGATCACTGCAATTTGCTTCATGTTCGAAAATCTCCTAACTGGGATTCTCTAATGCTACCTAGTTTTTGTCCTCTTCTTACATTTGCAATCAATCCCTGTCACCTACCTGCAATTTCTCCTTTTCTTCCTTTAGTCTGGGGTATATGCTTGTATTGCTTTCACTTGAAAACAGTAGGATAGCCAAATGATAGTGGCACGAACTTACAGGATATTTATTGATTATTTAGTAAGAAGTCCAGGACTGGTTGGTGACTGAAATAGGAACTGAAGGATCTAGTTCTTTTTAGCCTCCAGTTCTGCCATTGACTCTCTGTTGGCAAAGTTTTGTTTCTTGTTCACAATATGGCCACCCAGCCCTAAGGAGGCAGGGGGTTGAGGCAAAAGACCCTTCTGCTTTTTCAATCTTTTCCTTAAATCACATTAATGAGAAATGGTTCTTATTCTACCCCTATACTATCTAATAGAAAAAGAAAGGGATTACCAACATTGACTTAAACCAATTGTGACTTATCGCTTGGTGGTGGGCACAATGCCCCACAAACACAATCTGTCTTAGGGCAGTAAGAAGAAGGCACAATGGCTGTGGAGTAGATGATTGACAGGGTTTGCTCTAATGTCAATTATAGTTGCTCAAGACTAAGTCTTTTCCTCTCTACAACTCAAATCTTTAAGGTTACATTCATCTTGTGCCCAAGAAAGGTTGTTAGGAAAACCAGTTGGGATGTGAAAGTGCTGCATAAACAGAAGTCTTACTTATAAAATATGCCACATTTCCCCAAAGAAACAAAATCTTAAAATACATTTTTAGTGAGTTTTCTTGTGTAATGAACCAAACACCGTATCATACTGATCCTTTGCTCAAAATTTAACTTCATTTCCATTTTCCATCCTCTTTTAAGTCTCCATCACCAAAAACCTTTACCATGGTAGCAGAGTTCTGGGTGTCTCCTCAACTTACCTTTCTCTTGCTTCTATTTATTTTCTCTTTTACACCACTTCAAACAGTGCTACATTAATTTATAACTGTACCAAGCAAGTTGCTGAATTCTTTGGTTTGACTAAAGGTCACAAACCTACTCGAAACTGTTTGAACTTCGCTTGGGGATTAAGCTAATCTATTTATGCTTGATTAAGCTAGTAACTCTTTCCATGTACTAGCCTTGCTGTAGAGCCTAGGGCCATTTTAAGAGTGACTGTACAAGAGGCTAGTGCTGTTTAGTGGCATCAAATACTTTTAAGTTCATCAAACGTAAGAATTAAGTTGATCTTCAAATAGTTTAAAGCCACACATACTGTTTTTACACATTTCCCTCCACCTCGAATATATTTTAAAAATATATTTTTAATTGTAGACGGACACAATATTTTTATTTTATTTACTTATTTTTTACGTGATGCTGAGGATTGAACCCAGTGCCTCACATTCAAGGCAATTGCTCTACCACTGAGCTACAACCCCAGCCCCTCAAATATCCTTTATATGAGACTACCTGCTATTCAATGTTAATTCACAGTAATTTACAATTAATCCCAGTGTGAGCTAATATGGTAAGGTATGTGTGCATTCATGCTCTTCCTCTAGAGTTCACAATGACTATCACCTGTAATAGAAACAAAAGTGCAAAGGAGATCATGTTATCAGATATCACAGAAGTAATGACTTCATTTTCTGCTCCTGTCAACCTTCATTCCTTGCTAACAAAGATTCTAGAGTATATTTTATTATTTTAATTTCAGACTTGGAGGGAAACAGGTTATAATTTTAAGATCTGCCAGTTAGCACAAATATGAAGACAAAAATTGTGCTAAAACTTAAAGAGAAAAAATAAAAATTGTTTTCAGAAAGAAATCATCTGCTGAGGAGTTTTGTTTTGTTTTTAGCTATGGAGTTTGAAGAAGATAAAGTCCTCCTGCAAATAACAAGCTTGTTTTTAATGCATTCCCAGTTTCAATGATCCTTGATCATAAACTTGAATCTTTCCAGTGGGTTAAGAGAGAAGCAGTTTATTAGTAAAGAGAGGAAAAAGAAGTACCTAATGTGTTGGAATGAAGATGAAGATGCTGGTGATGAGGAGGACAAAATAAATTTCGTGGGTAATTCTGGTCATTAACAGCATCACCAGAAAGATATCTTTGTTTAGCTTTGTAAGTGAACTTCACAAATTAGGTATTTTGCTTCACAAATTAGTAACTTCTGCAGAGTGCTGACCTAATATACCCATGGCCTCACAGTGAACAAGTATTTTCACCGCCCCCCCCCCAACCCCCACCTTTGGCTTGGGTTTAATTACACCACTCTGTAGAGACTGGTGCTCCAGATTTCAACACCTCTAGACTTCAATGTGCTCATTAGCATGAGAAAGTCAATGGAAATTAAGCAAACCAGAATCTTCACTTTTATCCCATTTCACAGAACTTCGTGTAAAAGGGAAAGTGTATTGATTTTCCACTTGAGAATACTGTTAACTTGGAAGAAAATGAGCTGAGTCTGGGATGTGATGGTATCTGATGAGAGGGAAGACATGGCCCCCTTTCAGTATCCTTCTGTACCTGACCCTTGTTCTCTCCTTTTTCTTTGCTTCTGTACTCTGTTCCTCTTTGCTGCCTAGTTCTTCCACACACCGGTAGTATTTTTGATCCAACAGTATTTAATATTTGAAATGAAAAAGTAATTTGTTGAATTCAGAACCAAAAATTTAAAAAAAAAAAACTGGTCTCTCAAAACACAATAAAACCAAACAGAAATTATACATCTAAATCAAGGGGCGGTTGTGTTCTGCTACTCAGGGACTCCTTTATATATTTCTGCATTTCTGCCCTGGCTTTGTGTTTCACTAGGACAAGAGCAACAATTGGAATTCCAATGTCCTTTATTTCCACAAAAATGCAGTTTAATAGCATAAGTTAAAGACTTAAAAAAAACTTTGTCCTTCTGGATTTCTTATTTATGCCATTGAAGGCAGCATGTCGGATCGTTATGAAGGATGTGAAATAAATAAGAAAATAGGGACGTTTCCTTTTTTAATTTTTTTCCCCTCCTACCGAGTAGAAAACGATCCACTCCAGGTTTTGCTGTCGACACTGCCTCTGAATTTCGGCTGTGCAATGTGTAGCACGTTTCTCTCTCTCTCCCCTCCATTCTCCTTCCCTCTTGCCTCTCGTGTCTGCCTCCAGGATTTCTCTCTTCCTATTTCAGAAGGACTCTCACAGGCTCCCTCAGTCTGTGTGAAGCTGAGGTTTCCTCCGGATCCCGTATATCCCCAACACATACCTCCACGCACACACAGCCCCAAGAACCCCGCGCTCACACCAACATATACACGCGCGCACACACTCGCGCTCGCCTGTCCACCTCCCTCCCGGGAGAGCCGGCGCGCGTTCCCACCTTCGCGGCGCACTCTAGCCAGCAGAGCTCGCAGCGCTCTGGGATTCTGCGGCTCGGGACTCGGATCGCAGCTCTGAACCCCCATGGTCATTTTTTAAACATTTTTTCCTTCCCCTCTTCTTCATTTTTTATTGCACCGTTTTCGATTTGAGGGGATAGCGAAGCAAGGCGGCTGCTTCCCCAGCCAGCCCTGGTTGGCTTTCCATCCTCCATCTGGCTTATAAAAGTTTGCTGAGTGCAGTCCAGAGGGCTGCGCTGCTGGTCCCCTCGGCTGGCGGAAGGGGGTGACTCTGGGCAGCGGCAAGGAGCGCGCCGCTGGCTCTGGCGGGCTTTCGGCTTGAGGGGCAAGGTGAAGAGCGCACGGGCCCTGGGGTTTACCGAGCTGGATTTGCATGTTGCACCATGCCTTCTTGGATCGGGGCTGTGATTCTTCCCCTTTCGGGGCTGTTGCTGTCCCTCCCGGCCAGGGCGGATGTGAAAGCTCGGAGCTGCGGCGAGGTCCGGCAGGCGTACGGTGCCAAGGGATTCAGCCTGGCGGACATCCCTTACCAGGAGATCGCAGGTAAGCGCGGGCGCGCGGCCGGGGCAGGCTGCAGCCTGGGCGGCTGCACGCCCTCTTCCTTTCCCCTGTTGCTGAGTTGGTGTGTTCACTTTCTGTCAGGAATCCTCGGGGCACTGCGTCTCCCCGCCGGGCGGCGGATGCTCCCGCGGCTTCTCTCGCGGGGGAAGGTGTGCGTCTCCGCCGCCTCATTGTGTGCACACGCGGGAGCACCCTCTTTCCCTCCCGCCCTCCCTCTGCTCTCGCGCCCGGCCACCTCCGTTGTTAGAGCGGGCCAGGCAGGCCGAGGAACCGGGGACACTCGGGGACGACCACGGGCCGAGAGCATATCGCCGAGCGGGGCACCCACCCTGCGCCTTTCGCTTGGGCAAACTTGGAAGAACTGCGACCGCAGTTTGCCCAGCGCCACAGTCTGAGTGGCGCCTTCTCCACTCCCGCCTTCGCGCCGGCGGGGGCGGCGGGGAGACGCGGAGGGCTCCCTAGCCCCTCTCTCTACTCTCAGGGTGGTTCAGGGAGCTGAGCGAGCGCTCGTTGCTCGTGCTGGGGGCGGGCTAAACTTAGGGGACACCCGCCGGAGCCCAGGCCTCCGGACGGCGGCGTTTCAGGGCTGGTTGGGGGACTTCGTGGACTGCCTATTTCAGATTTGGGGCGGGCTTTCCCGTTACGGTTCCTCCGTGCTTCCCCGATTGCGGTTGGTCACTCGTGTTGGGTAGACACCCTAGCCACCCTGCGCGGCGCCGGGTCCTGAGCACGGCCTCGCCAGCCTGCCGGCTCTCGGAAGCTTAGCCAACTTGCGCGGGTGTCTCAGCTGGGGACTGGGCTCTGGGTCTGCGGACCCCGCGTCCCCCGCAGGCTCCCCCACTAGCATTCCTGGGTCGAGAGCTCAAGAGCCCCCACCCTCTTTCTGGGAGCCTGAGTGTGTAGCACTTGGTCTCCAACAACTTGCGCAGCAGGCTGGGTGCCTGTTTTCCAGCTCTTAGCTCCAACCGAATCCCAGCCTTTCTGGGGCTCTGTGAATGAAACGTGTCGGCGAGAGATAATCCTTTGGCTGCGAGAGAAGCGAACTGAGAGAGGCTAAAGGAAACCTGGAGATGCTGTGAGGGCGCGGGCTGCTCAAACCGGGTAGATGAAGTCCTTAATGACCTCAGATCGCCCAGCAAAACGCTGGATTTCCTGCAGCTGCTCTCTGCATTTTGCCCAAGAACTGGTGGATGGATGAAAAGCGTGTTGCAGTTCTCTTACAAACAGCACAGTTTCATTACGTTGTGGAATTGCTGTTTTATTGTGAGCGTTCTCCAAACTCTAGGAGTGAAGGAAGGGCTTTACTCACACTGAAATTAACACATTTACATAAATTTGGGCATTACCAAAAAAAAAAAAAAAACCGCATATATCATATAGCGTGGCGCCTTGTATAGAGGGAGCCTTTTCCACTTCTCAGCCAGACATTCCCTCTCCAGGCGGAACCTGGGGTGAATTATAAGACTACTTTTCCATCCCTGTCACTTCGTGTCTCCCTTTTCCAGAACTCCTTAATTTGTTGATCAATGAATAGAGAGCAACTGCCCTTACAACTCCTTAAGTTTCTTAACTCTCCTTCCTCTTTGTCTATTATTTCATTCTTTTTAATTAATTGATAAGAATCAGCTTTGCTTTTACCCCCCTTACCTAATCTCAGGGAATTCAACTTTTAAAAGGTTTCTAATATGGACGCTTTAGAAACTTTTTCTCCTCTTATTCTTTTTTTTTTTTTCAAATTGTATCTTTCAAACACAGATATTTCCCAACACGATTTTAGATATCTCAAAGAAGAAAATAGTTAAGTATTTTAAAATTGCTTCGGTATTCGTTGGTGGATATGAGACTCTCGGGAGACCATAGTTCATCCTCAGCACTACAGAAAATCTCCTTAAGAGCAAAGTGAAGACTTTCAGTATAAATGATTTCTGTAGGCAACATTTACTTTTTTGGAGAGCATTCCCAGTGGTTTATATAAATCTTTTAGTAGTATTTTAACAGCAGAGGGCTTTTGTTGTTTATTTTTTTCTCCTCCCTGCTTCTTTACAATTAAGTTCTGCCTATCAGCTATGGATTCCTAAAATGTGTTCTCTCTTAGACTCACTTTCCAGGACAAAGGGCACACTGATGCTGATGAACATAATCAAGGTCCTGATTACCACCAGGGTGTAAGAGGCACATCTGATAGGAAAATAATTAATTGAAAGATAATTGTGTTTTTTGTCTTTTTTTTTTTTCAAAGTAAACTTAATGCTAAAGCAAATTAGGTTTGCTGTTGCTTTTGGAATAACCAGTAAGGAAATATGATCAGTTGTTAAATGAATAATAATAATTTCACTCTGCTCTAGTTCTTGATACTATTTACACTTGATTATCTAGAATTGGTGAGAGTTTCTATGATGGTTATCCTTTCTTTAAACTCCTTTTCATCCTTTGCCTTGTTTAGACATCCAGTGGTTTGCTTGAGAATTGGCATGTACCAATTGGTGGTACCCCAGGAAATCTGCATTTAAAAACAAACTCTTTAGACTTCCCATTCATGAGAAGAACTGTTTCTGGCTGAAGATGTTTGCAGGTAGCTTGCTTAGGGAAATATCTGATCTATAATGAGGGCATTATCGATAACCTTAAGGTTTTACTTAGAACTTGCTGTTGTAAATAATATTGCTTTCTATTCTAGGATAGAGAAGAATTCTTCAGACCATCAGATGAGGGACTGTGATAGATACTATATGAAGTTCTCCTCTCCAAGAGTGCTTGGGAAGGGGCAGTTTACATCATCAATCTTCACTCAGCCCTGATTTTAAACTGTCACAGGCAGATCAGATCGACTTTATCCATCCTTGTTTGAAGACCTCCAAAGAAGAGTGGACTCCTGAGCCCTCTCAGCTCTCCATTCTCATAACTAAAGAATTCTTGTGGTGTAGAAGTATTTTCACACATCTAGCCAAAAGCCTTCATGGTGTTTAATGCTCATTTATTTTGCATGTCCTAGCTGCTGGGAGGATAGTGAGCAGTAGATCCTCAGCATGACAGATTACAGTCTTTCCTCAAGCATCAAGTAATCCTGTGTTATCCCATTTTCCAGTCCAACTCATCATGGTGGCTCTAAACTACTCAAGGAACTCCACAACTGACAGCAGAGCCTGTTGTTTTACTCTGCCACTGTCTTAATCCCCAAGTTTGTTGGGGTCCTCAGTTATCATACTCTGTATGATATGTGACTTATGTGATCATGTTTCCATGGCATGTAGCTTCATTTAAATCTCTCATTGAGAAACTGTGCCCATCACCTTTGTGTAGGCATCACCTTAAAAGCATTACCTTAATGAATATTTCTAATGATTTAGTATATGCTAACATGAGCCCTATTTTATGGATGAAAACATGGAGCAGAAAAGACTTAACTAATTAACTTGACAAGGATGACCAGGCTAGACGGAAAGCTGAGGCAGGTTGGTGCCAGAGTCTAGAGACCTAGCATGGCCCAGAGCCTTACAGTATTAAGCTTCTAGCATTTGTTGAATAAATGCATTAAGAATGTATTCTGACTCCACCTCATACATATATAGCTTCCTTTATTAATCACCCTATGCATCCTTGTAATATCTATAATATCTCAGAGTCACTTTGAAATTGTTCTCAAGAATTGGCCACATCCCCACCACTAAAATATATTTGTGCATTTTCCTAATCATTTTTTAAAAAAATATTTATGTAGACACAATACCTTTATTTATTTATTTTATCCTAATCATTTTATTGTATTGATATGGCTATGTAAAACATAGAAACTAAAGTGCATGTGTTGGTTTGTTGTGGACCTACTGTAATATCAGTCTAACAAAACTTACGATACGAAGTTATCAATGGAGGTAAGAAGAGGAGGGCAGTTTATCTCTACAGATTAAGACAAAAATTATAATAATCTCTATTTTCAATATTTATTTTGCCCTGCTTTCAGTCTCATGCATTTTGAGAGTTGGGTTGCAGCTAGATGTTAAGATAGCATTAAACTGTTCTCACATCTCTTTGATGTCAGTTTATCAGCTGTTTATCTCAAGGTCTACAGTAAAAAAAAAAAAGAAAAAAAAGACATTCTTTTATTCTCTGCTGATGTACTAACATTTTTTTTTTTTTAGTCCTCTATTGGCTTCAAAGATACACACACATACATACACACACACACACACACACACACACAAACACACACACACACACATGCACACACCCTACACATCACACATGCCTGACCTTTGTCAGATAGGTCTTGCCTTTCTTTGGAAACACATCCTGTCCTCTGCTCCCCCAGAAAACCAACTTATTTAAAACATTTGCCATTAACACATTTTTTATTTGCATGTAGATACTAGATTAACATAAATGGGAAAACTATTCCTCTTTTATTGCCATATTAAATGTCCTACTTTGGGATAAATTATTTAAGTTCCATTTATCTGCCTGCTTCAAAGAATCCGAGGTCTTTGCCCTCTGTTTAGTTAGCTGATGTCTTTAAAGTCCTTTGGATGAACAGTGTGATTTATAAATGAATTAGCTGAACTTCAAATGTTTTCCTTTTTCTTTTTTTCTATGATTTGGCAGGTCACTAGATTTCTAAAAGAATTACATTAATTCCAGGTATCAAAGCAATCTAAAATCCAGCCTATTAGGAGTGCTACTTGTTAAACTCTTGATTTGGGAATTAATTTTAGAGTGATCCTTGCAAACAGAGTTATCTTAGCTGATTTAATTAGAGGATAATATGTCATCATTGGGAACAAGAGTTCGTTTAAGTTGACTGATATGCTTTTTTTTTTTTTTACATAAAACTCATCTTTTAATTGCATTGCATCTTAATAGCTTGTGAGTAGAAATGTAGGCCACTCTCAAAATTAATTTAAAATTTACAGCATTATATGTTGTGGCTAAAGATTATGTCATTATGTGAGAAAGTGACTAGTGTTCCTTTAAAATTATGAACACTTATAGAGAATTATCAGGTACTTTTATGCTAAAATGACCTACCTGCATTCACTAGAGTTCTATAGATATGAGTTTGGGGTAGAGATTACAGTAAAATAGTTGTTTTCAAAGTGATTTTAACTACTTAATTTTAGCTTTTATTCAAATACACTACAGTATGATTATAAGACTGTCCCCAGCCCTTATTCTCATCTCTCAAAATATTTCTAGCAAGGCCAATAAGGTGAATCAGAGTTGTCTTGTCAATATAAACAGCTGTTTAATATTTTTAAAAACTTGGTGTTTATACCCCTGAATTCTGCTTGGCTAAATTCTTTAGCCATACGTAACTTGGCTTAGTTTAGTTTCATAGATTTCCCCAGTATTATTCAGTTTACAGTAATTTATATGATATGTAAATTACTGTAAACTGAATGTTTGAAAGTGTTATGGAGTCCCTGGGACAGCATATTTGTAAGTAAAGGCTTTCATAATGATACATCTTAGGTAAAGATTTCTAAGTTTTAAATATTTTGTATGCAAATATGAAGTTTTTTAGTGACTTGGGATGAAAAGTATTTTCTAAACTAGTGCAGTAGTCAGAAAGAAAAATAGAAATTTGATTTCTCATTTATACATTTTCTCCATTGTTGATTATTTTAGTAACCCATTCTTCCCTTGTGTATTCTTCCCTTCCTTCCGGCAATTTTTAAGTTCATGTAATAAATATTTATTGTACACTTACAATGTTAAGTCACTGTGCCACCCGCTTGGTCTAGAGTCCCAGGGAATTTTGATCCCAGCAGGGAGGCAGAAATGCAGGGCACCATTCAAAATGAGTTAACTACAGCTGGGGTGAGTACACAGCATAAAGGTACCTGGCACTGCAGGGACATTTTACAGGAGCCTTTGATCTAGGCAGAGGGTTTTAGAAATGTTTCCTTGGGGAAAAGCTCTGGGATCTTGACCATGAGAAACCATCAGTAAGGCAAGGGGACAGCGGAAGGTACACATAGGTCCTGTAAGCTGAGTACATGGGACACATGAGAAGAGTTCCAAACTCTGCGTAAGGAGTTGTATAGGTGTGAGTTTGGGGTACAGATTACAGTCGTTACAGACGTTGTGATGCTATGTAGAAGTTCCAGTTCTGGGAGCTGGGGAGAGGCCAGGTAGTGACCTATGTGACGGACTCAAGGATGCCCCAGCATATCAGCCCCGTGTTTGCTTTTTCACCGCAGATTTGGACTTTTAACTCAAAAGCACACCAGTTTTAAACTCAAGTTCTACCCAAGCAGTTGCTTTATATATAGTACAAAGCAGAGTTTTAACCATTGAGAGTCTGCATGCTTCTGTGTCCTGCTGAACTGCCCCTGTCCTGCTCCCTGGGTATAAGACAGTCCCTGGGGCAACAACTGGAAGCTGCCGCTGCCCTTTGTAGCTTTCTGCCCCAAGGACTCCCCAGCATGTTGTAAAGTGACATTGCCTAGGTATATAATGCCCCTTCTCTCATTGCCTACTCCCCTGGGAGTTCCTCTGCCCTTTGGGCATTGGCTCCTCTGTTGGCTCTGGATGGTCTGTCCTTGCAACAGACCTTCCCTTACTTGCAACCCAAGTGCCTCTCAATGAAGCACACTGTGTGTTGCCACCTGGAGGTCATGACTTTTTCCTGGATTAGTTGTACAATGCCTTGGGCTCAGATGACTTTTGCCTTTGGCGTGAGAGCAAAAAAGCTGTCCAAGAAATGTTGCGATCAGGATGCACATGGTTTTGAAGTGTTAGTTTGGTTGTTCCAGAGATAAAGAACTGGAGGGGAGCAATGTAGAGGAAGAGGCTTGAATAAGTGTGTTGACTGTGGGAATGGAAAGAAGGATCAAGAAATAGTAGGCATAGTGGATACCACCACTGGGCCATTAATCAGTTAGATATTATTTAGCATCTACTATTTGATTGAAAATTTATAGGTTTTGTGCATATGAGATGAAATTAAAAAAAAGGTGTCCAGAAAACATTAATTGAATTACCAAGGTAATCTAAATACTTTGGCATACAGTAAGTCAGCAGAGGATTTTTAAGACTATCAGTGTGGCCCAGAGAGACTTCTCAAATAGGGTCAAATGAAATATTAACCGTCAGGAAATATGGAATTATCCAAGCACATATAATCACCTATGCCCATTATGAAGTGGAAGTCATGGTTCTTTGTGCTGTGGTAGCATAAACAAACAAACAAACAAACAAGGTGGAGAATTAACTAAATTGCATCATCAGTCCCTAAGATTTAAACTATGCTGTGTCAATGGCTTAAGTACCAGATATCAATATTTAATTGTATCAAAGAATAAACTGAATCAAAGAATAAAGCAATTTCTTTGACCTTACTCAAAGGTGGTGGCAAAATTTAATTGGGACCTTGAAGCTGGGTAGCATTTGGCAAAAGACCATGAAAGAAGGTGGTGTTCAGGGAAAAGTTCATATATATGAGCAAACAGGGTGTGAACAGCAAAGAAGGAAATTTATTAAAAACGTGTGAAAAATCATACTGAGCATTTTGGGTGGGGTTAGATTTTTGGAGGACCTTGGAAACCCCAGGCTTTGTAGGATGGGACTGAGGTCATCCTTCTCTGTTACTGGCAGTGAAGTAACATGATGAGAGGATTGTTTTAGACTGGGCAAGCCCTACACACAGGATGGATTAGAGAGGAGATCATTAGAACCCCAGGGGGAGCAAAGGAGAACAGTAAGGAGGCCTTTTCAGATACTTAAGCAGGAAATGCTGAGGGCCCTGAGGAGGGTCAGAGGAGAGAAGAGGTCAAATAAGGTCATGCAAGAAGAGGAGGCCAAGACAATTTAAATTTTAGTTAATTTTAAAAACTTAAAAACCTGACGATGCTATGTAGACGTTCCAGTAAAAGCATTTACAAAGGAAAAACTCTTGAAACTCTTTCCTGAAATAACCTGGGTAAGTTAAGATACTTTTGGCTGCAGGTCACAGAGAATCCTGACTCCAAAGGCTTACACAACCAGGGAAGATTCTGAGTTCACACAGCAGGAGTCCCCACACAGGGTACTTCTAAAAGTGAGAAGGTAGTAATTTTATAGTGTCCTCAGGGTGCCACATTCTCTCCATCTTCTACCATATCACCACATTCTCTCCACCTTCTACCACATCACCTCCGTATGGACTCAAGGTGGCTGCTGGAGCACCAGGAGTTGACCAAATCCACCAAAAGGGACTATTTGTCCCTATGTGTCTCTTGGGGGGAGACTGTCCTCAGAAGTCCCCAGCTGATGCACACTTCAGTCCAGAATTGCTTCCTATGCCCGTGCTTTAAGGGAACCAAAAGGGACCATGGACCTTGAGCTGGACTTGTCACCAGTGTGCCCTCCCAGGGAGATGATGGCCACTGAATTGCCTGCTTAATCTCCATAATCTTAATAAGAATCCCAAGGATTCTTGAGCTGTGATGGAGAAATTTGAGAGAAACTATCCAGACTGCCTGAATTAATTAGGTATTTGGCTTTGTTTCTTTAATCTGGTATTTCTCAACCCTGGGCAGTGGGGAACTGATAAATGTTTAACATTTGGCCTGGGGGGATCTGGGGAGCCCTGATTTGTAGCATCTGCCAATTTCTGTTACAGAAACATTACCATCATGACCAATTTCAAGCTGCCAAGAATTAATAACCAGTTCACAAAACTTCTTCAGATTTAATAATCAGTTCTTGCTAGTTGGAAAAAGCCTGGGTCATTGCAGGGAGTACATTTAAAATCATGCGGGACATTAAAACAAAAACAAAACCAAAAACCCTATACCTGAGCTCCATCTTTAGAGATTCCCTGATTTTAATTGGTTTGGGAAGAGAGGCCTGAATTTCTCTCCATCCTTTCCTTCTTCCTTCTTTCTTTTTTATTTTCTAATGTAATTCTGATGTGATTATGTAATCGAGATCCAGTGATCTGCAGCAGGGATACTTCATAACCTTTGCACATCAAAATCACTATAGGAGGGATTGGCTAAATACAAATGGCTAGGGTTCACCTCCTCTAGTTTCTGGTTCAGTAGTTTTGGGCTGGGTTCAAGAATTTGCATTTCTAGAAAGTTTTCTCTGGTGATGCTAATGCTGTTGAATCTTTGGGGGCTACACTCTGAATTCCATTCAAAGTGGATTTGTTTATTTATGCTTGCAGTACTAGGGATTGAATCCAGGGCTTCCTGCATGTTAGGCAAGTGCTCTGCCACTGAGCTACATCCCCATCCCTTTTCATTTTATTTTGAGATAGGTTCTCTTAAATTGTCCAGTCTGGCCTTGAACTTGAGATCCTCATAACTCAGCTTAACAAGTATCTGGGATTACAGGTGTGCACCACCATGTGTGGCTCAAAGTGCTTTGAAATACAGGTTTCCTACCTTGATCTTGGATAAGAATCCCAAGAAAGTAGGTTATTTCTACACCCAGAAAATAGGTTAATATTCCACATGGTACCACAAATCTTCCCAGATTTCTTTAAAAAATTTACCTTGGCCACTAGAGGGACCAAGGAAAAGAGCCATATTATCTGTACCTGGAACTGCAGGGGTACCCCATGCCCTGATGATTAGAAGGGAATCTCCACATTGCTTTAAAGGGGAGATTGGCAGTATTATTTAAAGTTGTACTTTAGGATTCCCACTCTTTCACTATAAGATCCTTGTTTGATAATTTGGCATGCATTCTGTGGGTATATATGACATATTTTTTCTATTATATATTTCTTATGTAGAAGATTTTGGGTAAAGAGGAATCCCATTCCTTCATGTTCTCTTTGAATTGTTTTCTCTGCTTTAGACTCTTGGGTGCAGATCTAGCCATTTTTACTGACCTCTAGGTTCTTATGGAAGGAGACTACATTTAAGAGCTGTTCACTTTTCATTTTATGTACATTTAATTAAAGTTACAGCATAATTTATTTTGGGCATGCAAACTTGGGTTCTGTAGGCTTTATCACTTGTCTGTTCCTTATTAAGGTTCTTAAATTCCTTAAGAAATTAATGTTTTCCTCTATGTGCCCCAGGACAGTCAAGAGAGACTAGCAGGGGCCGGTGCTCCTTAGATGAATTTCAAGGAACTAGAGATATTTCCTCTTTAAGGCTGCAGTGGTAGAGGCAACTTTCTCTACAAAGAAAGCACTCTGAAATCTTCTAAAAAAATGATGAACAATTTTCACTTATTATTTTATTAATGGGTCAGAATAAGTCAAAAGTCAATAGCACCGGTGAATGAACTTGAAAAAAGCCAGCCCAGAGAATAGATATTTTTAAATGATAGCCTAAACAAAAAAAAAAAAAAAAAAAAAAAAGAGAGAGAGAGAGAGAGAAAAAAAAGAAAATATTGTCCTTTAGCTCTTTGCTTTTCCCATTATTTTAAAAATAAACCCCAATGATTGGGAGTTTTTAAAACCTCAAAAACTGTAAAATTTAATACAGCCAATAATTTTTTTTTTTAGCGCAAAAGGCTTAACCAAAAGTTTCTTTAAATATAGTGTAGTAATTTATCATATAAAAAACTAGCCATGGGAACTAACTTGTAAAACTAACCATCCTCATATCTTTGGGATTATTTTATGTCTGTAAGAGTCCTATTATTTTAAAGAGATATTCATGTGAATGAACTGATTTTAGAAGTCAGAGTTTTTTTTTTAAGACCTTTTATGGATAAGCTGTTGTAAAAAAAGAAAAAAAACCCACCAATACACAAATCAAGATTTAATTATGGACTTCTGTTTTTCTGTTGGGCTAACCAATTTTTTTGTGAAGCATTTAGGAGCTCTACATGGAAAATAGGAATTTGTAATTCTAAAAGTGCTAGCACTGGAAATGCAGGATTCCTGGCACTCCTACTCTGATCTGTTAGGACTTCTCCAGCCATAAATTTGTATTGAACTTGGGAAACATAGTTCACTGTTAGGTTTACATTATCAAGTGCTAATGTGTGAAAGACTTTTATTGTGCTTTTACTACTCACATGATTATGTGGTATCCTACTCAGTATTCTTTCAGAGACTTGGGGGTATTAGAATCATGAGGTCAAGTACTATGTTAAACTCTCAGGCCAACCTTTTTATATGACTGCAATAAAGAATATATTCATTTCACTTGCATTACCACATGGCTGTTCTAAAAGGTCAGTTTCAATTGAATATAAAATACTTTGCAAAATGGCAAATCTTATGTCATCAACAAACAAACCTGCTGTGAGTATTTCCTTTCCAGTTTCCATCTTCCCCTCTTTGAACAGTAACTGAAAAATTTCTTAGAATCACTCAGAGATCTTCATCATATATTTTGTATAGTAGACATAAAAATTGAACAAACCTACAGTTTTCTTTTTTAGTAAAAAAAAATATGTAGGGGCTGGATTTGTGGCTCAGTGGTGGAGCGCTTGCCTGGCACATGTGAGGCCCTGGGTTCAATCCTCAGCACCACATAAAAATAAATAAATAAAATAAAGGTATTGGGTCCAACTACAACTAAAAAATAAATATTAGAAAAAGTACTATACAGAGTAATTGCATTTAAATTTCAGCTAAGTAAACAAGTTAGGTACATTAGGTATTCACAGCACAAAAAATGAAATTATACTTTTTCCATTTTGGTTTTCACAACAGACTTAACAAATGAACTTTGAATGAGTTGCTCAGCCTGGGTTATTACTGTGAAGAGAAATGATGTTATAGGAAGTTACCTGCATAAACATAAGCTGATTTCTGTGATTTGATTGGCAATTTATTCTTACCCACAACATGCTTAGCAGACTATGCAAAGGTTTTCAGTTTAAGGAAAGGTTGACTATATATAGAAATATTGGTGAGAATGATCTTAATTGTCTGTGGTAACCAAGGTTGCATTTTGTAATTGGAGTAGCCATTTCCTGGAGCTGAAAAACCTGTAACACACTTTAAAACTGATTTCAAACTTTCTGACCATTAGTATATGAAGCATACTTCTTGACAAAAACCATTGCTATCCCCCTGAAGTATTTATTTTCACAAGTAAGACTTTATATTTGAAACAAAGTTTTTAAATGTTCTATATTTTAAAAGGCCTAGAAACAGTATAATTGGGGGGGGGGAAATGAGCCTCTCTCACAATTAACATAATCAGGAAATAGAGAGAGATGCAACACCAATAAGCCAGAGCGGGCTTTTCCCAGCCCCACAATTGTCTTCACTCAAGGTGACAATTCCGATTTGAACTTAATTAAGCATTAGGGAGAACCAGCCTCCGAAGAGATAAGCCTGAAGGTTCCTGCAAGTTCAGAGCTGCTGGTTGCCTCCTGAGCACTACTGGGGAGCTGCTGTGTGGGGCTTCTGGAAGGTGCCAGGGTTGCCCAGAAGGAGGCTCTGCTGTACAGCGCCAGTCTGTAGGTGCACCACCTTCAGCCACATTTCAGCCTGGTTGCTGTGGAATTGATTTTCACGGCTCATGACAGAAGCTGTTTTCAGCCCATGAAAAGGAAGTGGCTGGGGCTGGTACTCCTAACACAAACAGCAAATTGCTCCATGGCTTTCATAGCATTCGAGGTCTGTTACCTTAAGGTTCTAATGGCCTTTTAACAGTGTTTCCAGCTGAGCAGCAGATGTAAAGGATCCTGAATGTTGAAAGCACTGTTCTTTTTTTCCTCTTCCCTGGAAGAATCTTTTTTTTTTTTTTTTCTCCAACAGACATTGTACTAACATCATATCCTAGCATCTATTCACTGGCATGTTAGATTTAAAAAAACGGAAACAAATCCCAGATAAATAGAAAATATTCTCGGTGCCATAAATCCACCACCTTATTGGGCTCTCTGTCCTGGATTACTGCCCACCAGGAACTGAGGTCACTGAGGATGTGCCTTCACCAGTAATAGTGGTCCCCTGGGGCAATTCCACATCAGGGAACGAATAATTAATGGGATTCCTTGAAGCTTCTAAAACCCCTTGTACTTTAAGTCAATTCATTTCAGTCCTAAAAATTGCAGTGTATTTCTGAAAACGGCACATTTAACTTTTAGACTTCTTCCTGTCTGCCTTGGCTTCCCTGTAGGGTGTTTTGCATGCTTTGTCCTCTGTTGGTCACAGCTGTGAAGTGTTTCCCAAATAGGCAGCTGTGTACGCTCCTCCTGGGCATGGTGAACTGGAAGGCCAAGTTGAAAGAGGTCGATGGAGGTGGATTTTCATGTGGGGGGGATGGGGAGGGGAGTTAAACATGACTGAAAAATTGTCAAATCAGAGGTTTGGATTTTTTTTTCCATTTTAAGAATTAGAGAAATCATATGTCATTTGATTTCACATACTCTAAGCAGGCTTCCTATTTCCAATCCTCCAGAAGTAACTAGAAGAGGTAAGAGCAAAACAGCCTTGGGGGTCCTCTCTCCAGGAACTTGCCATTGTACAGACTCTGGACAGGACCTTCAGGAAGCATGTGAACCAACACCAGCTTTGTCCTCAAAGTTGAAACTGCGCACGTTGCAATTCTTATGTGGAAAGGCATATGACTTCCTCTCCTCCTTCTCCTCTTCTCCTTCCTCCTCTCTCTCCTCTTCACTCCTGTAGCCCACCTGGTTTTCCTCAGGTGCTCCCCCTTTTAGGGTCACAAGAAAAAACATTTGAATCTAACCTAATTGAAAATCAAGTCTGATCTGTTTGGCCTCTCTGGATCGTCCAGTTAATCCTGTGGGGTGCTGGGGTGGTGTGCTGGTTAAGCAGAAACTGCTTTGGCTCTTTGCTCTCTCCTCAGCCTTTTCTGAGCCTTATTCCTACCTCCACTGCTTCATCTGTAAATGGGGATAATAGCCATGCCTACCTCTCATCATTGGGATTGCATTAAGTGAATTCACATTCATAAAATTCTTAGACCACTGCCTGACATATAATAAATGCTTGTCAGTTAGCAAAGAATAGATAAGAAAATCAACATCTGAGATGAGGGCAGGAGTGAAAGGGAGTGACTCCACCAGGAGAGAAGACCTGTTCCTTGGGTTCATCCCATCTCCAGGGTCTGGCTGGTCTGAACTGCTGACCTGAGACCTAGTCTTGTTCACCCTCACATTGGCCTTTGTGGCCCAGAGACCTCCTAGCCTGTCACTCACCTGGCCTCGGACCATCTCCGACCTGGCTCACTTGGTGTGGTAGGACCATGACAAGCCTTCCGGTTTGCAAATCGGCTGCTTTCTTTCTGAGTGTTCCCAGAGGGCTCCAGGGACTTCTGGGCTTGGTGTGTCCACCATGATGTGGGGTTTAGCCTTTGCTCCGAGTTCACCCTAAGGTTGGTGCCAGGTAGCCCACCAAGTAATCTCACAGAGTCCTACACAGGAGTTAGGCCCCAAATCCTGCTTCTCTTTGGCTTCCCCAAATTAAGTCAAAACTCGGGGAGGAACAGCTAGGTGATTTGGCAAACATTGCCATCTGTCCTCCTCTGTCTGCAAAGGACCTTTTGGGCCCCAGTGGGTTTACTGCTTTCTGGCTGGACCTCAAGCCCTTCAGCCAGATTTAGAAACATCCCCCAGCAGATCTTCATGCCCTTAGCAATTTAAGGGGCAAACAAATGGAATCCATTAAGTCTTTGCAAAATAGTATCCCAATTATATAAGCAACATGAAAACTTCTGACGACTCTGAAACACCCTGCAAATTGGAAAGACTATGAAGTCTTTACTTAAGGGGAATCTCTGGACTCCCTGGCAGATGCCACAGAAGTAAAGGGACCTAATTCTTTGTTTTGTGCTTAAAAATTGGCCCTTTTAAGTTTCTCTTACTTTTCTTTTTGAATCCCAGATTCCTTACCTATATAAAAGGGAAATAATACTGCCTGACTCCTAACATTTTTTTGTGAGGCATAAGGAGCATAATGCACGTGACCATCCTGACAAAGAGAGGCCTCAAAGTAAATGTGACTTCTCCTTTTTCTAGTTCCCTCCTGGGATGAGAAATCGTCTATTTCATAGTCAGAAGAGGAGGGAAAACCTAGTAAGCTGCAATTTCCTCTTTAGACCTACTCATTTTAAATTTCCTTTTATGATGCGCTTCTGAAAGAGAAGCTGTAAGAGAACTTTAAAAGGTGGTCTTAAAATGCTATTAAATGTCACATAGAAAAATCTTTCAAAAACATTTACTTTCTCTTCTCTTTGGTTTCTCTGCTTGGAAATGGCACCGAAGCTTCTCTGATGCCATTTTCACAAGTCTCTGTTGGCCTTTGTAGGCAGAATGATCTATCTTTGGCTGCACTTTGATTGTTTTAATTTGCTTGTTGTTTTCTTTTTACTGACATAATAATTGTGCATATTTATGGGGGATAGTGCAGCAATTCAATACATTCATTCATATATGTGTATATATATATATATATATATATATATATATATATATTTTTTTTTTTTTTAACAAATAGTCATTCTGACTGGGGTTTGATGATATCTCATTGCAGTTTTGATTTGCATTTCCCTGATGAAGTCAAACATTTTTTTCAGTTACATGTTGGCTCTTTTAATTTGTTTAAACCAGTGGTTTTCAAAGTGGAGTGTGAGTGAGAATCACTCAGAAGATTTGCTCAAACATGGGCTGCAGGGCCCACCCTGCTTCTGGTTCCGTGGGTATGAGAAGGTGCTCCAAGACTTGTGTTTCTAATAAATTCTCAGGGGATGCTGGTGCCGCCAGTCCCTGGATCATTCTTCAATAACTACTGTCTTAAAATTTAAACCTTTTCCTATCATCAGTTCACTCTGTTCTCTAGTGGCTTGAGAATAAATTTTAAGCATCTTGGTTTAACTTTTAAGAACTCAGATTGTTTTTCTAACTTCATGCCAAGCACTCTTCTAGAAAAGTGTCCATCTGATAAAAACTTCTTCACTAAATTCATTTTTCTTCTGTACTCATATCATTTGTTCACACTCAGTACAATACTGAACTGCCTTCCCTACTTTTCTCTTCCAAGTAAAGTTCAACCCAGCTAAAATTCACCTTCAGTTATCCTCAAAACCCTCTTCAGATTCATTTGTCCAAGGCCACCCAATTCCAGTTTCTTCCACTGCCAAGCTTGAGTAGTGTTTTAGTCAGCTTTTTTTTTTTGTTCCCAAAGACCTGATAAGAATAATTAAAGGATGAAAAGTTCATCTGGAGCTCAAGGTTTCAGAGGTTTAGTCTATGGTTGGCTGACGCCATAGCTCTGAGCCTGAGATGAAGGAAACATCATGACCAGAGGACATGGCAGAAGGAAAGCAGCCCAGAACAGGGCCATGAGGAAGCAGGGGGAGAGGGAGGGTGGGGGAGAAGAGGAAGAAAGTAAATGAACACACTTTACTGACTTCACTTACCAGGGACAAAATGTAAACCCCAAAGGGAGGCCATCAGTAACCTACTTCATCCATCCTGCCTACAGTTACAGCCCAGTGAATCCATTTCAGTGGATTAATCCACTGATTAGATTAATGCTCTCATAACCCAATCATTTCACCTCTGAACACTCCAGCATTGTCTCACACATGAGCTTCTGTGGGACCTGTCATATCTAAACCATAACAGGTAGTGTCTGTCTTATCTTTTGTAAATGAATCAAGTTCTATTTTCATTTTTCTTGCATCCTTTGAAATGAGATGAGGTGCTTGGTTTTGGCTTCCTGGATTTGCCCCTGAGATATCTGAGGATACTCTTAACACAGACTTCTTTTCCTGGAGCAGAATGCCTGAGCATAGTAGGTTTTCAATAAATAATTAACTACTCCTTGATTGCAATTATAAAAAAAGACTTTTTTTTTTTTTTTTTTGCCTGGCAGGCCTTTCAGACAACTTTGAGTAAGGTCAAAATTAAATGCTGTAATATAAAAACACCCTTATATTTCCTTTGAAAGATTGCTACTGATAAGCTCTATTAGCTGAGGCCAGTGGAAATCAGTTTGAAGAAGTCTTGACCAGCAGAGTTTATTGTGTGGAACATGCATTTTTGTTGCTTTTATCTTATACTAAAGCATAACATTTCTCCCACGGAAGCATTGCCATATATAGGTATATGTCTATCAAAATGTTTTTTAAAAAATGTGGCATATTTTAGCTATCACTGACAGCCATTTTCAAATACCTGAAAAGATTAGAGAAGTTAAATGGAAAGAGTACTCTAAATGGCACTGACATTTCCTGGGAGATAAAGAAGTTGATAGAGAGGAAAGTCAGTTTAAAAAGTCAGGCCTAGGGATAAAGCAATCAAGTTGTACTGCCTTTGGAATGATCTATTTATGGCGGAGGCTTTGAATAATAAATTGTGCTTCTGGCATGGACATAGGAACCACTTATAATTTTGTGAATCCCATTTTTAGCCGTTACCTACTTAGGGCCTCCTCCAGATGTCAGCACAGGTTAGTAACAATTTATTTTTAATTGCTAGGCTAAAGGAGCAGCACTCAGTTTCCTTGCCCTAGAGGTCCACATGGTGTAGTGAAGATGGACATACAGATGAGCCACTTCCCTGTGATGTGGGAGTGCAGGGATGAAGACATAGGTTGCCAGGGGACAGGTAAAGGTAACCCATTGGAGGGAGAGGCTGGAGGGGGGTCGAGGTTGAGTTAAGGGGTTCTGAAGTCCTTTTCCCCCTCTTTTGTGGAATAATTCATTTCTTGTATGGTATTAACAGGTCTCGCAGATGAGTGGGTGGACTCTACTTATATTGTAAATATGGAGGTTAAACTCCCCTGTCACATAGATCATGCCCTATAGGAACTCCTTCACAAATGGACGGCTCTGTTATTCTGCAAAGCTGGCCTTTGATCTTCGGGTAAGTAGCTAGAACATGCTTTATCCTTAGGAAGTTGTGTCAGAATACCAAAGAAGGTGTTTAATCCCAAGTTATCTTAGTTCCCATATGTCTAATAAAATTTCTAGAGAGAGATTAGGAAAATAACTACTTATCATATATGATTATCCCTACTAAAGATGTGGTTTTAAATGACACTTAATCCTACCACTTCATATACAAACATTCCTTTAGCAAAAATTAGCACGCCGTGTATTTTTAAAAATTCACAGATGTAACTATCCTCTGAAAGTGTGTAAGCTTGCCTAAAGAAGTAAATATTTTGATAATCCAAGATGACACTAATAATGTGGCTATTTTTGTCAAAGGAAACTAGAAGGAACAATTTATGTTGGGGACTCTCATTAAATTTCTTACGTAGATGATGTAGTGCTTAGTCCCACTTGGAGAAAAGATGAAACAAGTTGGCTTTTTTTGGTGCTCTCCATATTCTGCCTTGGTGCAATTTTTAGCTCTTCTGTATGTTTTCTGTGATGTTTGAAATGGAGCATTTAATCTCTTGTGCTGTTACAGTTTGCATAGGACATTTAAGCAAGTTCTAAAATTATGAATAATATAAAGAGTGGATACCCAGATGATAGCAAACAGAACAATTCTTCCTTTCAATAAAAGTCTCCATTCCCATGCGGACAGCCGTATGTTCTCTTCTTAAAAGCAGCAGCTGCAAACCCCAAACAATCGGACAAACAAAAAATCCACTCAAGAAGGCACACACACTAATCTAAGTTGTAAAATATTTTTGATAGCTCAGCAGAGACTTAGCCTGACAGGAGCACGCCTCTGTTTATGGAGCTGGTGAAGAGCCAGAATGCTTCCAGTCTTCTGTTCTTTGAGGAGGCTGTGCCTGGCCAGCTCAGTGCTCCTGTCCTGCAGGGTTAAACTGAAGCATGACTCAGATAATATTAAGAAACAAACACTTGTCTTTTCAGAAGGCAACAATTGAAGCAATAAGTGAATCCCAGAAATAGTTTTAATGGCAATTAGCCCAGATTTTTTTTTTTTAAGTTGATGTGTACAGGTAGTCTTTCTTTCTGAACACAATGTTAATTTTTGGGGGAAGGACTTACTTCCATGTGGGATTCAGGTTCTGCATGTGTGTATGTCTTTGTGAGGCAGATGGCTCCATGCTTGTGGCATATCTCCTAACAGAACAGTTGTAACCTTGAAGGTGCTGTTTGTTTTCTAATTGGTCTGCTGACTTCTGAATGAAAAGCACAGTTGGTCAAAAACATTGAATATATACTCTTGGGAGTCCATTTCTTAAACAGTAGACTTAATTTCCTAACTTGGAAAATATAAGCCTGTATACAAAGTATATGATTCTCGAGTTTGGAGAGGACTGTTGTTTGTGTGTGGGTCCACCACTCACCACAATAAATAATAACTTCATCAAAATTGTGTTAAGGTCTAATAATGTGAAGCCTGATTGCTGAAGCATTTGTTTCAGTCATGATAGACTTATTAATTACGTTTTTTAATCTCTAAACAAAGTTTCTCTGTTTCATTTGGGAAAATGAGACAGAGACTAATAGCACTGTGATTGAAAGGTGCTTTCCCATGGACAGTACATCATCATTTCTTTTTGTAGGATGTGTTTAGTAGGGATAATTCCTCTCTCCTCTAACCTGTCATATTTTATTAGAACATTTTTGAGCAGAAATCACTTTCTAACTTGTTATTATAACTATAAAATATAACTATCTAGTATATTTGATAGTTAGTTGCCCATTAATCTATAAACTCCTAGAAAACGGATCATGTTTGATTTGTCCCGGCCACAGTGCCATCAGATAAAGCATTTGGTGTCCATGCACATGGGCCAAACAGTGTCATAACCTGGTCTTCCATTTGAATTCTAGAAAGCCGTCCTCAGGTACATGTCAACCAACTCACACATCTTCTCTGTCATAAACAGCATTCTGTATGCTACTGGGCATTTACTAACATCCATGCATGGTGTTTCTACTTTAATTTCAGCAGACTTTTTAGCACATGAGCTTTCGGTCCTCAAAGAGCTTACACTGTAGGTGGGACAGTGTACAGTGTGATGTGAGGTAGTCGAGACTGATATTGAGATATTTCTCTTCCATATACATTAGTAATATAGGTGATAAAATTTATATTTAGGTCTAGCTAAACATTTTACATTATTGCCCCTATCCTAATTTTTAGAGAGATCACCCTTGTATTTTACCTGTAACTTTGCCTCTAAAAAAAAAAGTCATTACCTTTATGATAAGTAGAATGGTCTATTCCATTGATCTTTTTGAAAAGATGGACTGTCTTTTCTCTTGCTATAATGAAAGTATCAAATGATTGACCTTTCCATATAGTTGAAGTTTGCCCTTTAATGAGATGAAACAGAATTGAGATAAACCATGGATATTGCGGTGAGATTGCTAAAAATGGGCTTCATGTTCAAACAGTATTTTTTAAAAAATTTTTATAATGAAATAGCACATTTATTGAGCTCTAAGTTTCACATACTGTTTTAAACTCTTGTAGTATCTTGCATAATCCCTACAACATCTTTTCATTGTTGGTATAATTGTTCACATTGTGAAAAATGTATGGTGAACTTGTTCATGGGTATAGGTAGGTCAGTAAATGAGCAGATTCCAAAAGCCCAAGTATTACACTATCATCTAGGTGAAGCGTATGCTTTTTCTATTGCAAGTGAGGAAATTTAACCTTTTCAAGAAAGAAGATAATTTTTTCACATTATTGGCCTATGTACCATTAGTTGCAATTCTTTCCAAATATTAAGTAGCATTTAATCTTAGTTACTAGAAAAAGTAAAAAGTAGCACAAAATGATTCTAGTGCTGAGACAGCTCTAGAGTGTAGGAGCAAGTGACAGTTTATTATTAGTATCAACTTTTGAGATACTTTGTGGTTACTCAGGGTGCTAGCATCTGAATCCCCTGGCTAGGTTTGAGAAATCATTATCTTTTTGAGTGTTGATGGAGGCAGAGCTCACCTCCAGTTACAGGAATGAAAATGGCAGATGCTGGGCTTCCCAAGCACCCTTTTCATCCAGGATGTCGGTCCATGACCTATAATCTATCTCTCCTGCTTTTCATTGGCTGTTCGAAACTCAAAGAAGCAGGGAGAGTGAAGAATTCATTCTGGATATAGCAGTGGCTTAGCAGCACTAATGGAGTGACCTGTGGTGAGTTTCAGGAAGTGTTCAACAGTGCCCCCTATGGGTGGCATTTGGCTGTGCTCATGGCTGATGGTTCTTCTGTACCTACTTGTCTTCTAAGCCTACTTCTTCATGCCCGAGTTCCTACCAGTGAGTTTTTTTCTGCTTCAACATTGGTTGGTCCCTGTTGCACACCAGTAGGCATCCAATGGAGGGTGGAAGGCAAAACATTTTAGAGTTCATTTTAGTTAAAATTAGCTCCAGGTCACTCCTGAAGGTGGAAAGCAATGGTATGTATCTGGCTAATGCAAATGAGTACAGACTTGATGGAGAAATGCATTTTAGTGGTAAGTTATTGTTCACTGTGTCTATTACTCTAGAAACACATTCCATTTTCTTCTAAATTTCTTTCAGTTGTGATTTCTCATTCTGTGTTTCTCTACTTAAGAGCTAACATACACCTGATACTGTGCTGAGTTCCATTACATAGGCTTCTATTGAGCCTAGCTTCCAGAACAGGTCTAGGCACTGGAGGGACTGATTAATGGATTTCTAGAGGGGGTTAAGTCTTAGGAGCTGAACTGTTTAAGGGTAGGAGTCAGGCGGAAAGTTAAAGGGGGAATATAATTAAGGCTTTGTGTATCATTGGATGCTTCTTAGGAATTGGCATCAATTTTTTTTCCTTTCTTATCTTTGGTCTTACCAAGTGAGCATCGTAACCAGAATGTGCTGACGTTCAGACACTTGGGAATCTAAGGACTCTATAAGGTGTGTACAATACACATGCTAATTGTGTTCCCATTGTATGATTCTTTGGTAAAATCGTCAATTTTGATGTATTATTTGGTGGCATTAATAGATTGGTGTTACTTCAACACAGTTGTTAGATGTCACTGCTTATGTCTTTTCAGATATAAACTGTCTTTTCAGTGTAAACTCAAAAGAGAATAAGAAATTAAAACTGACTTTTGAAGTTCTGAATGTATTTACTTTGATATAGATGAGTTTTAGGCATTGTACAAACATCAATGGAATGGAAGATTTTTATAATATGAAGTTGGTGTTAAATGAAGAATAAATAAGAAAGAAAATTGCAAATGTTTGTAGTGATGTTTACTGGACTCTTCTACCAGGTTACTCATTTTAAGAAAATTTTTAAAAAAGCAATATAATTAATTATTGATGGATTCAGCAATGGTACCTTTATTTTAGTAAATTCTAACTTGTAAGAGTCTTTGTTGAGGAGATTCAATATATACCAATAAATCAGTTAATTTGAGTATTAGCTAGTGGATCAATGTTTTTGTTTATAATTCAGCCATCATTTTAAAATAATTTTAGTAAGACCATTTACTTTGCTAGGCTTTGTTAATAAAAATCAGTCATTGACATATCAGCCAAATCTATACCTAAAACTTGTAAAATATGGAAAAGTACCTTAGTGTTGGAATATAGAAGATGAAATTTTAAGAATATCAAAGTAAATACCTTTTGTTAATAGACACTCTTGGGACTTGTTACCCCAAATAAAACCTGTTAGATGAATATTTTTATAATAATTGAGACTGTTAGTAAAAAACTATCCATTTCCTTAATTTATAATGTTATTGGTCAGTACCTAGGGCATTGTTATATTTAAATCATATTATAGGATAATTTGCTAAAGCATTATTGTACTTGAGGAAAATCAAAAACAAGATTTAAATTTTAAATTTGGCTGACATCTGGATTTTGAGTCCTTCTGCTTGTTTATTATGGTGCTGATGGGGGGAAGTTATGAAAGCCAGTGTTGGATTACCCAATAAACACACCAGGAATGCACAGAGGACACCAAGAAATAGGGGCATCAGAAGTATTTTGGGAAAAAATAATATTTTAAGCAATGTAGTAGTCATCAGGCTAACAATTAGAATTTGATTGTCTTTCCTTTCATTTTATTTGTTGTTCAAGTGCCAAAATGAAACTGTTGTTTGGGTTAAGTTTTCATTATGCATAGTCAAGGTGGGTGGGGGGATACACCATTATCTTTTTCATACTTACAGTCAGACACCTTTTCCAAATTCCTTTGAAATACAAAGAAAACTCCTTCACTAACAGATAATTTTTTCCAGATCCAAAGGCAAGGCTCTTATTGCTACACCCGCAAGAACCAAGATGTATTACTGTCTTCAGATTCCCTTTTGAAGACTGAAGACTGTATTGATTAGTGAGTGCTTTGTTCCCTCTGGGAAGCCAGTTCCATCAGGTGTGGGCAGTTAGGAAGAAAGGAACTTATAGAGCCTGGCTCAGGAAGCATGAGACAGGCACTGCAAAACCAGAGTGATTGCAAAATGGTCCTTATTGATGCTCTCAATACAGTTATTCCAAATTCAGAGAATTGTCTGTTTTTTAGGCTTTCTCAGGGTTCCCACTTTCTAAGAATACTTCTTTTTTCTTTTTGGTACTGGGAATTGACCCCAGAGGCCCTTAACCACTGAGCCACATGCCCAGCCCTTTTTCACTTTTTATTTTGAAACAGTCTCGCTAAGTTGCTTAGGTCCTTGCTAAATTGCTGAGGCTGGCCTTGCACTTGTGATCCTCCTGCCTCAACCTCCTGGAATTACAGGTGTGCACCATCGCGCCTAGCTCCTCTAAGAATATTTTTAGCAATTAGTTTCTGAGAGTTGTATGATCATACACTATGGTTTGAAAATGAGTTCGGCTTTCTCTGCTGGTACTTTTTCCCCATATTAGTTTATTTGAAACAGCTGGGTCTAGATGCAGCATGATTATTGCTTTTCAACATTCTAACGTGTATATGTGTATATTGCCAATTCTAGATAAATCAATTTTGTAATTTCTTTGCATGGGGAAAGTAATAAAAGAAACTCCATATTCCTAGGGAAACTGGGTGTAAGTATACCATACCAAAGTTTCCTGAGAAGCAGGGCTGCTGCTTGAAGATTTTCAGTTTCTCCAGGGGTAGGCTTGTGTAGTTTCGTTTGTTTCAGATGTACTTTGCCCAGGGTTGGACAGATAGATAAGCCTCTTAACCGGCGGATTTCACTGATTATCTGTTCACTTTTGAGGTGTTAACCTGGGGTTTAGTGAAAAATATTGAGGATAGGCAAATGTTGATCAAGAAAAGCAGATTAATAAAGATGAAGTAACTTTGGTGCTTCTGGCATTGTTCACATTTTTTTCTCTTTGTATACACACACACACACACACACACACACACTTACATGTATCGTATTTTTTTTTTTTTTACATTAAGTTAGTAATGAGAGTGCCCATGTTGGAGTCAGGCTATGTAAATTCTGATTTTATAAGACTGTAACATTGCTGGGTATACAGGAAATAACCCCTATAAACCCTCATCTTTTCACATTTTTGGGCAAATGCATGGCCCTTTGCAATGTCTCACAACTTTTTCTCAAGGCAAAAATAACATTTACCTTTCTTAGGTGCAAACTTTAGAGGACAATAGTGACCATTACTTTGGGGACAGCGCATTCAGAGGTCTCTTGAGAGAAAAGGAGGGAGGATTCCAGTCAGAGGACAAGTGGGAGAGATTCATTTTCAAAGTGGGTGAAAATGTAGATCCTTTTGTGCCAGGTGACTCTGAAGTCTTTTTGTGAAAAAAAAAAATGTAATGAGAGTCTAAGGAACATTGAACCTGGAGCATTTGACAAGTCATGACAAGAGCTTCTAGAAGTTTTTACTTCTTAGAACTTACATATGAACTGATAATGAAAATGATAAAACAGCGTTGACCTCTTCAGAGACAAACATTTTTACAGGCAATTGCATTACTACCATTGATAGGTTCTGTTTACAGAAACATTTATATTTCAGGTATTAAACCACATGGTTCCATACTCTATGCATTTTTATGCTACTATTTCCCACTTAATGCATCTTGAGGTTTATTTCATTTCAGTGTATAAAGACTTGCCTCTACCCTGACGGTTGAATTTTATTCCTCTGTACCTATTTACCAGTGGTCTGTCTGTTCCAGGACAACGTAGATGTGATTGCAAACAGCTCTATAGCAAATGTCCTTACATGAACACATTTTCACAAAAGTGGGAGTTTATTGCTAACATAATTTCCTGAAAGTGGAATTGCTAGAAAAGAAGTTATAGGCATTCAACATTTCAATGAATATCACCATGCTTCTATGTTATGCTGTTATTTTCCCAGTAGCAGCAGACAGTCACTTAGAGGCGCCATGTTGCACAATCCTGGAGGGTGCTGGTCACATGTTGGTACATATGGATGGAGTTGTGCTGTGCCTGCACTCTCTGCCTAGCTCTTTTAGATGTCAGCTCATTGCTTTCCTGTTATGTGGACCTTTGCCATTTTGTTTAGGGCTTAGGCTTTCCAGTTTACAGAGATGATGGATGGATGGAGCTTTAGGGATTCTTCCAGTCAACTTCTCTCCTTAGAATTTTGCGCCATTGGAGAAGAAGGCTGTGATGAATAAAAGCAAACTTATTCAACATGTGAGATTAATGGTGTACTGAAAACTAAATGCTTTATCTCTGCATTTGGAATATGTGAGTCTCTATCCAAGTAAGCACTGTCTTCATTCACCAATAGGCATTCTTATCCTGAGGATGATAAGAAGATAAGATTATGAAATTTCTAAGAGGTCTGCTATCTGAGTTCTTAAATCTGGCCTGCTTTTTTTTTTCCCCCAGACACCAAACATATGGCCATAACTAATTGTATGGTAAATGCTGATGTATTTAAAAACCATTGATGTTACTCTATAAGGCACCTCAGAGGCAATTAAGTAAGATATGTGGTTAGAAATATAGGTGACATGAAGTGAAATTCTGACCTTTAGAAAGAACCACTATAAACTTTGAAGAAATCAATTTGCTTACTACCTATATTTAAGTTTTCCTTTTATGTCTGCTGTCACATTTGTGTGTGTATAGACATATTTTTGGTGTGTGTATATGTGTATTTCTGTTTCAGATATTGATGCAGTATTGTGTTAGAGCCAACATTTATTGATTCACAAAGACTCATTGTTAAATTATCAGACATTTTACAAAATATTTGACCTCACATTTTTAGCTCAAAATCAGCCAAGGTAGGAGTATTTATACTGTAGAAATTGGCAAGCACTA